>NC_083630.1:14386305-14737555 GCF_963584025.1 Labrus mixtus | reverse complement strand
TCGTCTACACAAAGAGCACATCAGACCCGATAGAGTCCGCTGACCCGCAGAGAAATGACCCCTCTGTCCACAGATTAGCATGTGCAAAAGACAACACACAGCAAACACACAATCACATATGCATGTAAGCAACACAATCATGAACAATGCAGTCCCTCTTCTTGTAGCGATGCACACATGTGTCCCTCCTCTCCTCAAAAATTCCTGCTCTTGTTTTTTCAGCCTGAGGCTGTGTGTTTTTCTTGGTAAGCCGGAATTCCTGTTTGCATTCACCTTTTTCCCCCAAACAGGCGAAAGGAAAACAAAAACATAATGAAGGGATTAAAGGAGATTACAGGTTGTCAGAGTTCTGAAATTCAAAGTGTCTACATGTGTGTGTAATGTACATTGTGTTTTTAGAGAGGAGCGAAACATGTGTGTGCATGTTACCAGTGTCTGTTTGTGCACTGGGATTGTGTGTGTGTGTGTGTGAACGGAGTTGTGAGTGTGCAAGAAGAGAATCACAGTTCTTCTTTCTGCTTGTCCTCTCCTCATCACAGAGGAATGGACATGAAGACCTCAGCAGCATTACACAAAGTAAACAGCACATCAATGGAAGAAGGCTGCAGAAATATACTGAGACGTGTGTGAGACGGTGGAGCAATCAGAGCTTAATCCTGTGCATGTTTGAATTAAGTCACGTCTTGTTTAATAGTTGTGCAATAATGACTATAGTACAGAGCCATGATACAATTATTGAATTGCTGGTGCCAAATATCCGTGATTTCATTTAGAAATATGGCGCTCTTAACAGGTTTCCTTTTGGCTATTTGACTCATCGCGTCATTACCTTCATACCTTATCATGTGCTTATAAATCTTAAAGTGGCCGGAGAAGATGTTGATGGATGGATAAAAAGAAGAAGACAGCGTAATAATGTCAGAAAGCGGTGAAAAGGAATGAAGAAAGCAGGACAAGGGGTGAAACTGACAAAAATTGCAGAGAATAAATACATGAATCCAGGCTTTACGTCGTGGTGGATCATTTTAGGATCGTCTTGAAATCGATCACTTAGTCAGTAGTTGAATCTTGATGTTATCATTATGGTATTGCGCATTGTATTGCATCGATTGTGTCGCATGCTATTGCACAGTGAGATACCCTGCAATTCCTGACCCTCTAAGGTACAAAATCTAGTTAGCTTTAGAGCTAACTGTCTGGCAGTATTTTATCAAAATGAAGCAAGTGCAGACATAACTGCATACTTACTGAGAACAAATTACAGCGACTAAAGATGACAAGAAACAGATCCCCGAAAGGTCTGGTATGATTTTTTTTCACATGACTCCAAAGAGAACAAACACAAGACCAAAGAAAAAAATCGAATGTAACTTTCCGCTCTCTCGTGTTAAATCAAGTGCTATTTCTGGAGATCGGAGAGAGGGGGGAAAAAAAAAAAAAAGCTTTATTCTTTGATTGCACAAGTTGCAATTTGACAAATCTCATCAGCAAGCATTCTTAGGTTCCAAGCTAAATGTTTACTTTTCATGTGCATCTGAGCTCGGAGAGAACGGAAACACTCGAACACAAACACAAACACCCAAACTTGGTAAAGCGTGTTCACAGGCCCTTCTGCATGGAATTTTATCCGGTTTATATTTGGATCACAAAACGGGCAGGACACGTAGGCAGTTTGAGATATCACAGGTCCCCTTCTCCCATTGCTCCCACAGTTACCTATAAATACATCGATATATATTTACATATGAACACAGCAAGGATGGGGAAAGTCAAAAGTAGATCCGTTCCAGGCCGCCCTCTCCTTTCAGAGAGAGCTCGATCACATGTGCCATTAAGACGAATGTACATGGGCAGGTTATAATATAAACAGAAATGCACTAAGCAAGATAAATGGGAGAGGGTACAAAGAAAAGAAGCCGACAGAGGACATGGAGTGCGAGTAAACTGGACCAGTAGGAAAGAGCGAGCGAGAGAGCTGCTGAGCGAAGTGAAGGCGGAGGGGAAAGACGTGCTCATAACTGAAGTGCAGAATCTGTCACCAGTGAGATTTAATATACCGTTTAATTATCAGACTGTGCATCTGTGCAAACACCCACATCCTCTGCTGGCGGAGACAAAAACACACACACACACACACATGCACACACAAACATGCACAAAGACACGCCCCCCCCCCCCCCCCGGCCTATAAAACAAAAAGCAGACACACATATGGACTCTAACTGTTGGATAAATTGAAAAATTCCAGAACAATAGAGCATGAAAGTTGAGGCGCTATAATTGTGTCTGTCTGTGTGTGTGTGTGTATGTGTGTGTGTGTGTGTGTGTGCATGCGTGTGCATAAAGATGATTAATGAGGAGAGGAAAGATGTTGTTTGTTTAAGAGTTGTACTGCGGGCAGCGTGACCGGGAGAGGGGGATTGTGGGAAAGTTAGTTGTAATGTATATTCAGAACTATCAAGCTGATGAGGGTGATCATGTGCCACTCCATGGAGGTTAAACACAGTGTGTCTTTGTGCGTGTGTGTGTGTGTGTGTGTGTGTGTGTGTGTGAAAGACGGATCCATATACAGACGTAAGAGTCCGAAAAAGAGGACCTACATTGTGTGTGGCAGTGTTACCTAAACAGACGCAGACAGGGCAGAGATTTGTGTCGGTCTGTGTGTGGCATGTGACAGATGGCGCTTGTCGCAGCTTCAGCGGTCGCAAACCGTTTACCCAGGAGGCATTGCTCACAGGGTTTGTTTTGATGAGGAGGAGCACCAAAAGGAGATCGCGTTACCACTCACTCAACGCCCTCACATGGCTCCGTCTAGTGTCCCCCCCCCCCCTTTTCCGCTCCCCCTTCTTCTCTCTCTATCCAGATTGTCTATCTCAAACATGAAAAACAATAAACACTCCCCCTTGCTTTAGCTCACAAACAAACTCCTGCACATAAACACACACATTTTACAGCTTGTTCCTGCTCTTCTCTAGCGCGCACACATTGTTCCTGTCCACACCCCAGTGGCTGTGAAATCTCTTCCTATGCAAAGACAGGGTGCTGACAGAGGTGGAGGTAGCTGTGTGAAGGAGTTATGGAGAGGAGAATGAACTTGGTCGGGGAGGGAGGGGGGAGGGTTGATCTGCTGGTAAAACCGGCGAATGTAGGATCCAGCCAAAAGATCAGCGTTCACGCTGCTAAGAGACAGAAAGGACGCGATACAGAGAGTTATGGTGGGGAGCGTCTTTAAAATGGGGTCATTAGGTCAACCTGGAGGTGAGATTTCGATAAGCAGTCTCTGTTTTGGCTCACATGCAGGTCAAACTTTCAAACAGGCCGTCATACAGAAGGAAGCTGCGCCAGCGGGAGTTATTTTAAGTGAGAGATAAGTGTAGCTGTGAAGGCAGGGTCGCTTTCATCAGCACTGACCACCAGACTCAAGCAGACTTCTTGGAAGTTGTTGGGATTGACAGGCGTGACTGTGACACCACGTGCAAACACAGACATGCTACAGTCATACATGAGAGAGAGAGAATGTTTCTTACATCTATAGGATCACTCCACATTATCATCTGGATGTTTACAGAGTGTTAATGAGAGACAAATCTGGTTGTTTTCTCCATGTCATTAGTGTATTTTGTATCAAAGAGGATGTGAATCTGCATCCATTACCCCCTGTTTATTTATATGTAGTTACAGTGCAGCAGTTTGTCTATTATTTCTTAAGCTGGTTCAGTAGGATTAACTCTCACTGAAACATGTGCACTTCTCTTCAGCATATTGTAGATTGTTGAATCCACTCATGTCTAACGTCATCAAAACTTCCGATACTTGAATCCTTTTCAATACCACATGTTTAAAAAGAATACAATCTCCTTCATTTTCATGATTAACGGTATGGAAAAGTATAAAAGCTTTAAAAAAAACACTACAGATCTTCAGTCATATCTTGAGACATAAAGAGAGAGAGCTCTGTTTAAACTACATTGGCAACCATTTGGTACCAAAATGTTGCCAATGTATTTGTGTCATTTAGAAAGTGTGCAGGAGTTTGCCTGTCATTTTTGGTCATTTTAAAACAACAGATTTCCCAACACACGGGTGCCTATAGGACTTGTATTTTTGTTGCCATGGTATCGAAACAGTTCTTGATATTAACTGTCTTTTTCAACTTTTTCTGTCTCCGAGCGCCTCATAGAAAGGTGTTAGTGCAACCACTTTACTAAATACCCTTTAAGTGGTGAAACATATTGAATCCAAAAACTTCAACAGTAACAACACCTTTCCTGGAGCAGGAACACGATCACAATCTAGCTCAAGGACGAATCAGAACGGTGAGTGTTTGCCAAAACGGTGTAATGAGGCCAAAAGTTTCTGAAAGTTGGATTCCCGAGTTTTCTTCAAGTAGCTGCTGGAATATTCTGAATGGAAAATCTTAGTCAGCATTTTACATAGAGAATGTGGTTTTAGCAGCACATTTACAAATTTAGAATAATTGTAGTGATAGTGAGAGTTTTGTTAATTCTGTAGTGTCTTATGTGGTTGATTTTGTTATAGTCAAAGGACTGATCTGTCTGTGAGTTTGTAAACTTTTCACATGATCGTGTCGTCAGGAGAATGTGATGTTTATACAAGAAGCTTCACCTTTAGACAGCACCTTTCAACAAAAGCGTAAATCCCTCAAATCCTGCCTCATCACGAGGCATTCAAACTGCACAAGAGCCTTTTATCAATCTGGACATATTTCTAATGAAGAGGTTTAGAAGCTTTTTCTTTTCAGACGTGTAGGTGCAAATGATGTTCAAACCTTATCACAACAAGACGTTTGCCTCATCTGTTCCAACAACCAGAATATTTCCCAATGAAGACAAGTGATGCTTTTATGACAAATCTCAACAGGCAGTTTCATCCAAGGAAAATATGACAAAAACAACTTTTTTATATATATTATGTAAACGGCCAAATGTTCACCCTCTGACCCTGACTTTATTGACCAGACAGCGATGAGAGTGTAAACAGTTTACTGTAAGAGTACACTACAAGATGATAACAAAATCATCTGAAATCATATTAAAATTGATCCACTTAGATTGCCAACTGTCTTGTATTTCACCCTCTTGCACTAATTGCAAATGCAATTCTCAGGCAAGTATCGTCAATACCCTGACATTAAATGTGCACCCTGTGAAACTCAATTTGCACAGCGTCTAAGTGGCCTTGCACGCTGTCTGGCTTTTGACCAGCGTTTAATATATAAGTCTGGAAGCTTACAGACCTAACTGCGCTGCATGTGACTACTAAATATTTATTTTACTTGATGTTGGCATCATATGGGAAAGCAAACTAATTATAGGTGAGAAGTTGCTCAATTACATTTTAAATCATGACAAACATTAAAATCCTTTCAAACAGGACGCCAACAAGACGCAACGTTGACCACACAGAGGTTTCTTATGCCATCACGATCATGCTATAGAGACTATAAAATCCATGTAAAAACACCCACCATCTGCAAAGAGACTTAGGGCACACTCACACTAGGCAAAGTCGCCCAGTAAAGTGCTGAAGCATGATTGTCCCCCCCCCCCCCTCCCCCGTTCCCCTGCTCTCACACTGCTCCAGGACTAACTGGGCCTGAGCACGCTTACCTCTTGTACATAACATCGTAAGATAACACATGCATGGCTTTACTTGATCATGAAGCGTGCTTAGTTTACAAGACAGGCGGACTCAAAAAATGAAAAAAAGGGACGGGTTGTGAAGTCTGCGTCTGCATATCAGAGAACATGAACGCTACTTTACTGACTTTGTGGCTTTTTTTCAGGTACAGTCAGAAAACTGCAAGATTTCTCGATAATGGAAGGCTGTCCATGTTTCATGCCCGTGCTTGTGCTCATGCATGAGCAACTGTACCTGGCTGAAGCACACGTCTTCCAACAAGGGCAAGAGCCAATGAAGTGTACTGTGCATGAGCACTCACACCAGACAAACGAACTCTGGACTTTAAGGGCCCGGTACGGGGCACGGTACGGACCGACTAGTGTGAGTGGACACAAGAAATAAATGTGAATACACGTATCTGCATTAGGTTTAACATTTGCTTTGGGCCTACAAATGCTTCCCTCACACACAAATACACACATACTCAAACACACAGTTCCTACATTCAACATTTATGAGGAATAACAAGAAAACATCAAGTGATGTGAACGCTGAACTGCTCTTTATGCGTTACATTAACACCCACTGGACTTTAAAAATGTATCTTCCTTACATGCACTCTGAGTAGTTACACACACTAAGATTTTTTTTTTCTCACAGTCAACTGCACAGCTCCTACATTGCACCTTTGGTACATTTTGTGTTTTTTATTTTTATTTTATTTAATTTTTTAATTTTAATTTTTTAATTTTAAAATTATATTTTATATATTCTAATAGCTTCTTATACTGTATTATTTAAGTTGTTCTTTGTTCTGCTTTATTTCCTTGTTAATTGTTTAGCACCAAAACACCAAGTCAAATTCCTTGTATGTGTAAATGTACTTGGCAATAAACCACGATTCTGATTCTGATTCTGAATAAATAATCTTCCTAGGCCCACATACAAACAACCTCTGTAAAAGTGAACAAGCACAGCATAGAGAGTGTGTGTGTGTGGGTGTGTGTGTGTGTGTGTGTGTAAATGTGTGAAAGACAGACAGACACATGACAGTAATCAAGCCACTTAAGTTAAGCAGTCACACATGAAGCCTGAACGCAAAGAGCTCGTAACTTGTGTAGAAAATCGAATCTCGAGATAAAGAATGTCTCAGATCTCCGTCTGACCTGAACATGTTGACACGCTGCTGGCATTTAGCTGGACATGTGTTATATAAAGACACGTACATACTGTAAGAAATGTGTATTCTGGTACTGTAAGTGAATGTGGTTAAAGAGAGGGGAAGCAGTGATAGTTCAGCGCTTGTCTCTTTTCATCCCTTTCTCCAAAGGGACACCAGAGACTTTAATTACCTGCACCTGTGAGCACACAAAGAGCCCCACCTACCAATCTGGCTGTGGACCACACCCTAGTTCCCACGGTAACCTACCTTAAAACCCCTTTCACACAATCCCACTTCCTCCTTGCCACACACACACACATAAAAAGTCCCGATACTGTACGACGTATGAGCTAAGATCAGCAAGAGGAAGACGAGGATAGCCTACTCACATCCAGAGAGTCCTCGTTGACGATGATGAGGGACATGCCGTGTGAAATCAGACGACAGGAGTAACCTGAGAAACAGAAACACATAAAGGATGGAGGAGAGTGGGGGAAGGGAGAAGGATTAGATGTACTCAAACCCAAAACACAGGTGAAACAGTGGTCTCATGTTTGAGTGGATTTTGCTAAATCCTGCTCCATTCTCACACACAGCTATCTGACTCCAGTCTTCTCTATCGGCCTCCAGCTATCATCATATCTCTTTTGTAATCTGCTGTGCGGAATTCATCTAGATCATCAGCAAAACGGCTAACTCACAACTGCTCTAAATATATATCATTCTATATGCTAAGATTTTCACTTTTTTGTCAATACCACAGGACGCAATCTGCAGTGTGACAAAAAAACAAGAAATGACACAACATCAGTTCTTGTATTTTTGTTGACTTGGTATCGAAAAGGGATCAATATTTTAGTTTCGATTACAATGTTATCAAAGTTTAAAGCTCTGGTATGGTGTCGACTCGACTTGATAGATTTGTAAAGCTCAACCACATGAAGGCGTGTGAATAAAAATACTTTATGTACACACCGACCAAGAAGATTCCTTCAATGAAAATTAGACGCAGACGTCTCCATGTGTTGTTTAAGTCTGGTTTAGTGGATTTCTGCCATAATCTTCCTCCAGAGCTGCCGAGACAACCCTAATGCACCAGTGTCATTACTGTGCAATTTGAAGCGCCTTCTCTCCTGCGTACTCTGCATACTTACTTGGAGAGCGGAGACATGTCTGGCATTTCCTAGCCAAACTAATGCCTGGCCTTAACTTAATAAACTCCACAATAGACAGAGTGCCCAGCTCTGCTGAACACGAGGCTTCAGCGACAGGGGGCTTTCCCGCACTATCACCGGCTCATTAGCTGCTCCCACTTTCTATCCGAACTGTCCTCCCTGGGACTTCATACTTTTTCTAAAAGCCCTCTTGCCTATGTTGATGGCGGTCTCCTGCTTGTCTCCAGTGAGGACCCAGATCTTGATGTCCGCCCTCATCAGAGTGGCGATGGTCTCTGGCACGCCGGCCTGCAGACGGTCCTCTATGGCTGTGGCGCCCAGCAGCAGTAGATTCTGTTTGTGGAAGAGAAGAGTGTGACACATAAAGAGACAGAAATAATCAGATCAAAGATCAAGGAGGAGAAGAACAGGTTCACGTCTCATATCTCGGAAAGAAAATCTGCAAACAGCCTTAATGTGAAGGCTCTGTTATCTCCCCCGGGAACATCATTCATATTTCATTTAGGGATGAGAATGACGCCAGCTCAGCTCAGTTCATTTACTCATTTTTGGACCTCTGTACCAACTCTGTGTCTTCGTGCCAAGAGGTAACCCATTACCCCCCCCGCCTCCCCCCGTCCCCTTTGCTTTAATTTGTTCAGCATTTAAATGCATGTGTACCCTCATTAGACACACTCGGATGCACACACACACACAAACACTCGCACGGAAACACAAGTTAACACTACTGTGTTGTTGACTCCAGTTTTATGGGGCTTTTGGCAGGCTGGTGCAGGTAATTACCCCCGTGGTCTGCAAGTCTGAGTCCCCCTCCTCCATCTCCTCCCTGCTTCCTCTTCTTTCCTCTTCACTTACTTTTCTCACCTCGTCTCACTCCGCTAAATCCTTGACTCTCCCGCCCATCAGTTAAACTGTCATCAGTCTACCCTCTGAGCTGATGATGAACTGCCCTCATCCATCCAACCAGTACAGCGTTTACATGACGGTTTACTTTAAGCATCTTTATTCTTCATCACACAAAAAAAAGGCAGACACCTTTAAGGGAATCTAACTGTGAGTAATGAACTGAAGGAACCCTGTTTCTTCTTGTGTGGGACTCAATAGAACCACTCTGCCCCCTGCTGGCAAATGACGTGTATTTATGAAAGAGGAATACTTGTAAGTTCATGTAGGTATCTGCCTTGATTTTATGTCTCTGAATACTTCAATTCATTGTCTTACTCCTGTTCATCTCTTATAATAAGCTCGTTAGACTTTCAGGCACCTTGTTTGTGCCGTCACATGTCACATAAGGTTGGAGGTCACAAATACACGTTAGTACAGTGAAGGGAATATTGTGATTACCTTTTCCAGTAGTTCATAGCACTCCTCTAGTTTCTGAGCGCGGTCTTTGAGCACAGTGCTGACACGATTGTATTCCTTCAGCCACTCCTGGTAGGCGCCTTCCTCCAGGTCCACATAGGCAAAACATAAAGTCCTCAGGCCTGGAAGGAGGGGAGGAAGACAAGACGATAAACTACTGTGAGCATGGCGCCGGAGTAAATCCCTTTTTTTTTTTTTTTTTTTTTTTTTTTTTAAAATGGGATAGACTTTTCTTTGCATTGGAAAAATCAGAACCAGAAACCTTTTAGAAGTCTCATGACCATTACTTGACATGTCTAAATTCAGATTCTTCTGATGAAATAAACAAATCCTGCCTCATTCTTCACCATTTAAGAATTGCTTCCCTGTTAGTTCAATGACTCTCATATCTGTACAACTATTGATTGTGTATGTATATGTTACTGCTTTAGCTTGAAGATGGAATTCTGTCTTCTTGAGTCGAGTAGAGTTGCAACCTTTTTATTTTGTTTAATACACTTGTATTCAAAAATATCAAATAGTTGAGTACTGGGTGCAGATCCAAAGACTAAGCTGCACAGCAGAAGCTGCTCCAATTAACATTTCATGGGAATTATCACCACATGTAACGTTTCAGGCTCTCGGCCTTCATCAGACATGACATAATACTCTTTTATTGCCATCAATTTTTTTATTTAGGTGTTTACGTATATGCCTATTTTTTCACACTAAAATAATCATTCAGGACAAGAATGAAAAAGCACGTGTATAAAGAGTGTTGGAATAACGACCCATCTATGGTTGCTTTCCCGCTCTCTCTCTTTGCCTTCTTACCTTCAGTAGCAAATTGTTCCAGATGAGCAACAGTTAATTCTTTATACTCGGATGACTCCATCAGCCGTTCAAAAATGACATTATCCTGTCAAACAAAGTAAAAAAAAAAAAAAAAACAGAAATTCAGCACTCAAATATTTAAGAGATTTGGAGTAGTGGATAACACCTTTAATGAGATCAACATACCGCTCCTTTGCAGTACAGGCGTAGCTTCCCACAGGGGGTTCTCACAACCACAGACATGCGTTTGCGGTTACTGTAAAGGAAGCAGTGGGCTCGGTTTTAAACACACTAGTCTCAAATTACGGAGTTATTTACAGTCTGAGAAGTGATTTTATGGTGAGTGTTACCTGGAAAACTCCAGAACGTTCAGTAGCTCATAGCTCATCTCTTTCCCCCTCTGAAATAAACAACAAAACGTCAGCGCAGGACTTTCCAGAAAGTAGCTCAAAGTAGGGGGGGGGGGGGGGGAACACACACAAATGCACACTTACAGCTTCGATTATGACTGAGTCCGGTGTTCTCGCGGTGAAGACAAACCCGAGGCCTTTTGCACCTTTGACCAGCGCTCCTTCGTCTGGTGAAGAGGCCTGGTAGATGATCTGGTTTTCCTCTCTCTCTGGGACCACCGTGTGGCACACTGCCATCATGGTGAGGAACTCGCAGATCTGCGGTGATGTAGGCTGAACACAAACACACACACACACATATATATATAGTGGTGATTTTGATCCTCTTGTCTCTGTGGGCTGGTTTTCTTCACATAAAGAAATATGAGCAGAGATAATGAAACTCACATGGTTCTCTATGTTTTGGACTAGTGTTGGGTCGTCGAACTCTGTCGAGTTATTGCTGTTGGACGGCAGATTACTGTTGAGACATCACATGAATTACTTACAAAAAAAAGAATTTAATGAGCATTGTTTTTGTTGTTTTGGCCGAAGCAACGATACTGGATCTATTTTTCAAACATGCAGATTCTAAGACAAAGAAGAAGAAGAAGACAGAAAGGATGGTGAAAGGGTCAGAGGAGGTCACTAACCTAAAGTCCTCCATTGAACGGTCACAGTCAAGCTCGGGGAAGTGGCTGCAGTGACAAATGAGGATGTATCGCAAAAGGAATCAGTTGATGAGTTGATTAGTTTACTTGAGCGAGTCAAATGAATGGATTAATAACAGATCATTCTTCACTACAAGTAAGTCAGAGATAAGTGGTCTAAAAGTTTGCGATTAAATGAAACTCAGTGCAGAGGTCAATTTAGTGGCATTATAAAGGTGAATCGATTAAAAGATTCAAGCAGAGCTAAGAGGCAGGAATTCACTAAAATTAAAAGTGATGACTCACCCGTATGTGATTCCTGCAATGGTACACTTCTTGAAGTGCATGACGTTACAGGTCAGAGTTCCCGTCTTGTCGGAGAAGAGATACTTCACCTGGAAAATACAAACAAAACGGAGAGAACAGCAAACATTGACATAGACTGTGTAATAAGAATTTTGTACATTTCTACTTTAATCCAACAGGCGTTAATGAACGACGAGGGAGAGGAACCCACCTGGCCCAGCTCCTCGTTAAGATTGGACGTTCGAGCCATGGCCGGCGTGTCGGTCTCTGCGTAATACATCTCCATGTCCTTAAAAAGAAGAAAAAACACAAGCTCAAGTGAGCAGGGATATTTGAAGACATCTCAACATGCGTATTTTAAAAACACACATACCCAGTTGATGAAGAGTGCCTGTGTGAACTTGACCACCTCCAGAGTGACCAGCAGGCTGATGGGGATCAGGTTGTTGTACAGGATGATGAACGTCAGCAGGTTGTAAGCAAAGTTAGTGGAGATGTCGCCTGCACAAACACACAACAGTCACTTGTTGAATCACTCTTCCTCGCGGTAGCCATCGTTACACGACGGGTTGTAAAAGTGGTTTGCGTTCTCACCGGCCCGGGACAGGTACCAGCAGGCGTCTTCGGTGTGTTCTCTGTTCCAGATGGCGGCACCCACAGAGCTGACCAGGGCCATGACCAGCAGGATGCCAAACAAGACTAGGATCTGCATGTTGGTCACCCGCTCCACGTTAGAGCGCTTCAGAGGCGCCTTGGTGGAGTTCTGGGAGGTGGATGGACAAAAGGCAGTCACATAGAGATTTCTTTTTAAAGCATTGATTTCCAATGGGTTCTCTTTCTGCATCCTTTAGACACTTTTTCTGCACTCATCTAATTTATCCAACGTGATTATAAACATAAAGCTATCATTAAAATGTTGTGGTTTTTTTTAAATCATTTTCTGGCAGGACAATGTGTCAGCAGTTCAAACACGGGGAAGGAGCTTGGATGTACTCCCAGTTATACATTTGTTGAACAGCTAATTAAAACTTCCAAACTACTCCTATAAAGGTCTAAAAAAAAAATATCAGATTGAACTCAATTGAAAGGATTTTCAGACATTATACTCCGTTTAATTCAATCTTAATTACTTAAGTTTAGACAAGTCTTTGTGATTACCTGCATCAGTTTGGAGTCGTGGCCAGTGTAGACAACAATTCCTGCAACCCACTGTGTGTTCCTGAGCTGAGCGCCGCGCAGCAACACCTGGTCCGGACCCAAGGGAACAGGACTGAAGAAAAACAAGAGAGGTAATAAGCAGCAAGAGATGACTTTTTGCTTTTAGTGCCAACAGAATGCAAACGCCTCCGTATCGATTTACAAGTAATAAAACCGTAACAGCGGAAACAAAACCTGCTATTTTCATTGTGTACAAATCAATAAAAAAAAAGCATAATATGTGTTTGCGTCTCACTTCTGGTTCTCCAGTCGCAGTGTGCCAGTGAAATCATACAGGTGTCTGTTTGGACCCTCACACTCCAAACGGCCAGACAGCGCCACCAAATCCTCCAGAGTCTGAGCCCCCGCTGTGAGCGAGAGACCCTGGAAAAAAAAAAAGAAGAAGAAAGATTGATAATGACAGGTAGGGTCAAAGCTAGTTTATTGAGGGAATCATTTTACATAATGACAACACAATGACAGGTATAGAATGACAAAGTAAGTCATGGAAAATACAGGTTCAATTAAAACATACATAAAAAGACGACAAAGAGAGGGAATAAGAACTAAAGGGAACATGATCCAATCTTTTGTATAACCGGCGTGTGTGCAACTGTGAGGATCGAAAGGAAGCTGGCTTCAATGTGATACAGAGTCCTGACAGCGAATGCTAACATATTTAATTGATGCTCCTAAAATAAAGTTTGAACTCTCTCCTAAATAAGTGACCTCATTTTATTGTACGTTTTAAAACATCTACAGTTCTGGAAGCACAGAAGGTGCTGACCGTGAGACATATCACTGAACTGAGAAATGTGGACAGGTGTGTGCCTGTATCATACCTGTCTGATCTTCAGGTTGGTTTCTCCATCCAGGTTGGAGGTCTCGGTGTAACACATGGCCTGAGGCTCACTGCGGAGTAGAAACAGGATTACTTCACAACAATGCAGTAATTCATCCTTCAGTCGACAGGACCTGCGTAGATTTACAGTCAGGGCGACGTTATGGATAATTTAACTTCCTGTCATCTGTCATTGTTTAACACATAAATCAATAAACTGACAAAGAGAATAATAATAATTAGCTTAAAATACACAACAAATGATGACAGCAAACATCAATCAAAAGACAATGAAGGCCCACACACATGCACACTCATTCACATGGAGTCTGACCTGGAGGACACAATAACCATGTCAGCTGGAAGGTGTTGGCCATTGGTCACCTTCACTATGTCTCCTACTGCCACCTTGTGGTCAGGAAGCAGCAGTGCAGGGTGAGGGGAAAGAGAAGGGGTATTAAGATAAAGGGTAAGGGGTAAAGGGGAAGGGGGGGGGGGGGGGAGGGCAGAGAAGAAACAAGAAGCAGGTTAATTGTTGACCAGCCGTTAGAGGAAGAAAAAGACTTGAGACAAAGTGACAGCGAGCACAGCGGTGCATAGCTTAACTGTAGGCACACCATGATAAGACACAAAGATTCCAAGCATGGAGTTAAGAGAGTCGGGAGAGAGGTCACCGTTCAGCTCAGCATAAGGAGGCGTGATAACCTTACAAAACTGAAGCTTTATAAAAAGATCTATTTATAAAAACTTGGGCAGAATACATTTGACTCATTGTAGCCAAAAAGATTCTTTGGGTTAACAGATTACAAAAGGAAAGAACTACGTGCTCACATGAAAAAAGAGGTTTGGGAAAGAATGTGGAGGTGATATTATCAGGAGAGACAGACAAGAGCGGACACATCCAGTGTGCACATCAGGTGAGGTTAAAACTACTGAATCTGATATTTTAGACTCTCTGAAATGTGGAGCCTTGGAGGGGACATACTCTTGATTCTATCAGATATCCTAAACTGTGATCTGTAGACCGTTTACTGAAGCCTCAGCGCAACTCTCTTGTGGTTCCTTAGGGGGGGAAACTGGCTTTCTACCAAAGTGCTACTTCACTGATCTCGCAGCATGTAATTAATCACACGGGGAAATGGCTCTTATTTAGTCAAATGATGTCATGAAGGCAGAATCCGAGTTTGCCACAAAGAGTTCTCGCATCAAGCAAAGCAGCATTCAAGGCTAACTACTTGTCACCACCTCTCTATAACATGATGACTGAGTTATCGGAGCAGCCCTGGACAAACTCCTTCACCTGTTCTGACCCTCACTAATGAGTGGGGTTAAATTCCGGGGCAATGCACTGTTGTAACCCACATCACAAGGGTTTGAATTGAATGGACCTGCTGAGCAGAGAATGTACACAGCTGGACTCAGAGTTAATGAGTACATTCAAGGAGACCACCCGATGATAAGAAAATGGCTGTTTTTACACATGCACAAAACTCCCGGCCTCCTAGTGACATTTCTGAGCCAATGTGAGGAAATACTGAGGAAACTTCACTGTGGGCCAGTGAGCAGGGGTTAGGATACTGATATATATCCCAACTAGCGCTGCTATCTTAGTGCACATAATGAAGCTGCTTGATCATCTTTACTGCTTTACAGCATGTTCTTTTCCACCTGTGAATACGTCTCATTACACGCAGCATTGACAGAATCAATGTCGGACTTTTCACGTCGTCTACAATCTTCTTGGATCATGGATTCTCACAGCATTTTTTTTTAAAGTCATGTCTTGCCTCTTGAGACACCCCCCTCCTCCTCAAACAGGGAAAACTTCTCACTGTGAAGTGACGTGTGTGAATAAGACATTTAAGAAGATTTCAACGGCAAGCGGTCTGTAATGTTAAAGAATAAGGAGTACATGTGTGCAAACAGCTACTATAACACTAAAACATAAGGTACAAAATGCTTTGTACTGTGACAGCCCCATGATTCATGAATGTTCAGGTCAATTGGGCTGAGAATAAGTGGAAGAAAAACCTTTAGAATGTGTCTCAGATGCAGACCAACAGAGAAAACCTAATTATTTAACTAACAAGGTTGGCCTATGTGGAAAATTTACTTGTAATCCAGCCCATAAACATCAATACTATTTGGGAGAGTATCGTTCTCCTGTCAGGGATTCAAAGCACAGACAGATCCGGACCATGTTCAGACTTTAGACTACTGAATACAAGAAGTCCCTGAAACCAAAAGGTGGAAAAAAAAAAAAAATCAGAAAAGTCACTTTGAGACTGAAAGAGCTCACCTGAGATGAATGTAACTTCTTAGTATTCAAATAAAGGAACGAATCGGATGTTCTAAAAACACTGAAGGACAGTAAAAAGGCTGCATGCTTGACTGCAAAAATAAACGACTTCTCATGCTCCTGTCCCACTTATATTCTATGTAACCTGTCATTTTGTTTTGCTTTTTTGCTTTGGCAGTAATAATAATAAAGTTACCCTGTATCAACATTATTGATTTGGTTTTGTTTTCTTATTCACTGAAGAAATGTATCCGTTCATCTCGCGCTTCTTAGTTGCTTAATACAGTCTTCTATTACTTCAGTCATGCCATTAAGGGCTTTTTAAGTGAGTTGTAAAACTGAACAGGGTAAAGGGAGAGACAGAACACAAGGGTGAAGAGTGAGATGAAGTCTGTGATACCTGTTTCCAGATGATCGTCTGCCAGGCTCCGCCCTGCAGCACTGAGAGACAAGGACAACACAGCCATCAGTCAGCCTATAGACAGCGCTCATACAGTATTCATAGCCGCTAACTTTTGTCTGGGGTCGGCACTATAGTGAGTGACAGACAACAGCTATTCAGTCAGCCGTGAAAGGAAAACAAAACCCACGCAAACAGACGTGAGCACACTCATGGAAAAGCGCACACGCGGTTGATGATCAGTAACAAGCGCACACACACGCAGACGATACCTGTTGTCTTCTTCTTGTTCACGGTGTTGTCTGCTTTGTGTCTTTTCTGGAGAAAAAAAAAAAACAAAGAAAAAAAAAAAAACAGATAAAGACATCCAAATGCTCTTTTTGAAACTTTAAAGTTTTAATTTCCACCCGTAGAGCACGCTGTGATGCGTTACTCACGTAGTCCTCTATGATCTCTTTGATTCCCGCCACGGTGAGGATGAAGATGAGCGGGACCAGTGTGGTGTAGCGACCGGTCGGTGATACATCAGGGATTTGCTGCGGAGAGTCAAGAAGGGGCAGCACTCAGAAATCACTACTGATAGTGAGTGATGAGTAGCTTTAAGGACTCATAATGGACCGTCGGAGTGATGGCAGAGATAAACCTTTGTTTAAACTGCATTAAGACATCAGACAGGAAGGAGGAAGTGCAGCCGTTTCATGAAGCACACGCAGATGATCTCTGATGATCGGATTTAAGTTTAGGACAGTTTAATAAAAACAACATGCCATATTTAATTGAGCATAAGTAGTATTTCATAACTCATAAAATCATTCTGGTCTATGATGTGTTCCTGATGAGCTTTTATTCTCGTCCTTTATTTGTAAACTTTTAACTTTAAACATCCAGAAAACTACATATAAAAACTCCATGTCTGAATATTAGCTGGGCCTATGGGAATCTTTGAAGTATGGATGCACCGTTGTCTCGGTTGAACATCGGTATCGGCCGATAGCAGCCCTGTTCACCGACATCAGCCATATAGGCAAATAACATTTGTTGTGTCTTGTCAGTTTAATGCTGGCAAGCTAGTACAACTCAGCGCTGATTCACACAGGTGTTTTTATGGGCCAGGAGCTGTTGGACAAGAAGGCGAACATGTGTGATTTGTTTTCATCGTTAAAAATGACAGTGAGGGAGCTTTACAGCGTCTATGAGAAAGATCAGCGACATGCAGTTTTTAAGACATCGGCCAGTGACAAGAGACGGGGAAAACTAGTAACAATTTAAAACATTTCATCTCATAGGTAAATTGAAAAACAAAAACATTAAGAATTGATTTTTTTTTTAAAAATCAGGATAGCCTATTGGCGATGTTGTTATCACCGCTACAGCCTGATTTTCACAACTAGCGCATCTCTGCTTTCAAGTTGAATTTTCAGTCTTTTCAGATTCCTCATCCACAGCCTGTGTTGGCCACAGAATAAAATAAAAAGCACGGTCAACCAACAGCATTTCTTCTTTTTTTTTTTTTGGTGTGTGTGTGTGTATATGTGTGTGGGGGGGGGGGCGGGGTTTACCTGCATGAGTGCGATGAACAGGAAGAAGGCGTTTGCAGCTCGCCTGATCTGCTCATACAGGAACCGAGGCAGAAAGGTGAGGACCCCATACTTGGTGGTACTGCAAAAGAGGGCAAGGAGAGAGGGCACTTGAAGCTTGTTTTACATTACGACAGTGAAGACCGAGCCAGGTGATGCATTAGCAAAAGCAGGAGTTCATGCATAAATTGTGTGCTAATGATTTTTTTTTTTTTACCTGACACGCTCCAGCAGCATTACCTTAAAGGCTGAATAGCTACAGACTCTTTATTGCAGCTCAATACTGCAGCACTTTAAAATCTATCCGAAACAACTCAATTATACTCAGAGAGGGCAAACAGAGTCATTATGACCTGCACACACATCACACCTATAAGCAGACAAATGACTTAAATCCAACAATCTAAATTTAGACCCAGAACCCCAGAAAACAGGTACTAAAACCTCGGCAGCCCCGACCTGTCAGTCAATCTACTGTACTAATCAGACAAGTGTATTGATTAGCCTTTTTAAAGCTAGGAGCTACCGTAAGAGCTTTTACAGGAGCTAAAAATAAAAGAGTCAACCTTCAGGTCAGGCCCTGCCTTTTTTTTCTCCCCGCATGGCCCTGAGTGAAAAGTGAGTGCTTTTTTTTTCGATGGCTTTTGTTTAATGGATAGTGCATTTTTGTGCGCGTGAGTGCATCAGGTAAGTGCAACACCCTGCTCCATCTCAGTTCACCATCTCATCTGAGATGCCCATAACTTATTTTTCCCACATCTGTCCCACTTCTCAGAGAAAACAAAACTACACCGGGAAGGACTGTACACTGAAAACAGAGGAGCAACAGCTGCTAGTCGATGTCACACACACACACACATTTAATGTCCTGACTCTGATCCTCTCGATTCATCAGGGTAACTGATACTACAGCTATGATCCAGAGCCTCCCTAATCTCATCAAAAACGAGTGATATAAGACTCAATGAGCACAATAAAGAAAAACACACGTGCATTTACACCACACCAGTAAAAAAAAAATAAAAAAAAAAGGCAAAAACATCTGGCTGTGTTATTTTTCATACTATGGATGTCCAACTAACTTGCTGGCGATACTAACAGCTGTTAGCTGCAGGGGAGGTACTCTCCTGCTGCTCTGTGCCTGTTTCATTTAAAAGATCAGTTTCAGAAAGAAGTCTTCTATGCACAAAGAAGAAGGCAGCAGATGGATTTGTTGGAATGAAGGCAATTATAAAATACATTTCTTAGGCATAATAGAGTAGGGTGCTTTGTTACATATGAGCACGGGAGAGCACTAATGCACAGGTTGTGCAAACACAACAACATGCACTGAAATATGGAAGTGGGAGACCCGTGGAATGGAGAGGAGGTGAGCTGAGAGTGCTGATAAAAGCTACAGGGCTTTAATCTCAGGGGAAAAAAATCAATAAGGGTATTGAACCTTTAAAACATAAACTAAAAAGTTACAGGAACACGGGGACATCAAAGGGCATGCCTCTGGAGCCAAAGTGCTCCTGACTCTCCAATCAGCAGACAGCACCACTCGCTAGCCAATCAAGTGAGACAGAGAGAAGCAGCCCGGCCTTAATCGAATTTGTGGAGCTGAAATAGGCTGTTTAAAAGTGAAATTAAATCTCCTGATAATGATGGCACTCTACTGAACGACAAACGACGAAACCTCCAACTCACAGCAACATGACCCCAATGCAGCATGTGGCGCCAGACGCAGCTTGTACACAGAAATAATTCAAGGTAAATACAAGAATCAAACTGCTCTCCTATCTGCGACTGAGTATCAACATGACAACCTGAAGGTCTTTAAATATGGTAATAACATCTGGGATCATGTTGATGAAAGAGACTCCTCTACAACAGTGTGTGATGTGAAGTCCTGCCCATTACCCTGACTGTCACATATACTGTAAATACATTACAGCAGACATTTGGATAAACCCCACAGCTACAACATCCAAATGTAAACACACATGTTCACTGCTGTGAAAAATAGTGATACTCATTGTAAGTGTGATATTTGCAGCTCACTTCTTTTGCCTCTGCTTCTCAGAACACAAACAGTCATGGCAAAGAAAAGTCACACATCCAGCCTTTAAGCGACGTTCAGAGGCATCACATTGTAACACCTTCATTCTCGGTGAAATCGGCTCTACAATGACCCCTCTAGGTTCCTCACACACAAACCCAGAATACACCTTTGACCAGATCAACACAGCTGAGGCGCTTTCTGGGAATTTATGCAAACAAATGCACATGTAGTTACTTTACTTTTATTGGCATCCTTAAATATTCACGAGCGCACTGATTAAGTAACCGGGTGATGTTACGGTGTTAAGCCAAGCACTTCACCACTCACGTTCTAACGTGGACTTCAGGCTGAGGCATATGTCAGCATGGCAAATAATCACTTAATAGGTGAGTTATTAAAAAGCTTTATTGGTAAAGTTTCACCGGCAGAACCGTTTGTCACTGTAGAACTCAAAGAGAACAGTTTCATTTTTGATAACTGAGATTTAAAGCCAAACACGGAAATGTTAAAGAAAGAGAAAAAGAAATCTCAGCGGTCCAAAGTCTACTTGTCCTTCAACTTAACAACTCGTGTGGAAAGTCCCTTTGAGCAAATATCCACAAACAAGGGGACCTTTTTTTGCGAGACACCAAATCCCCACATGGCGACCCTGTACTCTTTGACCCTCATGGGAAAGGCTTCAGGAAAGAAGCATATCTTAAAACATGGCCAGGGTGAGCTAATCAACTTCAGAGTATCGCTGATTCTTTTGCTAAGACAATGTTAGAAAAAGTCAAAACAAAAGTAAAACAAGAAGGGCAAGTTTTTTTTTTTTATATAAGTCTAATGATGTGTGTACTTTGATTCAAACTTTCTGGACACAATTCAATTAGTTTTGATGGACAAAATTCTCCCTTTCTTTTTTTTTTTTTGCATGTTCATCGAGTACAGGCACATGTTTGACTTTCATATTTGACGCCCAAGGAAATCAAGCATCAGAGCAAAAAAATGCAGACAGTAAAGAGCCCGCGGTATCACCATACCTGACGTGGTTGTCACAGAACTTGGTAATCTGTGGCCGGTTGAGCAGCACCGTCCGCGCCGTGGCGTCTACGGGATCCGCCTGGGAAGTGGTCCCGGACATCTCATCATCTGCCTTGCGGTAACCGGTGGACGAGCAAGCAGGTCCTGCACCGTTGGATTGATGGGAGAGAGGCGAGGCTGAGTGATTGTGAGTGAGAGACAGTGAGACGGAGATAGAGTGAAAGAGAGAGAGAGAGAGAGCGAGGAAGAGAGAGAGAGAGGACGGGAGGGAGGGAAAGACAGAGACATAGACGGGAGACGTGGTTTACAGTTCAAAAGAGAAGGCGACTAATTAGTACTAGAGGCTACTGTATGCTGATGCTGGTAGGGTCGATTCAATGACGTTTCTCGTTATAAACAGCCCCCCTGTCCGTCAGTATTATTATGCAGGTACCGTCAATGCACACACACGCGCGTTTCGCGACGCCCACGGGACCCCCCGCGTTATAATGGATGTGCTGAGATCTGCACAATGGCGAACAAACACACAGGGTTCGTCTGTTTTATCAGCGCGTCAACTTTCCACATGTAACACAGAGAAGACCCGGCGCACATCGTGGCTGTCATTAAGCTGCAGGAACAAATCATCCCAGGTAAAAAAAAAAAAAAACAAACAAAAAAAAAGTGACAAAAGAGGATGCAACACGCTTTTTTTTTTTTTTTTTTTTTTTTTTTTGCAGACTCCCTGCCTCCCCGCCTTCCTCGGCTTTGTCATCTCCAACCATTTTAAAGCGTCGTGATCTCCGCTCATTCACCCCCGCGTGAGCTCAAGGAAGCGGGACTTCTTTTTAATATCCTCGAGTGCGTCTAATAACTGGATTACATGGGTGGTTCTGCAAGGGCACTGTGGGGAGGTGAGAGCAACGCGAAACAGGTCTGGAGCGCACAGTTAACTCTGCTGGTATAATAACGGCAAACCTAGACGAGGGCAGATGCAGCAGCAAGACAGTGCCTCCTCTCCTCTCCTCTCGGCCTTGTTGTAGAGGAAGCACCCGGTCCCGGTAAAAGATACTGGCCAGCCGAGCAACACTGCGGTGTCATCTGGCCACCTGCCGCTTCTGGAAGATTTTTTTTTTTTATCGGGCTCGATTCGGACGATTTTTACCCCCCCACCCTCTCCAGCTTAATGCTGAGCGGCTCGCACTGCTGCCAGTCCACAGAACAAGAGGACACCATATGGAGCTCCTTCAGCGCTGCGGAGAGGCAACGCCGGGGCTCTCCGCTTTTAAAGGGCCAGGCGCCTCATATCGCCTTAAGCTTGCGGTCGGACACACGGATGGGTCAAATGACAATCCCGAGTCAGAAACCATCCATCACGAGATCACTTTGTGCCCCTGCAACTCCGCCGTGATGCCAGTGCTGTGCATGGAAACCAACACAGGTTTTTGCTCGTCACGTCTTTCTAGTGTATTGGTCCAGACAGTTTCTATCCCTATTAGCCATCATAGTATGTCCTGCATCCAGCAAGCTACCTCAACATTCTTCATTCTTTGAATATGATTCTCACAAGTTCTTAAAGTTGGCTAACAGAGCCCTCTAATGAATATGTAAACATTACCTTGAGTAACAAATAGTTACAAGAACTTCTAGATTGCACAATAAGTTTACTTTAATTATTATTTGAATGGGATTAGTTGTATCATTTCTTGGGAGCTGCAGTGTGTGTGTGTGTGTGTGTGTGTGTGTGTGTGTGTGTGTGTGTGTGTGTCAGCGAAAAACAACAACAGACTAATTGCATTAATAATTTAGAAAAGAATAAGCTCTGCTGGGCGTTAGCAGGTTGAATTTCCTCAGTCCTGAAAGTCTTTTTCTAAAGCTCTATACTCTCCTGCAGTAGCTGGTCAATTCTCTCAAGTCATCAATAACCAATCTTAGGTTGATATCATTATATTCCACTCAAAGCAGTTGTTCTAAAGTTGGCCAGGAATTGTAAAATGACCCAGGCATAAGCCAGTCAGGCTTATCTCCAAACTATTATCACATCAGACTCCCGCTTTTCCATCGATAGAGACATTGAGCTGTGTGTGTTTACAGGAAACAGAAACAATGATTACATTATTTTCTGAGTGAAACTCGGGGTTGTTTGAAGGAGAGGCATTTTTTTTGTGGTATAGATCATTGCTGTTCTATTTTTGCAACAAAACAAAAAAACTCTCATTGAGTTTTTGAGAGTAGAGTAAAGCACCAGAGTGTCTGCACAAGACAAAGATCAAGGGTCAAAGTCTATACAAGGTAAATGATAGTATGCAGCATATCTCTCATCTCTATATCTGTGACCAGGCTATTACCTCAAGCCCTAACAGAGCTATAAGTCAAATCCACAGCTCAGCAGTGCAAACGACACTAAGGGTCAATCAAGATAATGTGAGATTGTTAGGAACTGATTACGGGTGATTCGAGGTTAAAAGGTAGTCGAGGTGAAAGCCCGTTATTACTGCTGTCAGCTTGAACACTTTCTGTAAAAGTAGCTCTGATTCTTTTCTATAACTTGTTAATATCCTTACACCCTTACGTCTACCTTTTAACCTTCCAAGCCTGTACATTTCCAAGCAGATCAATAGTGACTTTCTCAGCAGCCCCACTTTCTGCTCTGATTCATTTCTGAGGAGATCAATGCCTCAGTTACTCATCTCTGATGGAGTAGCGGCGCAGTCACCTCAGTAACTCACTCATTACTGATGCACCACCGATGAGTCAGCAGCAAACCCCAGCAGAGCACAGCCAGGTCAATTACACGTGAAGCACCCAGGCTCGCCGGACAGATACCACGGCTCTGAAAATCCGCAACCGGAAAGAAGGGTAAGGTGGACGGATCTGTCCTCGGCAAACACAATCGGTTGGTGAGACCTACAGAATACGTTGATAACATATGATGCAACCATACTATTGTGGATTATGTAGAAAAGCTAAAAAAAAAAGAGGCTGTTTTACTATATATCTCTCCTTAATACTGTTACCCAATAAGCCACAAGTGTTTTACTCAAGGGGTAGAAAAAGTGACCTTTTCCATCTTCATCAAATCTTTGCCATTTGATGAAGATGTCAGTCATTACACCTGAGCTTCAACAAATCTCAATATGGAGTATTAACTTTGTTTTTGGGATCGAGTCCAAGCTGTCCTGGTCTGGAGCCAATGCTTCCCTGCTAAAAAAGTAGGCTAGGCTAGTGAATAATGGATAGAACCAGGCTGCATAATTAATCCACATTTTCCAGTATGGCAGAGCATACTTCACCAGACACTTTGCCTCGATGCTGCCTAACCACAAGAAACCACTCACATTGTCCGCCACTATCGTGGCATTTCCCTCCGCAGCCGTTTTTTAATTAGTGCAACTGTAAACATTGTGTTTTGAGTAGCTCAGATGCATCAGCTGCAGAGGCCCACAGGTTTAATTCAAATCGAGTACAATATATAAATATCTTCCAAAACACAAAGCCCAGAGATGAAATGAGCCAGTAGCCAATCGCTCCTAATAATAACAGCAGTTCTTGTAGAACAGCTACAATTATCCGCAGCTGTCGAAAACAATCCCGCCCCCACAAGCCACACTAAGGACATTTACTCTGGCTGTTTCAATGTTTTTGTTATCTCCACACTGTCAAAACATTTTTCAGATGCAATGCACTTGAGCAGCTCCGTATATCACATCTTTCTCTTTTCCTCCTCGCCTTCCTCTTGGCAACATAGCCACAAATGTATGAAGGCGTAACCTGTTAACTTGCGAATCCTGCAAAATGTGTTCTTCACCTCAAACATTAAACCAAAACTGCTTATTTCATTCTAATAACTTTGAGGGAAACAAGAAAACATCATCCCCCATAAGCCACTGTCAATCCAACAATCCTGCAGATTTTAGCATTACCGACGGAGCGTCTTCTGCTTGGTTGGCCCCCGCGTCCCATGGCCGTCCCGTCTCCTAGGTGACCTGCAGGTCCCTATACGCAGGTCCACGTAGACCTAGTCTCATGTGTTCCACACTGGCCCATGTGCCGCTGTAACAGAGTAAGAAGTAAGGCAAGAAAGCCTCTTACGAGCCAAGTGAGCGAGCACGATAATCCCCCTCTGTGTCTGCTCTGCAACTTCACCTGCTCCTAATCCATATCCGGGTAATCCTACAGGTGAGACTGCAACAGGCACACAAACACACTTAACTCATGTATGTATAAGCTACGTACACACATACACATTGACAATGCATTATGGATGCACTCTCTATCACATAAAGATGAATATAGTGTACACTGATGAAAAAGAGTCCCCAGCATGCAGCTGCTCCCAATCACCATATTCACATGGCCACCATTTTCCTCTAATGTCAGGCTCAGTAATGAAAGTAAACTAATGTATTATGTTCTTCTGCTGAACACAGTAATTAGCGTCTAACCTTTTTTTTTTATATATATATATATATAACATTAACTGATATGTTTGGAAATCTTTTGAGCTTCCAGTGCTGAGTGTGATGTCAGAGAAAATGGAATGTGAACACGGTCAACGCCCTGCCTCTTTAAATCCAGCTAACCGTCACTGATATGTCATACATGCACGCAGCAGTGACCATGTGCATGCTTATTCAGCGATGCCATGTCCTTTCATGCACGTGTTGCGTTTCAAGGCATGCAAATGTATCCATATAGAAAACCTGTCCCTGGTGCATATTGATCTGCCTTCATCAGCGTGTTCTTACCGAGTGTTCAACCTGCTATCTACAAGCAACATGCAGTGAGAGGGTTAATTCCTGTACAGCATTCACGACTCCAGGCCCCAAGGAGCTACAGGTGATTCTATTCAGGGTCCAACAAAGAATATCACGTCTTGACCTTTTCGGAAGGATAAGAACCAGAGACACTCTCTTGTAACAAACTTGACATTGTAGCTCTTGAGGGCCGGGGGTTGGGAGACACCTGCTCCTGTTGCACATGGCCGCATGCACCTTTGGGACTCCGGACACAAATGGGGCGTCATCCAGTCTAATTTGAGCAAACTCACTTTTTTTGTCAAACCTGTCTGTGAGGCAGGAACGCATGGTGGCCCCTGTGCTCTGGCCTGGGTCCTGCAGTTCAGAAGCCTCCTGTCTAATGGTGGTCAAGACTAACTGCTCTGTGGGCGCCAGAGGGGGCCGCGGCAGGAAGAAACAACACACACAAGACAACAAGTCAATAAACACATACGGCACACAACACATCTACGCGTCGATAATTTAACTCTGAATGTGTTTTCATGTGCCTGTAACTGCAAGCATAATCAGAGAGGTGAAAGTCATGCCTACAAATGGAAGATGTAGACCTGAGGAGGTGCAAACAGAAACAGACCTTGTAGTTTAGCCGGGAGCGCCCCCCAGTGTTCAGCTTATGTAAATACCTCATTGCTGAACTGTATTAGTCCTCTCGCTATCTCCAAAACGGCATCTTCAGTAGCCTGGCAGCCATGACAACCAGTCATTATCTTCTTAGAGCAGACATTGTAGACAGTTCAGCTGCATGAATCTCATGAGGCAGAAACGCCAACACTAAGACAAGATGTGTCCTTAAAACCTAAAGGTGTCTTCTTAAGTTACCTTAGCTTTTTTATTATCGAATAAAACAAAAATATTTGTCTACAATTGCTTGTCTGTGCCCCCCCCCTGTGTACAAAGGTGTAAATACAAACCAGACAAAATACCCCAATGACTGTAAGAGTTTGTATCACCCATGCTGTCGACCATATAAGAATCATTTCTGTGTGTGAATGTGACAGAGTGTTTGAGTGAACGTGACAGACTGTCCACCGCAGACGTCATCAGCATGAATGTGGCGGCTCACTAATTGGCGCAAAGAATCAAGAGGTCAAGCTCCAAGAGATTACAGTAAAGGCGACGTGGAGAATACCAACTTGAACACACTGACTGACACTCGTACTGCAGTTCTGCTCCACACCCATCCTCACCTTGAAATACGACGACGGCAAACACGGTTATCACTTTTATATCCTGTGAAGGAAATAAAAACAGCCCACTAAAGTAACTGAGTGTCACAAGACGACAGCTAGTTAAGCAAAGAATTAAATGGCTAACTCAATATTGCAATATTATAGTACAATAAAGGTATTTGCAAATAAGTATTGACGCAAATATTTACTTGTAACTGGTGATGAATGCTTTTAAACTCTGGCCGTTAGGGGAAATGTGCTGGTCCAGGGTCAAAGAATCTAGCGTTGAATATTTCTAACAAATAAATATCTGGGATACTCTGGAGTGAAGACAACATGGCCCAGTTGGCACTCGATAGTGCTCAGTTTACCCTGCTCTCTATTTCTGGAAGCTGCATGATGAATGCAGCCCCAAACACTCACACAGACGAATCAGCAAAGCACTCTGACTCCATGTGGTCACTCTTGAAAGCCACAGGATGAGCCAAAACGCATGCTCCTCACTTCCAGGACAATCCAATCCAGAGTCAGTGTGAAATCATTCTATGCAGCATCATGCTGTACTATGCCCATCCTCTCTCCAACTCCCAATCTGAGGACAACACACGGCTGTTTATTTAAGCTACAGTCTCGTTAGTCGGTCACGTGGGCTTTAAGTCGGTCAGGTAATAGGCTGTTCTGTTCTTCCACTGATCTATGTGGGCTTGGGTCGGACCTTTAGAATGAAAATAACTTCTATCACCTAGATATGGGATTTCGAGAGAAACATTTTGCGACATGTTTCAACATTAAATTGGTTCAAGATCTTCACATGTAAGCCCACAAGAAGGGTTAACAACAATGTTATATAATACTAATGATGCCGAGGGAAACGTGCAGCACATACTCCGGGATAAGGTCACACGGTATAATGACATCCGTCCCATCATGAATCAATATGTTGTCACGAATCAATACTTAAGTCTTTTCGTGATGATGTTTAAAATGCAGAGGACATGCTGCACCTGCAGTCAGCTTGTCCTTGCATCCCAAAAACTCTGCCCAAATGAGCGAGGCTGGAGGATAAACACCGCTACAGCAAGTCACCCCACATGCATGCCGCAGTGGTAATACGGACCCCCGTTATTATGCCAAGCACATATTAAATACGCACTGTCATACCGAGGCCGTTATATCCTCGATAAGTCGCCTGCAGGCCTCTTATCAACGCTAACATACGACTTTAATGACAGGTCCGACGATGTGGCAACGATTTGATAAGGTTGTGTTTTAAAAGCTTACCTCCCTCGCTGTGTATCCTCTTGGCTCTCCGGTTGAAATACATCTTGCTGGTGATGCGTCGTTGAGGCTGGAACGAGGAGGCCGCAGCAGTGGCATGCTCATGGCTCCCCGACAGAGCAGGGGGACGCTGCTCCGGGTCGACACGGCCGCGGCCGAAGCTTCTGCTGATCCCAGGGAGTCATTTTTCTCGGTAAGACCGCGGAGGTAATGTTGTTAAGGTAGTACAGCTTCGTCAACACAAAACCGGAAAAAGGAATGTACCGCTTCCGGACACTTCTTTCAAAATAAAGTACGTTAAAAAAATTTTTTTTTTAAATTACAGGAATTACATTTTTTTGTTTCGAGAACTTCTTAAATCCTTATGTAATTAATTCAACACAGGGTAAGGGTAAAACCTTTTTGTTAAAAAATACTACTTACTTCTTAAGTTGTACCACAACTAAACAATTGATAGAATAGTTCCAAAAACAATACACAGGGATGTTTAATATGGAGGACGAGATCTGACAAAAGTATAAATAAATAAATGTATAAATAAATATATGTATAAATAAATAAATGTATAAATAAATAAATAAGAAAATAAATAAATGTTGAAATGAATAAATGTATACATAAATAAATGTGGAAATAAATACATGTAGAAATAAATAAATGTGGAAATAAATAAATGTATACATAAATAAATGTAGAAATAAATAAATGTGGAAATAAATAAATGTATCAATAAATAAATGTAGAAATAAATTTAAGACATTTCATTATTATGTCCCATTTATTTACCAGTTTTTATTTATTGATGCATTTAATTATTTATTATTCATTCTTCTATTTATTCCAGTATTTATTTATACATTTATTTATACTTTTGTCAGATCTTGTCCTCCACAGTTTAACACCTGCGCATAATTGGTAACCTTAGTGTAAAACTAGTAGAGAAAAGTAATAAATCCCAATTTCACTCAACAAGGGATTACACATACTGTATGTATCTGCAATTAGCCTTAGTTACCATAACCTAGTGACTATTATTTAAATGTTTTTTAAAGGCTATGACATGGCATTAGAGTTAGCCCCTGTTATGGCCGCTACGGTAATAACATGGGGTGCTGACATTTTGCAGCAGGGGGTGTCGCGTTGTGAACTGCAGTCAGGTAACATAGCAGTAAGCTTCATGCAAGGTCAGCATTATCTCAACCTGATCTAAGAGAATAAGGGCCACAAAGGTTCACATTGTTACAAAGCTAATACCAAAATGTTAACGGATACTCCTAAAATAAGTTGTGCAGAAAAATCTTTTCTTTGTGTAGTGTATTTTGCATATGTGAATTTTAAAACATTTGTTGTTATTGCAGTGGTTAGCAACTAACATCTGTCCCATAAAATCTCAGCACACAGCGCTGCAAAATATCATAATGGCATGTTCAAATACACCAACATTGCAAATCCATAAACACCAGATGTCCAGGCATAACAAAGCTGCATTTTTATTCCATTGTTAGGGAGCAGAGAAGAAAACCAATGTCTTCACTTTATTACATAGTAACATATTTATCTCAACTGTTTCATTTACTCTCATCACATTGTAACATGATACATATTCATATTTCAAAAGTTGATTTCCATCTTATTAAATATGAACAGAATAAATATTCACTTCTGAACTGAGTGGCCACAGCCCTCTTAGGGTCTCAGAGGTGGACATTAGCTAAACACAAGCTTTCTGAAAACCAGGTTTTGGGACACTGGGCCTTTCCTTTAGCTCCCTCACAAACTCACATGCACACACAATTAACCCAAAAAACACTTACCCCACTCTCACACATTCTGACGCATGTGACTGCATTAGTCCTGCAGTTGTATTCGTGACATGTTTTCTGCAGAAATGTTGTAGCTCCTTTTACTGTTGTTGATGCACAAAGTGACCTTGTCAGCAATTCACCGACTGTGTTTGAGTTAAATAATCCACCTATTCTACACTAAAAATGCCAATACCTGTGCATGTTATGTAAAAACAACCCAAAAGAGCATACATGAATATAATATAACTAACACTGCCTCGTTCAGAACTGGATCTGAAATAGACTGCGATCATTGCACTTACAGACTGAATAAGAAAGAAATGTATAGTAAAAAGATTCTTATTCAAAGAAAATAGCTGCAGCAGATGCCTAAACATCAGGATTTTTAAGCTAATATCACATTAAGGATTTCAGGGTCAGCTGGAAACTGCATAAACTCTAAATAAAAATTGAACCCCAAGTTCCAGGTATTTGCTTGGCTAACTTAATTATTACTTGGTGACAGAGATCCCAGGGTGTCTGGTTAGTATGGATCAGAAAAAGCAACAGGAACCAAGAAGAAACATTGATTTTAGGGTAGACAAAGCTTCATTTTTTTAAAGTGGAGATGACAATCAGGCATTACAATGTAAACAACAATAAACAAACAATACTGTCTTCTCTCTGTATTGCACAGCTCATTCTAAACTACAACTCTGAATTCCTGATTATACAATGCCTTCAGCATTTCGTTTGAATTGTGCAGCTCATATGGGAAATGATCTAAAGTGGCTGGTTTTTAAGTTGATGACTTTCATGGATAATTCTGTATTGCAATAAAATACGACATGTGTATGATGAGGGCTTGATAAACAATAAACATACAGAATAAAAGTTTCTTCAAAATAAAAAGGTAGCTCATACCATGAAATCAAACATTTCTTTTCCAACTTTAAAGGGACACTTTAAAATGATGTTGAAGCTCTAAAAATGAATAAAAAAAAACTGAAAGTTTCCTGCTTCATTTTCGAAACAAATTGCATTGGAGGAGCGTCTGACTTCCAAACCCTTAGTTACAAGCAGTGGTGATTTATTTACAGTTTAGGCATAATAAATCAAGTCTAAATGGGATTTTTGTAGTCCAACTGTGACAAAGAGATGTCACATCTATGGACATCCAAGCGTTAATGTGAGACGAGTCAGCAGCGGCTACCGGAGCTCCTTAAGCATTAATGCCATTCATTGTCAATGGCCTCTGAAGCTTTGTGACAGAGGCCAGTGAAATAGAATTCAGGAAGAAATAAAACATTAACTTGCTGAAAACAAAGAGTCTAAAAAAATAAAGTTTGGTTAATTCTCTGCATTTATAGTTTCTTTTTTTTCCTCACTTTTGGTTCAACCTTCTTCAACTTCAACACTATGGATACTTACAAAGAAATTAAACCATGAAAGCGCTATGTACATGCAAATCCCACTTGGGTCTGCTCATTTCAGCCAGCCAGGTACATGATAGTTGTATTTTTTGAGTAAATAGCTCAGTCATGATGCACAGCCAGTATGGGCTGTCTACAGATAGGGCAAGTGTTGTTTTCAGAGAGCCAGCGGTCGATGCAGTGGATGTGAAACTCATGAGAGCACGGCAGGCGGCGCAACTTGTTGCCTTGGGCATACTCGTTGATACAGACGCTGCACGCACGACCCATCTCCCCCTCCAGGATGGCCTGACCATAGGTACGAGTGGATAGATTGTCAATCTGCTCTTTGGTCAGGCCCCTAGGGTGTTCATCATCCTCCTCATCATTAAGCAAGAAAAAGTGCGCCAACCGCAGGATGGGCAGAGTACCATTCTCTACAAGGTTGTTGGTATCTCTGCTGGTGGTCCGACCCTCAGCGTTGCTCACCACCCCTCCTCCAAGCCTGGCCTGCTCACTCTGGTCCTCCTCACTTGCCACCAGCCCCACCCTGTCCTGAACTACCCCGCCAGTGCCGACCTGGCTAGCTGGGCTCTCATTTGTATGTAGACGACTGGCTGGGTTGGTGTTACTATTTATTCCACTAGCATCTGTATGGGTAGGTGAAACTGTTTCAGAATCAGCTTCTGTCTCCATTAGGGAGCTCAGCTCACCGAATCCCGTCATTATCTGGCGCAAGATGGAACGCAGGGCAGTGGAGTTGGGCTCCCCCAGGCCTGTCTCACTGATGCGCCTTAGAGGAATACGGATAGTGCTCACGTAGGTGCGGATCCCGGCTCGCTCAGAACGGGAAATAGTGCGTCTAAATCCACCACTGTCACTTTCAAATGTGACAGTATTTTCAGCAACACGAGCACGAGAACGCGTTCTGCTGGCAATGCTGTCCCGATCACGGTTTTCACCTGGTCGAATCCTTCTCACCTGCAGGTCCAACATAATGGTTGGGTGCCGGCGCACCCCTGAACTTCCTGCTCCAACTACATGCGATTCACTCTCGCGTTCTCCTGTCTCTACAACTGGCTCTGTTAGAGCTGCAGCTGCCACAGTCTCCCCTGTTTCTATGGAAACAGAACTTGTGCCACTGCTTGGCTCAACAGTGTTAATGCTAGAGCCACTGATACCACTGCTTGATGGTGGAGCGGTACTGGCAAGGGGTATTCTATGTAATGGGGAACGGCTCCGCCTTGACAACCGGGATGAAACCCCACTCCCAGCTGTAGCCCTGCGTGCACGTCCACGTGATCGAGTCCTACTGCCACGTGATTCGTGGCCCATTGCTGGGGCCTGAGACCCAGACTGGGGTGACACACGGGGACAGTCTATAGAGGCAGAAGTTTCTTCATTACCCTGTTCTACTTCGGCATTCTGGGCTTGATGTAAAGCTCTAATTTGATCAACGGGAGGGTCTGGAACAGTGAGAGGTGGTGCTAAAGAGTGCAAAGTGCCAACCCTCCTCTGAGCAGCAGTAGGGGAGGCAACTGGCCCAGGAAGTGCAGGGGGGTTAATTGAAAGAGTGGTATTGCTGCTGCGTGTGCGCCGTGTCTGCATCCTCCTACTGAGGGCTGGACGTGGGGTCGGGTACGGAGCTGGTCTCGGCGTGGTTGAAGGACGAGGGGTGGAAAAAGAAGAAGATGTGCGTATTGAAGGTGAAGTTGCGTTAGGGCCAGGCACCGGCAGCTCTGAAGCATCTGCAGTTTCATTATGCTCGCCTGGCTCCGGCTGATCATGGTTGATGTTAATTTCGAGGCTAAAGCGGAATTCTCCACTGTTAGGGTTGGTCCGGCTGACGGCACGCCATGTCTGGTTGCCGCTTTGCCCGCTGCGAGTAGCATTACCGGTGCGTCTGAAAGTGTTCAGCCACTCTAGTAATGAATCACCATTTGAGGCTTCTGCTCCGGGCTCTGTGCCCCCTATGAAAAAAAATGTAAGGAAGTAAACCAAGATGCACTCCCCCCAAATCTGTTCTCATTTACAGATAATCATCAACAAAAAGGTGACCACTTAAAACGCCAAAAGATTTAACATGTCTGTTTCATACCTTACTTAAAGCCAGCATTGCTGCATTTAGTGACAGGCTAAAGCAGAGCCAGTAGTCAAAGCAACTTTATTTATACCTTTAACAAGCTGATCCCAAACTAAATGAGAAGACTCAATATATGAAATCGTTTTTATGTCAGTAATAATGTCTCTCTAAGAATGAATGTCAATCAAAAGACCTAATGAGTTAACTGGGAAAAGTATCGGTGGGCTTTTTGGTATTCTGCACCCTCATCCTGGAATCCGTTGCAGAATTACTTAAAACTCAAGGAGCTAGTGTCCTTAAATGTTTTTACATTTAAAATGGAAGACCTGGAAGCAGATTCTATAGGATGTCGATGCTTTTAGCTTGACTGCTTGAACTACTGACTCCCAAATATGACACATAGATGGTTCTCTTTTAATCCAAAGTTTTGTGTTTTGTAAATTGTACTTTGTCTCCATTTGTGTCTCTGTCTGTAAATATTTGTTTTTTGCTGCTGGTCTCCCTTGGAAAAGAGATTCTTAATCGCAATGGGACCAACCTGGTTAAATAAAATAAAAATAAAAACCTATAAGCTGTTAAAAAAAATGATTTGTGTCAAAGATCAGAAAAAGCCAAGGCCCCCCCTCGCTCTTACCTGCCCCTCGTCTTGCTGCAGCCCCTCGCTCCTCTCCCTCGGCACTGCTGCCCTGCTGCTCTCCTGAATCAGTTGTCTGTGTGCGCTGCTCAGAACGGGGTTGAGATGACATACGTTCCTTTGCACCATCAAGACGCTGCCTGAGCTCCTCCGCAGTCACCTCCCCTTTAAAACACACGGCACTGTTAGTGGTCGAATGGGAAGAAAAAAAAAAACTATCCCTGCACCTAGACTCATAACAATTAAATATATGTGAAGGAAAATTACAAAAAAAAAGGTAATCATCACATCTACTTGGCATTGTTAATATTCTCACCAGGGGTTCCAAGCAGGTTGCTGTCTCTCATCAGGCGATACTCCTCTTCACTCAATTCATTAATGAAGTTATAGTACGCCTCCTCCCTTCGAAGACGCTCTGCCTGTCTCCGTCTTTCGTCTCCCCCACCAGGAGGGTCCATCACCGTGCAAAAACTGCTAGTGCACAGATGAGTTACAGTGTCAGAAAGGGTAAAACACATTGACATTTACCATTCCCAAAATTAGGGCAGCCTCTGCACCACCACAGTTGCAAGTGGACATGCATGCAAGTCTTAAAAATATAATGCTCAGATCAAAACAATTTCATATTTGCTATTTGATTCGCCATTGGAAAGAAATGCAACCACAATATACGATGCTCTTGCTGGGTGTTTTTTTTAATCAATGAAAAAAGAAGTACAAATTATAGATGTAAGATAACAATAGGTTTTGCGGTTAATGTCTGAGCAGCCAAGGACAACAATTAAGACAACGCCATCCATTTTCTATCGTAGGACTCAACCAGCAAGACTCAGCTATGCTAACGTTACTGTAGTTTTGCCCAGATAATTCCGGTTGAAGTTCACCTTATTTGACATGCGAATACATGCTCAAGTTATTCACAGCGAGGAAAAGCTAACACACACATCCTGATGACAACGTCACCATAATGTGACTAAATATTAGCCAAGTTACAGGAAAAGATACGGAAGGCCATGTTGAAGACAGGCAACAAAACTGGCGTTGTCATCCTGGTTAGCAACCAATCACCGGCCTTGCTTTAATGACAGACATGCCAAGCGTCCAATCACAGCGCTACAAAGGCGGACTAAACGGAGGTCTACTCCATGTAAACGCAGGGGCAAAGAAGGAAAGACAAAGAATAGTGTAAGCTTTATGGTAGATTAAGATCGTTAATATGTCAACGCCCGACAATGATTAGATGCTTTGCTGCCCCAACACAACAATTCAAGGTTTTAAAGTGTCATTTTTTTATGCGCAGCGGATTGGTTGCTAACCGAGGACTAGCAAATTAGCACATCTAACGAAAGCGTATTGAAGTCCGTCGACACTGGTATTAGCTGACTCGCCAGCGACCTGTGAGGCTGAATAACTCTTAGGATAAAAACGTGACAAACAGCTCTATGACTTGATAAAGTATACTGATTGTAACACGTAACTATAGTTTAGTTTTATAAGAGATGACAGTGAAATCAGAAGGAATTTACTACCTGACAAAGCAGCGGTAATATGGACGTTTCGCTTAGCTCTCTCTTCACTCTCAAACCAAGATGGGACCAATGGTGCTACAAAAGATCGTCCGTCGAAAACAACTTCGCAGGTTACATTAGTTCCTAGGTTACACAAATTCTGCAAAACGGACACAAAGGGCACTGAGGCTTTATATGAACAGATTCCTTTTGACATTAAAAACAATATTTAATTGACACATCTTGGTTTGGTGATGTTGGCTGACAGCCCCCTGTAAATCTTATGGAAACACAATTTTCTGTAAAAGGTGGACAACTTAACACTTCCATGCAGCCTAATCTGAAATAACCATGTTGTGGTTGTGGAATCTTGTTATTTTTTACGTTTTTATTTATTTACATGTATTTTATTTGTCCTGCTTTATTCCTGCATTTAATTTAACTTAATTATAATTTTTGTTTGTCAGGTCTGTTTTTTGGGGGGTTTTTTTTCTGTTTGTTTTTTCTTTTGTCTTGCATTGATAGTGTTACCCTTGTTGGGTATGGTTCTATATAATTTGTTGTCTGGTATTGTACTGTTGTAAAAATAGAAAACAATAAAAATGTTGGTCATAAAAAAACAATATTTAAATCAATTTTAAAGTGCAGAACAAAAGACCATGCCAACGAAATTGAATGTTTTTAAAGCAACATTTTCCTTTATCGTAATGTTTCCAGTTACCTCCAATAGAAAGCAGTGATAAGAATGAGAAGAAAAAACATTAAAACATTATACAATTCAACTTTACAATAGATGACACATATGTAATGTCATTGAAGAATTATAACAGCCATAGTATTTTATTCAGTGCAGTAAACAATGATAAAGTGTAGCCTATGCCAAAAAAAGAAGAAGCATATTTTGGTATAACATTTGTTATTATCTTAATGGCTTTACTAGTATTCAGGATTATTGGTTAAATCTATTCTTACAATAATTTTCAATGATAAAGTAGAAGTATTATGATGGCTGCAGTTGTTGCATTTTGGTTTTATGGCCATTTTATTATTTAATATTACTCACTAAAGAAATACCTTTGTTTCCCAATAAATCACAAGTCATTGCTTATGGGTTCTGGTGTATATACCTTGGCAATGTTACGTAAAGTGGCACAAGATGACCATATTTCAGTGTATGTTTGTTTACCACTTGGTTCTATGCTTTAACAACTTCTAAATTAAAAATATATATCTTTCTCATTTTTGGTTGATGATCTGCACTTTTAGTTCCTTTAAAACATTAAATTTGAGCATTGCACCGTTAGGCTACTGTAGTTTTTATAACGTCTTACCCAGTTTATTTTTTCCTTTGTTGAAATTATGATTTATGATGTATCCTGCATGTTTACCCCATATCACTTTGACATGCAATTTATAATTTGCATTTAGAATGACAACTTTTTTTTCTATTATGCAGAGAAAAACGAGATGTTTTTGTTTGTCATAATGTTTTTTTCTGTCTTGTTCTTGTGAAGCCAAAGACAATTTTCCACTTTGTTGACAAATAAAGTTATATTCTTATTCTATGTCATAATTCTCTTCATTTAAAAAAAGATAAACATCGTCGTTAATTTAAGACGCAGATACAACTCTTGACAGCTCTATTGTTTGATTGAAATCATAAACATAATTGCAAAATAACAATTTGAATTCATCAAACAGTTGTTGTATAGTATAGATATCCACGTGGTATAATATGTGTATTTTATGAGTTCTTTCTCTGCTGCTAGTCTTCACGACATTTTACGACAGTGCCGTGTCTGAATACGTCGTCGTTACCGAGTGAAGTGCGTCTCTCTGGAGCAGATACCGGCTGAGAGAAACGCAGCAACAAGAGAAAGGAATATATCTGGATTCGTGTTTTTTTTACCCGAGTAATCTCCGAGGACCGCGCATCCCCTCAGGTAAAAACTATTCCACCCCAAACTCGATGTGGAAGCTGGGCTGAACGAAGAAGGGGCTTCGCTGGGGAAGGCGACTAGCTTCATCGCCAAACCGAGCTCGTCGGAGTAGCCTAGTTGCCTCCCAAGCGACACTTTAATAAAGGAAGGAGCGGACACTTTTGGCCCAAACACTGGTGAAAATGGACTATGATTTTAAAGTGAAGCTGACCGGCGAAAGGGAGCGTGTGGAGGACCTGTTCGAGTACGAAGGATGCAAAGTAGGAAGAGGCACCTACGGTCATGTGTACAAAGCTAAGAGAAAAGATGGGTGAGTTCATGACCAGCAAGGCCTTTAGCCACCTTCGACAGCCTCCCCCCCTCCTCCAAATCATTTAGAATATGTCTCTGATGTTTTCCCCCTAACTAAGGCTGCTTTAATCGTGCACCAGTGGCAGAGGAAGCGTGGTGAAAAACCCAAAGCAGAGAGCAATGTGATGTGCAATTGTGTTGCATTAGCCTGCACTGTCCAGGATACTGATGAAGCTAAATGTAAAGTTCATAATCTCTAACGTAAGCTCTGACATTGTGGCCGGGGCTAACCTTCCTTTCTTTCTTTAAATTTGTGTAATCAAATGTGTTTTTTTTGTCCTGTGTTGTTTTTCCCAGCAGAAGGTGTTAAATGATTTAGTGTCATAAAAAAGCCCTAGTAGGTTTAAGTAGGATGCTGCAGGTGCAAAGAAAATGGTCTTGGTAGTCATCTTTTTAGGGCAAGGTAAGGAAACTTGCATTTAAAAGGGCTTTACACAGGCATAAAAAAACATTACTTATAATAATATTGTGTGTGCATGTAATGCATACACAATTTCTACAGAATGCATGCACCATGTACACAAACTAGACATGTATGAAGAAGGATCAAATGTGCAAGTGGATGTACACACAAGCATTGAAAAACGTGTGCACACGCTGAGTCGCTGACTTTAAAATGCATGTACATAAGAACATAATATTACACAGGTTTTAAGAAAAGGATAAAACCAGAAGGTAAAAAGAAGATTTAGATCAAAAGAAGTTTGATAAATAGTCATTGTTTTAAAGATACAGTAAAGAGTTATTGTTTAAAAAAATGTTTCTACTAAATATCTGTAAGTAAAACAAAGCAAAGCAGGCAACTGTCTTTTAATAACACACACGGTTTACTCAAATCCCACAGCCAGCAGAAACATTTTGAGCCCTGACTTGAACACCTTAGATGCTCTGGCAATTTGTTCCAGAGATGGGGGGGCCTAAAAAAAAAAAAAAAAAGCTGTGAGTTGATCTGAAATGTATTTAGGCCCGAAAGTGATTTAAAAAAAGTGATAGGATTTTAAAATCGACTCTTTAGGACGTAGGTAAACAGTGCAACATTTTAAAAACAGATGTAATGTGCTCCATCTTTTTGGTTTTAGCGAGCTCTCTGACAGCAGCGTTTTGGACAAGCTGCTGCTGTCTCATAGATGTTTTGCCAATACCTGAGGACCCTGTTACAATAATACCTCTGTACTAAACATAAAAACAAGTTTTAGCAGACGGGGATTGCTTTTATTGCGATCAGAATAATTGTTGCTGCACCATCTTTTTATGAATTCTGTCATCACCAAGAGGCTGTGGTGCTGATGGTTAACAATTGTACTTTTTTTTTTTAAGGCAAATCTGGCACATGAGAGTTTACTTTTGTGTGATAAATATTCGAAGAAAGCTTAGCAAGTAGGAGACTGTTTAAGGGACTTAAATGACAGAATATTAAAATTGCAACAAAACATGGTTTAACTAGATTTTTGTACTTTCTGATTGCGTTGATTTACAGGCTTTGCTTTTTAGTGAGTGGTGGAAAATGTTCAATATATTATCAGGAAAAGGGGGAGAATGCCTTGCAATAATAGTTTAGACACTGGTACACCAGGATGCCACCCACATTCATTTCTAAGCCCTGTATTTCCCTTTTTTTCCACCTTTTCTAATGTATGGATGAGAGCTGAAGGCAGCCTGAGCTACTAGGCCCATTAGGACAGCGTGGACATACTGGCAGCCAGATCCACACAAAAAGCCCCAAAGTCTTTAAAGGTGTTTGTGTGCACTTGAGGATGGTGTTGTTTATGAGACTTTGTGAGCTAATTTGTGCTACAGCAGTTGGATGAGGCCTGAGGAGGCACAAAGCTTGGGTTTACGAGATGATGTAGGCCAGGGGGAGGAGCGGTGATTCCTGGTACAATCAAGTGAGAGCTGGTTCCTGTGCTCTGTTTGTCCCTCACCAGCTGCCAACCAGAGCCTGTTTTCTTCCCCCCACTCTATTGTTTGAGCCTCAGAGGTGAGCTTGATTACACAAATCTGGAGGTAATGCAACTCGGCCTCTTCTCAGACCCCCCTGTGCCAGCTGCCAAGTGCCCCCCCCCCCCCTGTTCTGTGCAGACCACTCTCAGAGGAGTCACAGTCTGGTCTGGTGTTGATGTTTCTCTGCCTCTCTCTGTTCATAGGAAGGATGATAAAGACTATGCCCTCAAGCAGATTGAAGGCACTGGCATCTCCATGTCAGCCTGCAGAGAGATTGCAGTAAGGAGTGCTTGGCTTACTTTGTCCCTTTGTCTGGTCTCTGTTTAATACCGTTATGCCATTCCTATGTAGTTTATGTAATACATGAATCACCTTCACAAAGTTCTTTTTTTAAGTGAGCTCCAAACACAAACAAGAAGACGTTGATTAGATGCACACAGATGATAGACACAATACTTTGAAAATTGAAATCTCTTGCGACAGTACATTCCTCATTTTTATGAAAGTACTTTAAATCAATTCATATATTAATGATCGTTGTGAGCGCACATTTGGTTATTTTCACTCATGATTTCTGTACTGAGAATGTGTGGCCGCTCCTCTGAAACGGGTTTGTGTATTGCAGTTGCTACGGGAGCTGAAGCACCCCAACGTCATCTCCCTGCAGAAGGTTTTCCTGTCACACGCAGACCGCAAAGTATGGCTGCTCTTTGACTATGCCGAGCATGATCTCTGGGTAAAAAAATGCACTCACACAGTCACAATGCACACTGGAGCTACATGACATAATATATCAAACAATCCAATCCTGTCTGCTAAGTATGAAAATATGTGTGTAGGCATGTGGATCATTTCTTTAAACCAACACACCTGATGAATCATTAGCACATCCAAACAGGATTCTTTGTTATGCTGTTATGGTATCTGCTGTTTCATTGCACATACAGAAGCATTCCCCTTCTTGCTTAGAGACACAAAGGCGCATACTTTACTTTGTATTTGCAGAATTCCTCAAAGTGTTCATGCATACATACACAACACACCAGTTGTAAAGGAGACTGAAAATGGTGCAAATGATGCATTGAAAAGTCTCATTAAAACACCAAGAAAGTATTCAACATTGAATATTCAAAACTCTGCAGCACTACTGTTTGTGGGTTAAAATGCCATTGCTGCAACATTACATTCCCCTACCAAAGAAGTGGAACCACATGCCACAATCACATCTTGCCTGTAGCAAAATTTAAGTTGGTTTTTTTGACCATATAAATGCAGAAAAAGGCATAATTATAGATTTTAGACTAAATGTTGGCCCAAACCTCAATTTGTGTCGTCTTGTCTTTCGCAGCACATTATTAAGTTCCACAGAGCCTCCAAGGCCAACAAGAAGCCCCTTCAGCTGCCTCGAGGAATGGTCAAGTCTCTTCTCTACCAGATCCTGGATGGCATCCATTACCTCCACGCCAACTGGGTCCTCCACAGAGACCTTGTAAGAGAATTGGGGAGGGAAAGGGGAAGAGAGAACAAGAGGGAGGGTGTGTGAGAGAGAAAATATTTAGGTAGAAATGAAAACAGGGTTTCGGTTGACAAGAGATCAGAAGTGTGTTATTAGGCAAAGTGCTACTCTGCTCGGTTATGGCTTTTAGCGGCCTGTTTTCAAATGCATTAAACTTTCTGTTTGTGTGGATGAATGGTGATTTTGTAAACAAGATCAGGTTTATCTTATTCTCTTGTCTTACAATTATATATGGTTGTAGTTTTGATCAGAGGTTTTTAATCTAAAGCTGAATTTTAGATAATGTGATATGAAGGAAGCTTTCTAGTGTTGCAGTTTTCTCTGTTAAGTGAAAACTTTAAATCTCCTGCAAGGAGTTTGTAGCAGTATTCCTGATGCCTCTGTCTGACCCACAGAAGAAGAAGATAAACAAATCCTATTTAGTTATTTTATGTTCCTGTCACAGGGAAGGTGTCAGACCAGTTGATCCACAGCACGCCCCGAAACAACCCTTTCAAAAAATGTCAACTCAAACAAACATATTGTGTTCGTTTACATCACCAATAAGGAATGGAGATTTTTTTGTTGTTGTCGTAAAAAAAACGCTGTTCACACATGTTAAGGACAAGATCAGCGTAGAGATGAACCGTCCTGCTTTGCTCTAAAGGGATCACCAAAACGAACGACTCAAAAATTCCTGAGAAGCTTTGAATTTTCTACACGTTTTCTGTTTACAGATTGTTTTCATTGAGAACACTTAATCACATACACACACTAGACTTCACATGGTAGACCTTCTCTCGACTGGGATGCAGTTGGTTCGTTTTTCCACTAGAGGGCGATAACAAACAGTGTTGATTCAGCACTGTATGCAGGGCTGTAGTTCAGCAACTAGGCCTAACTAATCTGAATGTATCTCAGTTTATTTGATTTTACTTTTTGAAATATTAGCGTGATGGAATCATGTTATTAATTGTGAGTTGTCTCTTGTCTTCACCAGAAACCTGCAAACATTTTAGTGATGGGGGAAGGGCCAGAGAGGGGTAGAGTAAAGATTGGTATGTATGTTTCCTTTTTTGAGTGTTGAATACTTTCTTGTTTTAGTTAGCTTTTACTTTACTGAGTGTGGCTTCTGTTATGCAGCCGACATGGGATTTGCCCGACTCTTCAATTCACCGCTGAAGCCTTTAGCCGATCTTGACCCTGTGGTGGTCACCTTCTGGTACAGAGCACCTGAACTACTGCTGGGGGCTCGGCACTACACCAAAGCCATCGGTGAGAATTGCTTAATTACATGTTTGTGTGCAGCTTTCAATTGATCAACACAGGCAGCCAGTTCTACTGACTTAAGAGACCTCATCTTCACTCTGCGTCGGCTTTTGCACTTTATTCTCAGACATCTGGGCGATTGGCTGCATCTTTGCGGAGCTGCTGACCTCTGAGCCAATATTCCACTGTCGCCAGGAAGACATCAAGACCAGTAACCCTTACCACCACGACCAACTGGACCGCATCTTTAACGTCATGGGCTTCCCTGCTGGTGAGGGTTCAGTATTGTGAGTCTTTAAGTGGAAAATCCTAAATTAGAAATCCCTAAAAATCAGCCAATGACAAACCTTGACTGCTTTCATTTGGGATTTATTTTTTTGTGACATAAGGGAAAGGAGTACTTCCGAGTTTGCAAACAATGCAAACAGGATGTTTTTCTTGTAGAGGCTTGGTCTATTCGCTTCTCCTTTTTGTCTTCAGGCAGTTATGTAGTCTGAGGACATGAATCCATTCACGTAATAGATGAAGCCAAGTCACAAACATGGAAACGTTTACTTGCAGTGTTACATTTGGGTCTATTTTTTCCGGTTCACTTAAGCTGCTTCCGAATTGTTTTCTTCCCTTCACCCTCTCTGCTGCTCTGGTTGTGTAATTCCCTGGCCTGTGCCATGGATTTTGTTTTGATTCTGCAGGGTGAATGGAGATTTACAGTAGTTAAAATCCCTTTGCAGAGTTTTGCAATTAAAGTTATTGCTTTTTTAGTTTTTTTTTTTTTTTTTTAGGGCTGAGACAAAGTTTAGTGATACATTATTTTTAAATATACAGACAGGCAAATCTATTTCTAAGAAAGAACCGGTTGTCAAAACCAAAGCTCAATATTCTGTTGTTGTGAGGAAATCATGAGCATCCGTGCTCAAAAAGATCTTAATCCAGACAAAACAGCCTGAATAATCTGTTCTTGGAGGGAGGGAGGGTGTGACGTGTTGTAATCCTGTCTATTCCTCATTTGACAGATAAAGACTGGGAGGACATCAAAAAGATGCCAGAACACTCTACGCTGATGAAAGACTTCAGAAGGAACACGTGAGTCTGCAGAGCACCGCTGTCCTGGTTTATTTTTAAAGATCAGAAAGTCAGAAAGCAAAGTTCTGTCTGCTGTTAAAAATACATGTTTGAGTTAGGGCTGGGAAATATATTGAGTTTTTAAGATATATCGATATATTTTCAAACAAGATATAGGGTAAGACAATATCGTTAATATCGATATAGTTTAAGTTGCATTAAAATAACGTTCTCGAGGTGCCAGGTTACTTTTTTCTCATCTCAATGATGATGACTGACTGTCTCTTAACCCTGCTCCTCCCCTCTCTCTCTTTTATTGTATTTAAGGAACATTTTTATTTTATGATATTACTTTTTAAATTCACAATCAGGTAGTTTATTTTTCCATGTGTTTTCACTGTTAATAAAACACATATTGATGTATATCGAGTATCGCCATTCAGCTAAACAATATCGAGATATGAGTTTTGGTCCATATCGCCCAGCCCTAGTTTGAGTGTTGTCCATAGCTTTGAATGAGCCGTGTCATAGCTCTGCATTGCACTGAAGGCATGATCATGATGTACTTTTCTTTATCATTTGTGTCACAGATACACAAACTGCAGCCTTATAAAGTACATGGAAAAACATAAAGTCAAACCCGACAGCAAAGCATTCCACTTGGTAAGTTCAAATGCATCTGTGATGGAGCAAAAGTCATTTGCATTACATATAGACATTTGAGCAAAGGAATGATTGTGAGGGCCTGTGTCCACTGGCCCACAACCTCAATTTAAGAGTGCTTCTCACTGTCGCTTACTTTTGCCAGGTTACCAAAATTTGTCTCACAGCACTTTCACTTCCCTTGGTTGTGACTGCTAAGCGTGTTTTAAATTACCTATGCTTAACATTTACTTTTATTCAAGGACATTTTGCAGAGAAGATGTATGTCCATGTCCTGGCATAAGAAGCAACTCTTAAATTGTACCCTCGAAAATTCTGAAGTCCCAACCCTATTGGATTTTAATTGATAGGAGACGAAGATGTGACGTTGACGAGCATTGCGGTGTAACAATAGTAGAGTGCTGTCAGCGCTGTGACATAAAAACAGCTGATGCTCAGGTTGTTTTTTTAGCTTCAGCATGCCCTGCACATTGGTTTTTGTATAGAAAAAAAAAAGATGCTGCCAGCTCTAAATCTGCTGCTAGTGGACACAGGCTCTAAAGCAATGACACTGAGTTTTGAAGAGAAATAACATTTAGTGAATTGATTTAAAGCTGCAGAAACTGCTGACCATGGACCCCATCCGTAGAATCACGTCTGAGCAGGCTATGCAGGACCCTTACTTTTTGGAGGAGCCCCTGCCCACCTCTGAGTGAGTCACATCATTGAACACACACTCATACGGCCTGTTTCGACTTTATCCATGTTTTTCTATTCCTAAGCCTTAATTACGTGACGTCAAGTCGATGAGGAACAGGTCATAGGAATAAATGTGTGAAGATGACATCCCTCTTTTTGTTATGTCTTTGTCCAGTGTGTTTGCAGGCTGCCAGATTCCCTACCCAAAGAGGGAGTTCCTAACAGAGGAGGAGCCAGAGGACAAGGCAGACAAAGTAAGATCCATGTGCACTGTCTATTCTCACTGCAGTTGTTCACTACACTTAGTCGTTAATATACGGTATATTAAAAGGTAAAGAGGAACATCATCAGTAAAGGAGTAGACTTACTGTAAAACTTCTATTAATTGCCTGGTCTTTTATTAACTTCAGTCTATGAAATGACCCCGCCTCTATTTGGGAGAGGCGTCAATACAAGACTTTTCCTTATTTTCAACCTAAGTAAAGCACAACAACGAGGGGAACGATTATGAAATTGTATATTTACTCCTGAAAGAAAATGTAACTGTGTACAAAATGAGGATATCAATAAACAGATCAAATAAATCATACATTTGATCTTGCTTTGTAGCAGCATGCACATCAGCTTCATGGCCTGTACACATAGGAGCATTTGAGTCTTTCTTAGACATTCTGTTGTGGTTCATCTTTATTTTTTGTGATGAGTTTTTCTCCTTATTGTTGATCCACAAACTATTTTCACACTAAATTCATAGGGCCCTCTCACTGACCTGCCTTTATTTGTCAAAACGTATGGCAACACCAGGCTAGTGAAAGGGACCGGGTCTTGAATTTGGGGGTTGGGCTTCTATTTGTTAAGTTTTACGGTACACTAGAATGTACACATTTACACGAAGCTTTTTTTAATGTTTGTTTTTCAATGTCAGAAAAACCAGCAACAGCAACAGGGAAACAACCACACGAATGGGGCGGGGCACACTGGTAACCCTGACAACAGCCACGCTCAGGGTCCGCCTCTGAAGAAAGTGCGAGTCGTCCCGCCCACCACTACCTCAGGTGGCCTCATTATGACCTCAGACTACCAGGTAGTTCTCTCACGCTCTCTTTCTCTTTTCTTTGCATCTTAATATTTTGTTTGATTGACAGCTGGATGAATTCTATGTCTTATGTTTGAACTCCGAATTAACTTTAAAGAAAACTAAGTGTAAGAAATATCCTGTTGTGTGCTTCCCCCCTGCAGCGCTCCAATCCACATGCTGCCTACCAGAACCCTGGACCAAGCACAGCACTGCCCCAAAACAGCATGGGATACTCCTCTACCTCCCAACAGCCGCCCCAGTACTCCCACCAGACCCACCGCTACTGAGAACCCCCCGACCACACACACATACACTTATACACATGCACAAATATACACACATACACAGCCCTCATCATGCCCACCTGAACGAATGTACTGAGGGATGTGGGGATGTCCAAGGCTACAAACCCCACCCAACTCCATCCCACAGAGGGCACCTTCTCTACAGCAGTCTTTTAGGCCTGAGTGACTACACTTCTTCAAGCTAACACACCATTACCCCAGTATTAGAAAACACTGCTTCAGAGCAAAATCTGACAGGTGGAAAAAAAGAGGAACGATAAGAATAAGAAGAATGGATACTAGGATCAAACGTGTGTCTGATGCTCAAACCAGCCAAGAGAAGATGGCTTGGTTTTGAGGGTGAAACGTGTCAATCTCTTGTGTGATCTCCTCTCTTCTTTTTCTTTACCTGTCTCCACACCTCCACCCTAAACCTCTAACCGTCAAAGCTTGGATAAGACTGAAAGCTGCTATGTGACTGCCAGCGTTGACAGATTCTGTCCAACTGTCCTCCTGTCTGTCTGTTTTGTCTGTTTGTGTGTGTGCGGCCCTATGAGGGCCTCAGCTGAGGACTGAACTAAGCTGCTGTGAAGCATGCTGGGCGGATGTGGAGCCCCCGCAGCTGTGGCCTTGAGGGTTTTAATAAAGGACAAAAAAAAAAAGATGACAAAAAAGATTTTAGTAGTTTATAATTTAATCCGTTTTCATGTTTTTTTTGTTTTCATGGCAAGACAGGCAAAGCAGCCCGCGCTGGCTGAGAGCTCAGCCGCTGTGAGCAAGCCTTACAACATGACGACAAAACCAACCAATCGCATGGAGTATGGCAAATGGAACATGCATTGTACTGTATTGTATTGAAATATTTTACATGAAGCAAGTATCCTGACAATAAAAGTGGAAACATTGATATTGTTGATATATTTGCAACTACTAGCAACAGCTTTTTACCTTTCAATCCCATTTTCTTTCTGTTTATTCTCTCACCATTTCTACTTCACAAAGTTAAGCTGCTTACAATTTCTTAGGAATTCAGACAAACTCCCAACTTGCATGTGGAAAATTAATCTTTGCTAATTTAACAACCCCAAAGGTAACATATATTACACTACAAGGCCATTTTTTCCTCATGATTTAAGACCCCTTTTTATTGTCATTTGAAAGGATGTTGCTTTTTTTGGGGTGGGGAGTAAGGTAATAGATTTTAGTTTAACAGTCACTGAGATGAACACACTGCAAAAACGGACCAGGTATGGATTATTCTGGCAATTATTCATTTTCTCTGTAAGACATCAGATAATTGTGAGAAAACACCATAACTTTTGACCATAGTACAAGTTGAAGTCACGTTAAAAATCCTACCATGAGAGCTCAATGTTGGGAAACTATGTTGCTAAGAAATGCCATTGATCAGCTTAAAAACGAATGGTTTTCAGCACAAATCCATATTTCTCTGCAAGTCATTCGATGTCTGCTAAGTCTTCTTTTGAAACCTGTCCACTTTATTTATAGTCACAAAGCATACATGTGTGATTTATTATTCATGGCTTAATCAATTATATACTATATGTTAAGCCAACAGCTGTAGAATAAATGCAGGAGTCGAGGTCCACTCCTTTTCAGTGGAATAAAACATGCATTTTTTAGACCTTACTACTGGAATAAACCCAGTCTACAGAATTGCATGACACTGTTTTCCCTTCCCCTGCTTTGATGGCTGTCATCTCTCTTGACTGCTTTTGTCTACAAACACACCTGGGAGAAGAAAGCTCTGATCTAAGTATAGCAGGGCCTCTCATTGAACCTCTTCCTGCAGGATGCTGGTCCAGCTATTTCAGTCTGTTATACAATACTATCCCTGCTCACTCTCAGCATCACTGCCTCAAGCATGGTGTCAGATCCCTCAAAAAATTCTCCAAAGCACGCAACTTATTGCTACAACTCTTTGTTTAGAGGTCTATGGGTCTCTGAATCCCCACAGACCCCAAGTTGAATTAAAAAGCCCGATAAATGTTAGTAAGTATACGTGAAAAAGCAAAAAACCTGTTAAGCTCTTCAGCAACGCCCAACCGCAGCCCCGCCTCCTCTATTAGTAACACCGCTCTCGAGGTGGGGTGTTCCCCCTGTCACTTATTTAATCGCGCTCTGCCATTGGTGCACGTTAACGCCAGTCAACTGCTGGAGCTCACGCCTGGAGATCTGATTGGTTGATGTGGCCGATGGGCGTATCCGCGCCCTCAAAGGATTTTTTCCCCGGAGTGGCCAGACGGGCAGGGGGACACAGGATGGAAGAGCTAATAGGAGTACCTAACGGGACATGCGGACGCGCTGATTTCTTCTAATATTTCAATTACTGGTGAGGGCCTTATGATACTTTCTACAACAAATTATGACACGTTTAATTAAAGAGGAGTGATTTGTGCGGTCAATTCTGTGAAATATAGTGTAGTTTTTTTTATAACTCGACCACTGGACATGAGCTAGCTAACCAAGTGGTCAGTTAGAGCGGACCCCCAGTTGAGGATAATACACGGATAGCCGAAATCTCTCTTAAAAACTGAATCATTTCTTCCCAGTACCTTGGGTACTTTGACCAGGTAATTGATGTCGGCAGTTCACCAGCGCGTCAATCAGTTAGTTAGGCTCCCAGAATGAAGGCTTGTTTGTATTTATGATATTAAAAAACCGGCTGATATTCATGGGAACCGAGGCTGATGAACAGATGTGGGTCAGTCCATCAGTGACGGGAAGCGACGGTGCGGAACAGTGATTGATCGTGTTTGCCAATAGTTCACGCCTGTTTCTATGTGAATCAGTCTATGGGCAGAGAGAGAGATGAAGGGATTGTGTGGCAAAATGTGGATTTCAATAGTACATCCTTATCCTATAACTTAAGCATTACATCTGAATATAATATAATATAATTACTTTATTGATCCCAAACTGGGAAATTAGGTTATCAAACACACAATATGAGTAAAAAAAACACAATAATCTAAACATAATATAATATTAAATGCAAAGTAAATAAGTACTTAAAAAAATATCAAAAATACGAATGAATGTGAATATATACAACCAGGATTTAACTAAGCATTACCAGTCTTAAATAGGAAGATTAAATATGGAAGATTAAATGTAAATGTGCAAAAACAGAGTCGTAAATGGTTGTAAATGAAATATGAAAGATTTTAATTCATTTTTTTAATTTAACCTTTATTTATCCAGGAAAGTCCCATTGAGATTAAAAACCTCTTTTTCAAAGGAGTCCTGGCCAAGATTGAATGTAAATGTGCAAAAACAGAGTTGTAAATGGACAGTGTTGACATAAGTTAAAGTGCATGAGTGTAGACATATAATAAGCAGAAACTATACAATATAACGGCGAGTAGACAGACACATGAAGTGAACTTGAGTGCTGACATTAAATTAATGAAATGTAGCCAACCTGGAATCAAATTAAAGCGTTGAATATGGATGTATAAATGAAGCCAATCTCGTTAAAGCTACTGATAAAGTTGTAATAATAACTATGTTAATAGTTATTATTACAAGTCAATTGATTTATGCTGTTGTCAGTATTTATTCCAGAGCATAATTCAGATGTAGGCTATACATTGCTGAGTGATCTACTCAATTATGTAACTTAATTAACACCAAGCAAGTGTTAAAGATTGAACTGTAAGTGAGAAATGCTTTAGGTTAATAAAGCTGGAGTAGCCGAAAATTATTTTAAATGTTCATTTCATTTCAAAAGGATAAAAGTAGTAGTAGTACTACACTATTCAGCAGAAAACCCTTTAAGTTGTTTAGTCCATAGAATAACGATAGACTTTATAACAACTTCGGGTCATGTTTGCACTGAAAACTGTTTCCCACAGATTTGTAACACGGGTATTAAAATAGGGTGACATGGTTGAAGATATTGTGTGTATCTTTATGAAATAGCGAATATTAAAATCACTATATTGATTTTTACAATAATCAACTAAACCGGTCTTGTGTGTGAAATGGTCTTAAGACTGAATGATCTTGTGAAAGTTTGGTTCAGGCTCACTTATTTGCACAGCTCAAAATTAGTAAGACCAAAGAACATCTACTACATCATCACATTAGAATTTTGTTAAGAGCCAATAATAACTTTAGTAGTGAGTTATCTCCTTACTATAACAGGTATACTACCTTTTTTACTACATCAAAAGAAGGTCCAAGATAAGATATGTCCATGCTCACTTGCCTGCTGCCTACTCAGTACCAAGAAAGGATTCACTATTCAGTTCTTTTAGCCGGCACCGTATCATGAAAATTTCATGGAGGTTGTCCTGGAGTAATATTGGGATAAGGAGAGGTTCCCTGATAGGCGTGGTGTCACAGCAGCATTCTTTTTTTTTTTTTCATTTCTACGTCAGATTTAGGGCAGTGTGACCTGACGTAATCCACACTGAATTATTTATGAGATCAGGACAAGCAAAACAGCCAGCAACACAAGAAGCTGTACTAGGTTTATAAATTTGTAATGACTTGCCTTTCAGATCTTAATGGAGTTCTCACTTCTGTAGTAAAGAAAGCTTCTTCCATCTGGGTGTGTGTGTGGGTGTAGAGATGTTGGCAACTTGGCACCATGTAGGAGTCACAGGGGAAGTTTATTTTACCATGAAAGCAGCCTGAATGTCACCCCTTTGAGGATCAAAGACATATTTGCTGCTGATGGGACTGTAAACATGCTGCTAATGGGACATTTGAGAAGCTACCTGGTGTGTTTGTGTGCTTGAAATGCTCACTCTGCAGGTTGTAATAAATTTAACACATGACCTAAGGGAAGCATGGCAGTGAGAATCTGTGTTTGAAAGCAAAAGCTAATGTGTTCCTGTATGCTGTTAGAGGTGATTTGGGCGTATGTGTGGACCTTACTCTTTCACTGTCTTTCTTCCCAAGTGAGGATGAAGTAGGAGTGCTCGCTTGCTGGGCTTTCATAGCAAGAGTACAGGGGGCCTTAAAGAAGGTCGACAAGGAGGAAGAGGAGGAGGAAGAGGGGGAGGATGCATTGGAGAGCTAGCGCTGTTGCCGTGTGAACGGAGCTCTATTGTCCCGGGAACCTTTCAGTGGCTTCCCTGAGGTCCCTGCTCGTACCCCTCCCCCCACCCCGTGCACTCTTTCTTCCTCGCAAATGCAAACACACACACACACACAAACACACTCTGTCCACCTCTTAATGTTACCCACAATCTTTTCCTCTCTTTCACACACTGTCTCATTCACTGTCTCTATTCTGTCACTTGTCCCACGTGGTGTCTCTCATGCATGCACCCCTCTCTCTGCGTCTACTTTCCCCTCATTTCTCACTAGCAGAAGAGGCCCGCCCCCCCCCCCTCCTCCTCCTCCTCCTCCCCCCTCCCCTCCTCCCCTTCCTCCTCCTTGCCTCATTATTTCGCCTCATTGATGTGATTGTCACCCCAGCCAGACAGTTAAAGCAAAAACATGCAATCTTCTCATTTGCATCACCGCCTTCCTCCTATCCTCTGGTACCAAAAGCCCTGAGTGTTACATAAATGTTTATCCAGGCTGCTAAATCCAAGACGTTTTGGTGCTTCATAGCAGAACTTATTGAATTGACTGTTTTCAGTATCCTTTGTGGCGACACATGATGGTGTAATTTAACCTTTTTTTTCTCTTTCATTAGCATGAGACTGGGGTTTGCAGGGTGTCGCTGGAAAAGAAAACAGGGCCAGATAAGGACTTGGTCGGTGGGAAACGGGCTCAGTGAATAGAAGTGTCTCTTTTCTGTCTTTGACAGCTGTAATGACACCATGTGTAATGACAGTAGTGTCCTGCTGAGACTCTGATAGCACTGCACTGCTACATGCTTTGTAAAGACGTTACCTCACTTTTCTGTTTGTTTTCCCATGTGATTATTGTTCATAAAGAATTACAGATAAATATTTTAAGCAACTTAGAAGGCATGTCATTTGTTGTGGTGGTGGGTAAACAAGGATTTAAAAGCTTGTTTATCCTTAAAAAAAAATTCTGAGTTGTATTTCTTGTACCTGTCAGCTATTATTAGCCCCCTGTCACACTACCAGAGCTCCTGCGGCCGGCTGCTGGCCTGCTTTTCAAGTGATTTTCATTTGGCATGCATGCACAGTAAAAAAAAAAAAGTCTGGAACTGCAATTAAGAGTGAATCATTGGATCGTTGAATCTGAAACTACTGTGTGAGCAGGTTTCGGTTACTAAAGGGTGCATGCAAGTTTCCATCTGCCTCACTGTCCTCGCTCATGCTTGCTTCTTGGGCCAATCCTGTATTGTTCTCTCCAAGTGTTTTGGACCGGAAAGGAGAGATGAGACAGTGAAGACTGGGAAACGGTGGGGCCAGGTCGAGAGTGCAAAAACAGGAAGCAGGAAGAAGCTCTGATAAGATGGCTGCCCGGATGCAACCTTGGATTTCTCCTGCTTTAAGTAATTGTCTGTGTGGCTTTTGAACTATTTATCAAAGCTAATGAGGGTTTACATTAGAGCATCAAGGTCACAGAGTACTCAGAGTTCAAAACTGTAATGCTTTCAGTATCTTTGTAAGTATCAGGTTTGTCTTGTTCTTTCATCCCATTTGACTCCAGTGTACTCCAACATTTTATGAATATTTTGGTGTTTGTGTGACCGTATCCATGTTTGTCAGGATTCCAGCTGGGCCAGTGACAGACCAGCCTGGGATTAGCTGGCATGCTGTATCTTCCCATCTCTAATGCTTTAATCTCTCTGCTGGTCGCCACCAGTCTTCTGGCGTTTGGACACTGTTCGTCAACACTGTCAGTTTTCTGGCCAGCAGCTAGCCAAGTGCCTGCTCGGTTTAGTAAACAACTTGTTGTTTGTAAAGCAGTTGTAGTGAAAGAATAGGAATGCCATTCGATGAATAACTGTGCTTTTAAGCAACAACAGCAAGGCCTGCACACATTACACCCACTCTCTATTCTGCAGAGACTGTATTTCAAATAGGATTAATAGAGCAGTCAAACAACTTTTAATCTCTACTGTGTGTGTGTGTGTGTGTGTGTGTGTGTGTCTGTGTGTGTGTGTGTGTGTGTGTGTGTCTGTGTGTGTGTGTGTCTGTGTGTGTGTGTGTGTGTGTGTGTGTGTGTGTGTGTGTGTGTGTGTGTGTGTGACTGTCTGTCTGTCTGTCTGTGTGTGTGTGTGTGTGTGTGTGTGTGTGTGTGTGTGTTTCATTCTCTTGGACAAACACTCAATGTGAATAAGATGACTGAACAGCTTGTCACATGATTTTTCAAATTCTGATTTTTTTACTCCATGAAAAGCTTAAAGACCGGGAAATGTGACAAAAGTAGAACAGAAAATTATTGGAGGATACCTTAATTTGAGCCTTACATATATGCTGGGCTCATAGCAGCCTACCTATATGAATTAAAACAACGTTATAGTTTTGATTATTCATTTATAAACACCCCTGCTGTATTATTGATGCAGGTTTCTGCCAGCTCTGAAGTATGTGTCCACAGCCGTTGGGGGTTGGCAGTCTCTTAAACCATGTAACTAACCAGCATCTAAAACTGTGTGTGTTTGTTTGCAGTTTGTGTCGGTGTGACCCCTCGCCATGCCGCTGGTGAAGAGGAACATCGAGCCGCGCTACCTCTGCCGAGGGGAGCTCCCGGACGGCATCGGCAGCGAGCTGGAGTGCGTGATGAACAACACGCTCTCTGCTATCATCCGTCAGCTCAGCAGCCTGAGTAAGACACACACTCAAAACACAATGCAGCCTTTGCAAGAAGAAGATTATAAGTTGAAAGCCTTAAGTTAAGAAAAACAAAAACACAAGTAAAGCTTTGTCTCGCATGAAAAACACACAGAAACTACAGCATCCTGAGGCCATAACCCCGTGAACTCCAGCCTGAAGACTGTCTTCTCTGTTTGTTTAGCCTCTCTGTAGTCGGACAAGATCACAAGATCACATGCTTTCATCATTAATCCTAAAGCTGTGATTGATTTGGCGTTGTCATGGTTACAGTGCCCGGGGGTCACTGGGCTAGCAGCAGACTTACAGCGGCCTCGCACTGGGAACATGCAGGGTTGATATGTAATCCTTTTAGATAGCTCTGCAGAAATGAACTTATCCGGACAGCTGTTTGCAGATAGACTGTGTGCAGAACTCTTTTATATTGATTGTCAAGCTCACTGTCAATGCATTAGATAGAGTAATTACAGCAGGAAGAGAATTCATCAGCCATTCCCACATCCCTGTTCTTCAACAGTGTCGTCTTTTGACTGTTCGTTTTTTTGCAGATATTCTCAGATGTAAAAACATTTAGTTCTCTCATACAAAATCAAACTGTCCTTTTTGCTGCTCCACTTTCCGGCCCGGTCATATTCATTCTCTGTCTGCGTCTTATTGTGTCAAGTTCCTGTGTTGGGAGTGGGCCTTTCAACAGCAGCTGTGGCTATATATAAAAGCCCACACAAGAGCCTCAAGGGGGAAATCTACAGGCTACATACACTGTGCATGTCTGTGTGCACATGCATGCGTGTGTGTGTGTGTGTGTTAATGGACTGTAAGACTCCTCAGGAGAGGTCAGAGTTTACTCGGCCCAGCATGCCGGATCTGTGTTTCTTCCTTCCTCTAAATATTTTTCCTGCAGCCCATCCTGTCAGCAGGAGGGACACAAATAGGCCGTAGCGTGTGTTGCTGAGGGTCAGCCATACCAACTTTTACACACAGTGCTCTATAATTAAGCAACAACATCAGAGAAATGTTGAGAAAACTCTGGCTCAACCTGATGAATTCTAGACATGGATATTTTTCTTCCAGATTTCTGAAAAAGGTACTGTCCAGTAAAAACACAACTTACACTCATCAGCCTTAAGTTAAGATGTTGATTTGTTGTCTGCTTTTTAAACTGTGATATTTGATTAAAGGCCTAACCACCTGCTCACAACATTTATTAAAAGAATGGCTTTGTAAAGAAATTAAAATTTCCCATAAGACATTTCAATTTTGACAGCATCATTTGCTTTTCTTTAGTTAATGATGCTAGCCTGTAGCTTCTCATCTTCTCTCTGACTCTTTGTGAACATCTGAAATGAAGCTTGATTTGCGAATAGAGAGGCGTCTTAGTTTGCCTCTCTTCTTCTTGTACACACAGGGTTAGGAGTGTGTGATTTACTGCTCAGTGCTTACTAATACAAGTCACGACTCACCGATGCATGAATAATGGAGAGTATGAGCCTTGATTTCTGGTATATCAACAACAGAAGATTATGTTGGTGCAGAGCTTTTTTAAATGGTCTATGGCTTTGAAATGGCAACTCAGAGATCCAGACTCTGTTACAGGAACAGCCTTTAGTAACTTCAGAGATCAATACAGTGCCTGTAGTAGGATTTCTGTTGTCAGCGCATATTAAAGTAAACTGAGTAATGTTGCTATATGGAGCAGTATTAGATGCCGTTTCCTGCATTGACTCTCAAGACTCTAATTTCCCTTTGTGTCACATTACCGCTGTATTGATCGGCCCTCAGTCTCTGCTGGGATTTATTTGGCTCCAGCAGAAGATAACAGACTCCCTCTTTCTCTCTGGTTTCCGTCATTCTGCTTTTTTTGCTGTTCCTTTCCAGGTAAACATGCAGAGGACATATTCGGAGAGCTGTTTAACGAGGCCAACACATTTTATCTGCGTGCCAACTCTCTCCAGGATCGCATCGACCGACTGGCCGTCAAGGTCACACAGCTCGACTCCACAGTGGAAGAAGGTGGGTCAGGTGTCTCCATATCTGAGCGGGGGGGTGAAAAAGTTTATCACTTCCCGACATCACTCAGATAATTTCCTGCATTTTCCCCCTTATTTATGTCATATCTCATTTTTTGGTCTATCTTTCCTCCTTGTTTTGCTCTTCTATATTCTCAGTTTCCCTTCAAGACATCAACATGAGGAAAGCCTTCAAGAGCTCCACCACTCAGGACCAGCAGGTGGTATCCAAGAGAAGTGTGCCCAATCCCGTCAAAGAGATGTACAACCTGAGTGACAAGCCTCCGCCTCTCAACATCCTCTCAACTTACAGGTTGGTGCTGCTGATGCTTCCACTCCCGTCAGACACTCAGACCTCCAGAACACTCTTAGAGCATAATCAACATTTTGTATGTTTTCTTGTTACTACAAAATCAAGAGCTTTTGAAATAAAAGTGTTCATAGATAGAAGAATCAGTCTACAGTGTAATAATATCACAACCATGAAGCCAAGTCAGCCATTGATGCAGGTATTATTTTGAAAAGTTTAATGTTGCCAAATTAATGCTAAAAACGTTTTAACTAAAATAATGATCATTGTATCCACCTTGACAAATTCTTAAAATGGGTTGACATATTCCCACAAAGAGCTTAATTAGCTCACTTGTATATAACATAGACTGTAAATAATAAGGTATATACCAACATTGCACTTCGATAAGATCAATGAATGTTGAATTTGAATGTTGTGTTCTTCTCAAAGATTTGATTCTTGCTACTCTCTGACCTACATTCACAGTGAAACAGCACTTTTCCTGCTGCTCGGAGCTCACTGCTTTTTTAAAGTATGCTTTCCAGGTGCATTACATATTTAGCACGGCTGTCTCCAGAGGGAATCCAAGTCCTAACCGAGACTACACAACACACTTTTTTATCTCTCTTGTCTCCAGTCTTTCTGTCTCGCTGCCTTTTCACTCTCTCCTCCTGTCATTTCCAGTTCTGCTGTGTCTAATGAAAAGTACACAGTCATAAAACCTGTCTCAATTAATCTCCTCCATAAGTGCAATATTCAAAGTTTCTCATGTTTTATATCCAACTCTTTTGTCCACATAGATACAACTAGTCAAGGAATACAACAAATGTGATTCTCCTAGAACAAACACAATGCATTGACTCCACTTCACATACATTTCTTTACAAAGAAGAAGTTCTTTACAACTCTCTTGTTGTGTGTGCCTGTAGGGATGACTGCAAAGATGCTCTTAAGTTCTACACTGATCCCTCATATTTCTTTGAACTGTGGAAGGAGAAGATGCTTCAGGATACAGAGGATAAGAGGAAAGAGAAGAGGAAGCAGAAGGTAAGAATATTTCCCCTTTATCCTTTCTTAACATTTGTAAGTTTCCTTTCATTGCTTGTTGTTAACAAGAAAGAATAGCCTAAATCCACTTCTTCTCTGTCTGTCCCTCAGGAGCAGAGGCGCTGTGTGGATGGCACATTACAGCGGGAGGTGAAGAAGGTCCGAAAGGCGAGGAACCGTCGCCAGGAGTGGAACATGTTGGCTCTGGATAAAGAGCTGAGGCCGGACCATCGACACACCATACACCGAGACAGAGGGGCTTCCTCTGAGGGCTCGATGTCTCCAGAAAACAGGTTGGTCATATCAGGGTCCAGGTTCTTCCAACGTGTTTGCATCCTAGACTGTATAAGAAGATAGAGGACATGACAGCTCCCTCAAAATGAAGCTAAAACATTTGGAGCTCCCCCTACTGAATGGATGAAGTATATATAATAAAACTCTGCCCGCTCTGAGTAAGGAAATAGGACATGAGTCAAACTATAACGTCAACAAACTCGTCAAAAAAATCGTTTCTCAAACATTTTTGCTCTTAATGGTTTATTCCTATTGTGCTGATTTATACCCAAGTGTTAATTTTTCTGTAAAGTTTAGTTTTCATTCGTCATTTAAAGCCAAGAAAATTGATAAAATGCCGTCATTGACAGCTCAATGAACAAATGTGTTTCCTAGTTCTCTTCTACTTCCACTCCAGATTAGCGGAGTAGAGGAGAACCAGTGAGAAGATAGGTAACAAACAGTATCACAAGAGTCATTTAATTTTCTACAAACTCGAGTGTTCGCTTCAGACCGGCAGGAATCTGTTGTGCTGTGGACAGTACCAACCTGAGGGATCTTCTCTTTTTTTATCTGCAAGTTAAATGGCTGTTTTAGGTTTGTTGAAGGGGCGAAAGTAAAAAACTTGAGCTCTGGCTCATAATGATGTGACCAGTGCAATGTGTCAGCACTTGCCACATGGAGTATTTTGGCTTCACATTAGAACAACAGGGGGAGGTGGATAGCGTCGTTCAACTAAATACGTAGTCAATAAACACAATTAAATGTGCAGAATTTTTCATCATGTTAATTCTATCCTATTTAACCTTTCCATCTTCCTGTGTCTCGCAGGGGTCACGGTCCCGACCAGCATCACTTCCCCAACTCCATGAACCACGCCGGCCACGCCCACACCTACTCCGGCCCTCCGCCCAGCATCCTGGCAGCCCAGATGGCTGCAGGGCACGGCCCTCGTGGAGGAGGTGAGCATGATAACAGAGGAAGGACGATGATGGCCTATCAAGGCGGAACATTGGGGCGCACTCATCACCACCATCACCAAGTCCCATTGCCTCCTCCACCCTCTGAGGCCATGAACGGTGGTTCCATGTCCCTTCCACCAATGGACTACAGGTAAAAATACATAGAGTCAATGCGTGCTACTTTTTTAATCCTATACTTTAGTCTGTGTTTCTCTGTGGATCAATTCTATGACACCGTTAGGTATTTATTATGTTCAGTTTAATTTCTAAAACGCTCTTATTTCTGCTCTCTCTCGTTGTTGATTATGTGACTTTATACATGCACACATTTTATTTTGTTTAAAGCTTCTGTGAGTTTTTAGTTGGTTATGAAATTCACACTGATGCCTCTATAGGACCTAAAAAGACAAACAAAACCATCAGCAAAACTATTAATTATTTCTACATTGTTATTTTTCAATGCCTATGACAGTGACCTGGGGTAACTGTCACATGAACTAATTAACAGCACACTGTAGAAACAGCTTTGGATGACATGATTTCCTTTTACTGTTAGGAGAAAGAAGGAGGAGATTTTTCTTCAGCGTAATACTTACAATTGTCCAGGACGAGATCAATAAGAGATAGGGATGGGAATGCTTTGTCCACAGGGGGGCGCCAAAATCAATGCAAACTGAGCGATCCACACGAGAGATTTAACTGTTCCATTGCTACAATAACGACTCCATGCATTCTTTGTGCTGTACCTCAGCAAACAAAACCGCTTTTTCTGGAATGTAGATTAACATGATTTTTAAAGTTTTGCTCCCTGGCATCCAGTAGTCAAGATGTAGGACAGAAGTATGTTTATCTTCTCATTAATTCATACACCATTACAGCCACTTCCTAAAATTAAACAGCAAAATTAGGGTAACAATTAAATCCCATGACAATCCAGTAATGCAATTTAGCTAATCCAGGTGACACTAGTGCAAAGGAGAAACTAGTTCACAACATATTAGAATCAAATAACTGCACGATTCAGTGTAATGCAGTTTAATGAGAAGCAGTGTGATGTGCAGTTGACCAAACCAGAGGACTCTACTTTAATCCACTCCTGTCAACCCTGAGCTAATGCTGCCCCCTTGTGGTTCAGTGTCTTTATTCTTCACTCTAAAACCCTCATGACTCTTCCCCTGATAGCATCCATAAGTACAGACTGCTTAACTCCTCTCTTATATTTACCATGTCCTCCTTCTTGCAGTATGGATGGTTATGCAAACACTGGTCCTCCTCCCCCTCCCCCGGCTCCTCTCATCCCTTCTGCCCAAACTGCCTTCGCCTCACCCCCTGGAGGACCGATGTCCCCAGGACAGATGACCGGTGTTGGTGGCTACGCTCCACCTCCTCCACCTTTATCTGGGGCCCATGCAGCTCCACCTCCTCCTGGTCCTCCACCTCCTCCCCTTCCAGCTGGTGCCTCCCATTTCATGTCCCACAAGATGTCTTCCGCTGCACCCGCTGAGACCACAGCGGTCAATGATGCCCGCAGTGACCTGCTGGCTGCCATACGAATGGGTAAGAGCTGTTCTGTAAAAATTCTTCACCGTCTTTCATTAAAAAAAAAAAAAAAACACTGAAAAAAAGAGATGTACTGTGTAAGTAGTGCTGTCTTGACTCTGATGAACATAAAAATCAGCCTTTAAAGTCATGTGAACAGGTCTTTACAAATGAATTTAAATTAACTACAAACCTTTAACATTCATTGTTGAAACAATTAAACTGTCAGCAATAGCTATAAACAAAAGAAATACAAATAATTGGTCATTAGAGCTGGGCAATTAATCACGATTAAATAGTTTGTGAGAGGAGCATTTAGAATAACCACTTTGCAAAAGTCTGAATTATTTCTATGAATAAAAAATATTGATATATATAAATATATTAATGTAACAAGCAACGTTATCTTACACATCATGTGTACATTTGACCTGTATGATGGAGGCCGGAGTTTAATGGTCATTATTGTACACTGTTTTGATGCAGTCTGATTAAAGATCAAGCTAACCATTAGCTACACCGAGATTCATTGGTGCCACTTTAATGGTGAACAAATACTTTTGTGGATTGATTTTAGATTCAGGATGAATGAAAACATGAAGAGGAGCAGATAAGCACAAAAACAGAGTTATAGCTAATATGCTCATATTGTTATAACAATATTTAATGATGAAATCAAGCTGTAATCGTGCTTATTGTTCTCATATCATTCAGGTTAATTGGGGACCATAAAGATCTCAATATAAAGGAAAGGTCTGACATTAAATGGCTAATAGATCTTGGGCACTTCAATTTAATGTATCTGTGACATCTGATGAATGTTTAAGTTTTGACCATGTTTTTGAAATCCAAGATTTTTTTTTTTACTTAACAGAGAGGACTTGTGCAATGCACGATAAATCCAACAAGTGGACCTCTTTACTTTAAATTAATATGTTTTACCTGGTCATACTTTATTTACTCTAAAATGATCCATTTTAAGGTACTTACAATACATTTTTCATACTTACACATACTATCTAGAATGAAGTATGTTCAGCATTTACTTGATGATCATCTTTACCAGAAATGTTTGTGTTGTTTAATCAAGAAATTAATCTGTAATCGAGAAAATATTGAAGATAAGCCACTTTAGATTCCTCTACGATATCTGCTGGGGTGGGACGAAATATTGATTTGGCAAGATATCATGGTTCTCTTATCGATTCACTTGTGCTAAATACTGATACTGAGTCACCGCTTCAGGACTCCTCACGTTGGGGTTTCTTAACTTAAATGAGCAGAAGTGAAGAAGCTTGACAGCAGGATGAACGATGAAGACAGTGAGATAATATCAGACAGTTTAGAAAAGAAGTTAAGCGATGAAGTATGATAAGAGGTGCACATGACATCAAACTGCAGTGAATAAACACATGAATCCTGCACGCCACCTTTTTCAGGGTATAATATTCTTCAGTTAATTAAATATCAGGATGTATCATTACACGGTTGACTTCCAACGTATCAATTATTACAGAATGGCTGCATTGTGATATCGATATCATGGGGCCTCTTTGTCAGTTAAAACGTGATTTTTTTCAACCCGTGTTTTCCCTGCAGGCATCCAGTTGAAGAAGGTTCAGGAGCAGCAGGAGCAGCAGGCTAAGAGGGAGCCAGTTGGAAACGACGTGGCCACCATCCTGTCGCGACGCATCGCCGTCGAGTACTCGGACTCCGAGGACGACTCGGAGTTGGAGGAGAACGACTGGTCGGATTAAGAAGGAAAAACAAGAGCTATCCACTGACACACAATCAGTCAATCTCACACTCACTTGAAATAATGCCCACTGTAACACACACACGGGGTCGCCACCCACTGTTGCTGGAAAAAAACACACACACACACACACACACACACACACACACACACCACACCTACACACAATCACATGCTGTAGGTTGATATAAGCTGAATGGTCCAAAACTGGAAATCTGGGGGTGTATTCAAGATGCATAAACACTGTAAAGTCACTAATAATCTACTGTAATGCTGCCCACTCAGAAACATGAACATTCAGTTTAATATATATATATATAACATTTAAAGCATTGTGAATACACCCCAGTGGCTGTTTCTCTACCTGTTATAACACTATAGACATCCTGTGAAGGTGCTTACTTCATGTATAGTCCGAGCTTGAGAGTGCTAGTGCTAATAGAAACTTTCCTCTTAAGCTAACCGATGTACCTGTCTTTTTTTAATGTTTTTACTGGAACACTTCATGAGGAAAGTTTTTAACAAGACAATAACTGTAATATGTACAAGGGGTCAGGCCACTAAGGAGTGAAATGTAAAAAGTCTTACTGATTATAAATATGATAACTGATTGAGCCTTCTGCGCCTGCAATAGGTCTCTGCTGTGTGGGAGGGGGGAGGGGGGGTGATTATGTTTATGCTAGTGTGAGCTGTGTAATCTTTGACCCAGAGAAAAATAAAATGAATGAAGGATCACTGTTAGGCTAACATGACTCTTTACTGCTCCGCTATCGTCATAGAGACGACACATACCTGCCTTAAAGACTCAGTTTCCATAGTGACAGTACAGCTAAGAAGGGAGTTACCAGGGTAACGGAAGAGTGTGAAAAAAAGGGAGGCGGGCGGAGGGGGATGAACAAAGTAGTCAAAGCAGTAGTTTTATGCACAGCACATGTTTGTTTTTAATACAAAATTAACAAGATCTCTCAATTGAGTGAACTAACCAAAGCAATAAAAAGTACAACTCACATTTGGAAAAATAGACACGACGTCCACACAAACGTTTTTTTTTTTTTCTTTTTAACAATATCTCAGTTCAGTTAGTGCATGTTGATTATCGTTTATACGTTTCATTTTGCAGATACTTAATTTGTTGTGCCGTTTTCATCCAAAAATAAAGTGCATTTCACATTGAAAACTACGCTTACGTCTACACAAGATGCTGTTACTGTGGGGTCCTCCCATCCTCGACCCCCACCACCCCAAAACACACACTCACACACACACACACACACTCGCTGGCCCTTGAGTGTTTTGATATTTAGCTCTAGATAAGTAACCATCATAAAGACACCCAGTTGGCTACACATTTTCTAAATTACTCTGGTTGCTTTGTGCACTCAGTAGATTAACAGGTGTTTGTATACAGACAAGTATAACATCCAACATCACAGTCTTGATACTATTCTTGGATACAAAGCCCTTGTTCACACCTGTTCAACCATGAAAATCTCAACAATACTGCTGGCTGCATGAGAGGGAAAACATTCACCAATCAGAGGAAGTTGTGTACCAATTTTCTTCGATCTGTGTAGCCATCCATTGTCTCTTTACAAACTGGTGCATATCGAAGCGACGAAACCTAACAGAAGAATTTCTACATCAGAGGTGGAGAAATGTCACTGAATAAAAAGGTGCGACCCATCTCATCCTCCTAGTTTGACTGGCTTTGGTAGCACCGTGCACGGCGGTATAAAGTCCGTCCTCATCAGCATGCTGTATTTACAGAAACAAAGGAATGGAGAGGAGGGGGTATCTGTTTGACAATTTGATTAGCACTACATTCAGAAAAAGGCTCGACAGCGCCGTTATATCATACAACATCAGAATCTGAAAGAAATCCAGCCAGACTGAAGTGGAAAAAAATAGAACTTTTCAATGAATATAACAAAATAGACTTTTCTCCAAAGGTAAAGGAATACGAGTTGGTAATGGGTTTTTTTTATGTGCCAGGCTGACCTGTTGGTGCTCGTCAAATAACTACAGGGTTCAGTCTGACACTGTGCACAAGTTCACATAGACAGGCTACATCCCAATGCTGAGAAAATGCTTCACTTCTGCTTTCACAACTTGTCCCTTTTATAAAACAAAAAAAAAAGTTCTAACCTTATTTGAGGCCCATCGAATGCCTCAATCAGGCCAACAGAGGAAACAAGGACAGAAGGAGCATTCTCTTCACATTTGGGTTGTGGCCCTTTTTTAGCTCATATAATCATTTAGAGGTCACTTAGCGGACACCTTCCTCCACCAGAGGACTAGATTGGATTATAGAATAAAAGTGATATATAGAGGAGACAGAAAAACACATGGCAGAACAAGGATTCCAGTTCATTCAGTCCTTTTCACTTTGGCTTGAAGTGCTGGAGCTTCCCCAGTGTCCTAGTCCCATCTCTCTCCAAAAAAGCTCGACAAAACGTGTAACGAGGCAACTTCTCACAGAGTTGACAGGAAGACTGGCAGCTTTATCCTCGAAGGTCAAGTGGCAGACAGGATTTTATATTTCTCACAGGCGTGTTTTTATGCCCCAGAACACAAAGAGACAGATTATTGGTCTGCTGAGCTGCTCGATCACGAATGAACAATCTCTCTTTCTCACACACACACACACAAGCACAAGTACACACACACACACACACACACACACACACGAGGTCATTGAACTCAAACCCTTGAACAGAAACGCAAATCTCAAATCCCACAGTGACACTTGCCGTTACAGGACAAGTCACAGACTCACAAACAAAAAAGGGCAGAGGCAAAAACAGAGGGAAGAAGCTTCACTGTGACAAAATGAGTCCTCCAGCACAGGCGTCATTCTCCTGCAGCCTATTTAAGATGTATTACTGATGCATCATGTGTAGCCCGTTCATCACGACACGTCGTGCAGCCATTATTGTTCTTTTCTCTGCAGTAGGAAGTTGTGGTGGGACGTGGATGTTATTGCTGTCTGAGTATTGCGGCACATCTACACAATTCCATTCACAGATGAGTTATTGCTGACATGAACTGAAGGAACAAAGGACCCATTCTGGTGGAAGTTTGTTGGGTTTGAGAGCTTATTATGAGCCCCGAAAAAAACATTACGGATAACATTACTCAGAGCAGCTAAAGGGTGTTTAACTCACATACACTTCAATCGTGATCAAAATGAAGCAGCCAGAAGAGCAGCTTGAACATACACGGAACAAACATCATTCAAGTTCCAATATTCCACATTTCTTTAAAAAGAGTGCAACTCTCATGGACATCTAGTGTTGATTGTAGCTCGTTAATTATGATATTATGAGGTTTTACTGGAGTACACTGTACACAAATTAAGCTTTTAGGGTTGTGATGAAGTCAGCGAACCATCACGTGTGACCTCTTAAACTGAACTCAGGAGGGAAAAGGAAGATCTGTGCTTGTTGCATGCAAATTACACCGAAGTCTAGCATGCACATCAGATATTATGTGGCTGGTGTGAGGCTCCTTAGAAACCATTACATTTAGCAGATTTACATACAAACATCACTTTGATAAATGTGTTAAGTTTGAAGTGATGTGTGTGTGTGTTTTTTTTTTTTTTTTTTTAATCTCCTCAAACACTTTAATTTCGTATCAGTCTTTAAAAATAAGATACACTCATTCAAATTTGAGGGGCTTCCTCAACTCACCTATGAGTTAGAAAAAAAACAGAAAAAAAAGAATCTCCAGACATTCAAAAAGTCAAAAACAATAAGAGGAGCGACACAATTTGGTTACATAATCCGATAGGCTTTATATTCGGTTTGGTGGCTCTGTTAATCATAATAAAATGAAGGAGGGGGTTAATGTTGGGGTCTCCATCTCCTGGGGGGGGGGGGGGGGGGGGCTTTATCTTAAGCCTCCAAGACGTGTGCGCAACTGAAACACATTCGCGCACGGCACAATCCATAAACAAAAAGGAGGCAGGGGAATTTCAAAAGGCAAAGGGGGAGAAGGGGAAGAAGAAGAAGAAGAAGAAGAAGAAGAAGAAGAAGAAGAAGAAGAAACGTCTTGATTTCTCTCTCGGCTGTAGAGAGGACGTAGGGCGCGGATCGGAGAACGTTGTTTCTATTTTTAGCTCTCCGCGGCTGTTTAGCTTTCGACGCACGTTCAGAGTGCAGCAGCAGAGCGCCGGGATGGATGATGCTCCAGACGGACTTTATGTGGAAAAGCCTGCGAATACAGACGCGGCCGCACTCTTCTCTCCTCCGCACACACTGCTTGGTTAATCTGCCGCGCGCTTTTACGCACGCACGCACGCACGCACGCACGCACTCACAGAGGAGCAAACTAATAATCCCCTCTCTGTTTGAGGGGGGGGGGGGGAACTGGCACGTGTCAACCAAAGCTCCCGTGCTGTTAACCAAATGCACATTCTATATACAGCTGCTGCCTGTAACACGTGACGCACTCAGCGCTCTCTGCAGAACAGAGGAAGGGCGTGGCGCGAGTTGAACAGGAGGAGGGGCGGGATGCTGCTCGCGCTCAGGTCGTCTTTGCTGGGGAAGACAGTGAGATGCTGTGCCCTGTGGTGATTGAACAAAGGAAAATAATGCCATCCATCAAGGTGGGCTGTGGATGTCTAACCAATCTGCCTCTTCCAGAAACATCTCCAGTCAGAACTGAATGCCCCTGACCTTCCTGGCTGCTGCTCGCTTTGACACCGGAACACATCCAGCGTGGAGCAGAGCTGACCCAGGGGTGCCTTTCGCTTCCCACCCGTGTCTACTCGCTCACACGTCACTCGGGGTCCTTGCACGGTGGGCCACACTGGCCGGCACACAGCCACAGCAAACCAGCCATAGCGCCTTCTGGATCTCCTGGTTCCTGAAGGCGTAGATGACGGGGTTGATGACAGAGTTATACGTGGCAGGCACCAGGGTGGCATAGGTGTAAAGCGGCGGGTAGGTGTAGTCAGCAATGAGGGAGTAGACAGTGAACGGCATCCAGCAGGCAGCAAAGGTACCCAGGATGATCGCTAAAGTGGACACGCCCTTCCTTGTTGTGACGTAGTGGGGCGTGGCAGCCAGGAAGTGATGCTGAAGGGCGATCTGGTGAGCATGGCGCATCACAATTTTGCAGATCTGGACGTAGAGCTGCAGCATGAGGCCGAAGAGCAGTAGGAAGGAGACAGACAGCACAGCGATGTTGTTCTTCGTGAGCGGCCGCACCACGCTGCACGTCACCTCCTCCGCCAGGCAGTTGACCCCTGTTACCGGCAGCAGGCCCAGACACAGCGACAGGCCCCACAACAGCACCAGCATGGTGTAGGTGAAGGCCGCCGTCCGCTCCGAGTTGTAGGTGAGGGCGTAGTACAGAGACAGGTAGCGGTCGATTGTGATGGCCAGCAGGCTGAAGACAGAGGCCGAGAAGGAGGCCACCACCAGGCCCACGGTCAGCAGCTGGGCGGAATCTGAGCGGACCAGGTAGGCACAGGTGAAGTGCAGCACCAGACCCAGGCCGGCCAGCAGGTCGGCCAGAGCCAGGCTGCCAATCAGCAGGAACATGGGAGCTCTGAGCGCCGGGTTCTGCCAGATCACCAGCACCACCAAGGCGTTCTCGCAGGCGATCAGAGTCCCCGATGTGCACAGTACAATGTCCCAGGGGTTAACGAGCAGGGGCAGCTGGCTGGGCATCAGAGGGTCAGGTGGGAATGTCCCCAGGCCGGTGCCGTTGTCCGTTGGTCCCCCGCCTCCGCTGGCCCAGGCTGTGGGGTCAGGGTTCAGCCAGCTGGGGGTGACCGGTGGTTCCTCACTCATTGTGTCCCCCGTCTGAAATGAACACAGAAGAAAAAAAAAACAGAAGAATCAGAAGAATCTTCACACGATTGTGGCATGCAAAGCTTTACATTAAACAACACAAAAGCATCCAGCTAAGATAAGAACAAAGCAGGACCATAAATACGTTTTTATTTTCTAAATTAGGGGGTGGATTTTCCTGAGGCCCGTAACCCACCTCTGTGCACACCCCTGGATTATAGTATGCATTTAAAACAGCTGCATTCCACAACATAAACACATGTAGCTGAGCTTTATGCAGGCCTGTTAATGCACATTACGCAGGAGCACAGACTCGACAATTATCATACAGCAGACTATTTCACTCTGAATATCTTCGTTTAAATACATTATTTAAACCCCCCCCCCAAAGCTTAAAACCAGATTATTCTAACAGGTTACACCGCACGTGAGGAGCTGCTAATTAATTTATGGACATGAGAAATGGAACAAGAATAACAGATAACCAAAGCAGGCTTTGCAGCAAATTTCAGGCCACATCACACAAGGAAGATGTCGATAATCCTCTACCGGCACCTGCGAATAATTCACGCGGCTGTCAGACACCAAGTGGAAGTGGAACAGATACCGCACCCGATTTATAAATAAAAACCTGTTTCCACCGCCATACATGCACCTCGCACACCGGTGGCCGTATGCTGCTGCTTCACCTCTCTGCACCGTGCATCGTAGCAGCTCCACGTCAGCAGAAGGATGCACGAGAAAATGAAGCAGGGTACATTTTTTTTTTTTTCTCTCCCCATGCAGGTCAAGGATGCTCAATAATCCGAATCCTCCTCCTCCGCCGCCGCCGCCCAGCCTACCTTGACTCAATGAGGTGACACTCGGCGTCTAGATGAAGGAACGGCAGCTTTGTGTTTCCATGCTATTGGTAAGGATGGTGCAGCAGCGCCAGGGAGAACAGACAAGGCGACCTGGAGAGGAGGATGGGGAGATGCTGGTCCTCTCTGCCTGAAAGCGGACGAAGGAGGAAAAGAAGAAAAGAGCGCGAGGCGGCGCGCCGTAGACTGCGGCTGTGCGGGGAGCAGCGGCGGAAGAGGGGAGGGGGAGGAGGTGTAGGAAAGGGGGGGGAGGAGGTGTAGGAAAGGGGGGGGGGGGGGGGGGGGGGGGCGGCTGGTAAAGGAGAAGTCCCAAATGGGCCAGACCTTTATGGGGACCGGTATAAGTCTATAGAATAAGTAAAGGTCTGGTCTAAAGGAAATGTATCTAGTTTCTCAAACCTGCTTCTGCACCAGAATTTCCTTCATAGGCTCTCTGTTACAACATGCATCCCTTAACTGATGAGGATTTTCTCATTTCTGCTATAAACAGCACAGTTAACATTTTTTTATATATATTTTTCTTTGCCTGACTCGAGTTTCAGGTTTGAAGATGCTGGATGCAGAGGCAAGCTCTCCTCCTGTGACACCCTGCTATTCTGGTTCTGTCTGTGCTATTAACAGCAACCTTGATGTGTGTCACCAACAACCTCCTCCCCTCCCCTCCCACTTCTGTCCTCCATCTTCTCTACCTTGCCCCCCCCCCCCCCCCCATCACTGCAGCTCTGCATACCAGACACCTGAGGCCAGAGGGTGACTTGCTGATGTGATCAGTTAGCTGATGAAGTCTTGTGTTGGCTGATTTTCCTTTTTTTTTTTTTTTTTGCATTTGGGTTCTGAATGGATTAAAAATAGCTCCTGTTGCAGTGGGAGAGCAGCACTACCAGGGAACACCTCCAGGAGGCGATGTTGATCTGTATGAGTCATCAGTGCGCACCTGTGGGAGACAGAAAACACAGGACACCCAGCCTCATTCTTACTCTCTTTATTTCTTTTTCTTTAAAACAGAAAATGATCGCTTCACAACAGGCCTTTTTAAGCAAACCCTCACGTTAAACTTGCCAACACCTACAAAACGGTATCAAAAGTGCACCATAGTGTTAATACATCTTGTCAAGCTCTAACATTTCCAATGATAATATTATCTTCTTGTTATATTTATACAAATACCATCCTGTACACTGTAGAAATATACAACCCAGTGTGCCCCATCACACCCATCCTCCTTACATCCATTATCAAAACTTGATCAACTTGCGGTTTATCCCAGTGCAGAATAACAGAGCAGGGGTGCAGACACCAGGCCAATATTACAACATATGAATTATTAAATACCCATTCGACCCCACACCCAAGGCAAAAACTTAACAATGCACTCATACAACCGACTGATATCTGTACAACCCTCATTCAGCGTCTTTTTTTTTTAAAAACAATCCTGACACAGTTTTCATTCATTATCGTCTCATTGTCCAGGTGGCAGCGGCAGCAGCAGCAGCATCCAGCCAGAGAGAGGGGAGATGAGGGGGAGGGGGGCAAAAGGGATATAAGGGGGTTTGCTTCCAAGGCTGGGCTGAGTGCACAAAGCACACGTAGGAACTACAGCTGCGTGGGCTGCTGTGGTGCATTTCTGGTCTGCTGCTCCCCACACAGAGGGAACACAACATTTCTCTCCTGGTTTCTGTGGTGGAACGCTTGGCCCCAGCTTCAGTCTCGTGACTGGTAAAAGAGGATGTAGCCCGACTCAGAGTTCTTGGAGATTTCTGAAGTGAGACCGTAGAATTCCTCTATGGCCTGTGCGTCGATTTTCTACAAGACCAAAAAAAAAGACCACATGGAGAAGAATGAGGACAAAGAAACGGGTTACTGTGAATGCCAGATCAAACGTAGATACAAGCGGTCTCACTTACCTCTACAATATCATCATCAAACAGCAACCAGAAGTCGTGGCTTTTCACAATGGCGATGTAGTGACCTCTGTTTGGACCACTGAAAATAGAGAGAAGATGTGATTAGCCCTACAGAGTCTTGACACCCGGCCTAGTAGACCAACTAGGGTCACGATACCAGAATTTTAAATTTAGTCCACCATGAGCAAACAAAACCTGTTTTGATACCATGGCAACAAAAATAAAGCTCTAGGCACCAAAATCTGGGTAATTTGCTTTTTTTAAGAAGCAACCTGCACGGTATCACTGAGGGAAAAAAAACAATATTTAACATACTATTAATATTAATGTAAAATCAATATGAGGATCTTCTTAGAAATAACACATTGGCACCAAATGAATATCCAGCAGAAGTGTTTGATGGTGTCTGTAGAGAGGGTGCTCTCTGCATTTTCTAATTTTCAGTTTCATTGTGCAGCAGTGTGAAACCTTCTTTCACTGTCCGCAAGTCGAGACTAACAGAAACAGCCCCTTGGTGACGTCTCTGTAACCCTCCTCTGCTCTCTCTCTGCAACAGACACTACACGGATGTAACTTGTCCATCTGTATGAGATGCTAAAAGGGACTCAGTAAATCGTCTGTATTTACACACCTTTAGAAAGGAGCAGTTAGGAGAGTTGTGGCTGTGTAGCAGCTGCAGGTGTGACGGAGAGCAGAGAGACAAACACAGCAGGCCAGATGAAGCACAACAGCTGCAAAAAAAAAAAACTAAATCCTGCTCCTTCCGGCACCGAGGTGTTTACCTGTTTATACGTTTATAGGAGCGTAACTGCCGTGAAACAGTCAGAAATGTCTCAGTTTGACCACTTTGTTTTTATTATTAACACGCACTCTCTACACTACTACTACTACTACTATCTCTCTCTCTCTTTCAATCATGGCAGCTTTAGGCTTTAAATATGACTAGATTGGTTTCTCTTTTTCACATTTTGGTACTTCCTCATACTATCTAACTTTAAAATAGTGGAGTTCATATCATTTAAAGGCACGTGGTATCAGAAAGAATAGAAGCATCACCACTTTTGTCCACCTTAGTACACACCTTACAAATGTTTTAAATGATTTGTGTTTGTGTGTGTGTGTGTGTGTGTGTGCATGAGTTAAAAGATGTTCCTTTAACAATGGATTACTTCATCATTCGAGGTACCAGTAACTGTGGTGTTGGATAATATTGAGCCAACACAGTGAACACAATTGTTGAGTGAGAAAAGGTCATGTGTAAAAATCAAAATGTAAAACTAAACTGTTATAACTTGTACTGAAATCAACTTTTGTTTTGAAATGCTGGTCCTGTTTAGTTTAGGAGATTAGCTTTCCCAAGACAATGCAGTGGGCTTCACTCCTTCAGCCGTCTCTGGTGGACGTCCACACTCAAGCAGTGCCTTCATGCGTTTTTGGGGAGATGTACATGAATTCAGCTTCTTCTTTTTTTTTTTTTTTTTTAGTTAAATACTTTCAAGAGCCTTTTTTCCCCTGCTGCTTTCTCCAAAGTTTCCTTCTCTAGCTTTAAGCAATATCCTGACATAATTTAATGGAAGTCCCAGACGTTCTATAGCCTGAAAACATGACATCAATTTCATAATAAAACTCCCTGCTCTGAAAATAAACTTGGTGCATTGGAGCTGAAATGAGAGAAGAGAAGACTCAGACAGATCATTTACATCTGTAGGACTCCCGACTTACCTGCTAAACTCCCGCTGAGCCTGACCTTTAAATATACTCTCTTTAATATTTTTTCTTCTATGGAGAGTTGTGTCGAGTCTGTTTTAGAATTCAAAGGGAACACCATGTATAAAAACAGACAGACAAACTCCCACACACTGAGCAGAAGTGCTGAACTGTGATGGACAAGGGTCTGTGTTTTCTCCTGCTGAATGTGATATAAATGTTCACATACCTTTGTTTTCTTTTCATGCCGATAGGTTCAAGTGCATTTTGATTTTTAGAACATATGTCTGCCTAACTCTGGTTGCTGTGGAGATGGTCATAAAGGTGTTGTGTTCTGTGTTTGCACCTACACACCTCCCACAATGCACAACGACGGCGACCAGGTCGTAGAGCCTCTCGGGATTGGTGGCGTCCCCGGATGTGTTAAAGAGGCGGAGCTCCAGGGGGAAGACGACGCGATAGGACAGCTTGGTGTAGCGCTGCAGCTGCTCCATGTACTTAAAGCGCTTCAGGTGCAAAGCCAAGATCATCGGCAGCTTCTTAACACGCATCCTACGTCAAAAATAACACAGCGTTAAGCAACATAACTCAATAACCAACCACAGACAGACATGCACACAACAAGAAGAAACCAGTACACTAACCTTTTGTGAGCCTCCTGCTTGCTTCTACATTCTTCACAGTAGTATTTGTACTCACTGCACAGTGTCTCCGTGTTACTGAAACCTCTGAGAGGAGCCACAAACACAAAACTAGTCAGTACGCAGTCTGAATTCCACATATACAGACTGAATGGTTCGACAACAAAACACTGCATTCTCCTCATGTCTGTGAAGGACACCGCAATGACTGTGTTTTTCACCCTTCTGAAAAAGTGATGCAAAAACATTTTTTTTCCAACCCCGTCAGCCTCAAACGAACATCCCTGCAAAGGCTCCTTGTTCAGCTTGATTTAAAACAGATCATTTTAGACAGATAAAGCAGCTACTGTATGTTGTATGAAAGTAACCTGATCAGAATAAGTAAAGACCGCAACACTATTCAACAATGACTCCCGTCATGAAATATCATTTAAACTGCATTTCTACCCAAAGCGAATAAGAAGATTATCTACTCCAACAGTTGATTAATAAAACATCAGAAAACCACTTTGACCAACAGCCTCACACCAACAGAATATCAGTTTACTAAAAGAAAAGAAAAGAAAAAGAAAGGCAGGAAGCATCGAAAGTATTACATTTTCACATTGGGACTACTTTTCTTCCTTAAGCCGAAAGTGAATTTCATGTCATCTAACCACTCATCCTGTCAACTCAACACCTGAAGCACTTCTGCGTCTCTTTGCAGTGAACTCACCTGAGGCAGTGTGTGATGGAGGTATTCTGTTCTACATCCACAGAAAGGTCCAGAAAGTCCTCATCTTTGCTGCTTATCTGGAGAGACAAGAGGACATCAAAATAAGCTGAAAGCAACATGAATCTAAATGTAAAAAAACACGTGTCATATCAGCATCATCAGCCGCTTGAGTCTTCTTACCGTTTCACAGGTGAGGCAGCGTGTCTCATTGGTCAGAGTGCCTTGGAAGATCTCATGGACCCAGGTTGGGGCAGGCGTTGCATTGCTGTTGTTGTTTTGGGAGTCCAATGTGCCGTTGGCAAGACGGCCATTGGTCTTATCCTGCTTCCTCTCCTCCTGGAGCAGATCAGCGATTGTGTTCAGCAGGTAGTTCAGGAACTCGTGGGCATCCTGCTGCATGTAGTTGTCAAACAGCTCTGAGGAACAAAGAACAGAGGGAGAAGGACATAAGAGTTACTATACAGCTATTTTATATGTTAAACAGGTACTTCAGGGTCTTCTGGACATTCCAATTTCAACAAGATCTTGAGGAGTCAGCAGCCAACAAGGGGCGACAAGAAGATAGAGAACCATTACAGCAGTTGTTTTAAGTGATGATTGACCGCTCACCATTCTCCTTTCGGAGCCGCGTGATGAACTTCTTGGGTGGTATGACGCCCACTTTCCTCTTCTGATTGGCAATACTGTGGAACAGGTCGGCCAGACAGGTGAGCAGGTTCTCCTTCCTCCGAGGCTGACTGCGGTACGCCAAGATCTTCTCCCGAAACGGCCGGCAGAAGTACAGAGCCTGCAGCACCGAGTTGCAGTAGCAGGTGTTCCCAAACTAGAAACAAACGGAGCGAAGAATTACGGCGAGTGTGAGTGAGGTAAAGATGAAAACAAAACAGACAAAACCAGCACAGTGAGTGTATTGTTTACTCACATTGACCAGGCCAAAGTAGTGTTCATTGACCGGAAACTGCTCAGATCCAATCTCTTTCTCCAGAGCAGAGGCATTGGCGCCCTGTAAACACACACAAATACCAATACTCAGCTTAATTCTGTACATAACACAACACAATAAATCAGCAGGCGACTGCTACAGCTGATAGCAACAGCTCTGCTATTACAAGGTTAGAAAAAACAAAGAAAACTAATAACTGAGAACCCCATCGCTGCCCTTTAACGGAATTGAAACTAAAAGCATGAATCACTTTTTAAAAGATCTGCTTACACTCACAATTGGTCTTGCGGATAACAAGACAATTGTCAGGATAGATCATACTAAAGCACAGTGGTGGTTCAAGTTAAGAGCGGGTTTTAAGGTGCAAGCACAACCCTCTGGTGTTATGTTTTTAAGGCTGATAGAGTACGATGCATTATGTATCCACAAAGTGTGCAGAGTGGACATGCACCACAACTGCGCAGCTTATGTTAAACAATGTCGTCATTGCCTGCGTTTTTAAGATCCGGTCGTTTGTCCAAAAAAAAAAAAAAAGGCTAGCATCCTCAAATTAACATTATTCACGTTTTTCCTGCTTCATTCTGTACACATAGCGGCAGTCTGAAGTTATCTATTTTCCAGCTGTGTCCCGGTTGTTTTGCAATCTGCAGCACTGGTGTAGCCACGGTTACCCTTTACGGTAGCTAGTTAGCCGACACTCGTAGCAGCTTGCAGGTGCACTGTCACTGCGGTGCAATTAACTGTGGTAAATATTAACCCAATAAATGGTTAATTAAATTGTTGATTAAAAGTATTTAGTAAAGAGTGTACATCTAGTGTTGTTAGCCAAACGAGCAGAGCGGAAAAGGCAAGTGGGTGGCTGCTCGGCTAGCACTGACACACGATTTAACTGCTTCTGTTCATAATCCCGCGGTTTATAAGACAATATAATAAACTTCGCGTTTTCTCTATAACGCCGTAGCTTGAATAATGCCAGTATGAGCCTTCCGTGCACTCACCATGGTACAAAAAGAGGCAAATTTGGAGACTGTCATTAGGATTTCCATTCGGCTAGCGCCATCTTCCACCACACAGCCGAGACAAGACTGGGCTGGCTCCCCTCGTGAGAGCAGGTAGGCGAGTCTGCCGAGCTCCCGGGTTGCCAGATCTCGCGAGAGAAACAAGCAACCAGCTCTATGGAAACAAGCGGACAATATTTACAGTCGTTACAAGCGGACCTGGCAACACTGCCGGGTTCGCGACAGACAGACAGACAGACAGTCCACCAGCTGAAGACAACGAGAGCGTTCACTACTAGTTTCTTCCGTTTCGTAAATATGATCTCCTTGTGCAGGTCTAAAACTGTCGCTCATACTCATGATACGCCGAATCCTTTTAAAGACAGTATGTTCTCCGTAACCAAATAAAGAAATATCAAACTTTGCGAGAGATCTGTCATGAAATACTGTTTCGTTTTGCGCATGCGTGTGTCACCTCTCAGGGCTGTTAATGATATTTGCACAACCGAATGAAGCCTAAAAGTATGGAAGCCCATTTCCGCCAGTAAAAAAAATAAAAATGAAAATAATAAAGTCTCATAATTTATTTTTATCTCATTATTTTGACTTTTTATCTCATTATTTTGACTCATCTCATTATTATGACTTTATATCTCATAATTTCGATAAAATTATCTCATAATTTCGAAATGTTCATGAAAAGATTTCAGCTTTTAAAAAGTTGAAAATTTTCATGAAGTATTTCGGCTTCAAAAAAGTTGGAAAAAATAAAAAAATAAAAAAAATTACTATAATTTTGTCTTTTTTTTCAAACCCATATATTTATTTTTAATTTTCCTTTCACTTATTAATCACAAAGGATAGGGTACCAGTGTTCTTATTTATATCTCATATATATCTCATTATTATGACTTTATATCTCATAATTTCGACTTTATATCTCACAATTTCGATAAAATTATAAAAGTGGGTTTTTTCGAGAGAAAAAAAAGTAGTCAGTTGTTAAAAAATACTATAATTTTTTTTGATTTCGGCTTCAAAAAAGTTGAAAAAAAAATAAAAATAATGTCTTCTTTTTCAAACCCATATATTTCTTTTTAATTTTCCTATCACTTATTAATCACAAAGGATCGGGTACCAGTGTTCTTATTTCGTGCAGGCAATATCGAGACCTGCCTCGATTGTATTTCACAAGGCGGAGTTTGGGGGCTTCTGATCTCTCTTTCTGCCGTACCCGCCATCTTGTTGAGACCGGGGGTAAGATCTTCTCTCTGTTTAAAGTGAATATTTGTCTTAATTATCGAATCGGTCTTACAAATAAGTGTGCATGTACGCAACGCTGACTTTTCCCTTCATTCTAGCGGCTCAATCCCGTTTTAAAACTTGTCCTACGTGTTTGATTTAGTCGTTGAATGTGATCCGGAGCAGCAGCGTGGCTCTCCATGCGGGCCTACCATGTAGCGAAACCACTGGAAGAAACTGTGTTTTAATTAAACACCGTGTTTCTCCTGCTGTAAAACAAATCATATTCACATGGCGTTTGTCACAAATATTCGGTCGTGTATCTTAAAAATGACTCCAGTATTCTTAATAACATTGTTTCACACCGCAGTGAGACTTCTTCTGTATGATCACAACGAGACTTTCATATGTTTAGTCAAACTAACACGTGGGATTTATTTTACCTGTGTTTTTGTTAACGATTTAGTTTAGTTGTCATTTATTTGAATCCGCTTTTAACGTAAATGCATTTCATAGCTGTCAGGTGTGGACCCTCTATTGAGATAAACGTCGTGTTGCTGATCAATGTTGCCAGATATCGCGAGATTAACAAGCAAACCAGCTCTGTGGAAACGAGCCCAAAACAAGCCTGGCTCCTCATACAAATTAAATGAAGCCCAACAGGTGACCTAACCTACCACATAGTGTAAAAGAGAGGCCACTTGATAACAGTGTATATATGTAAATATATATTGTCTCATTTTGATTTGAAAACAGTGAAATCGATGTCCGTAAACCTCATGGATTTTGTTTAAGTTTTTTATTGTGCTTTTGGGTGCCAGCATCATCAGCATGCTGTATTAAGGTCAGATCTCTTTCTCCCACTCTTTATTATATTTTCTTTACAATATTTCGCATAGAGAATCAGTAGGGGTTCATACAGGGAGCAAAGCAAGCCCAAACAAGCCACTGCACTTTAGAAAACAAGCCCAAAAACCCGCGACTGACGATATTTGTAAGCGACTTTACAGAAAAACAAGCCCAAAGTCGCTGATAACAAGCGGACCTGGCAACACTGTTGCTGACGTAGAAGTTACTTGTCCTTACGCCTCAAACCAACAAAGCTAACTGAAATGTGTTTTCTCTTAGTAATCAGGCATCATGACGAACACCAGAGGCAAGAGGAGGGGGACGAGGTACATGTTCAGCAGGCAGTTCCGCAAACATGGTGAGTGCAAATTTAAGGGCAGTTTTTAATTAGAGAGCCCACCTTTTAAAGTGCATGCAAATAATCTGTTATTGTATGAAGTTTTATTTTGTGTAGACTTGCTGTCAGAGCTTTGCAAAATAACATGAACTCTCTTTGCAGGTCCGATTCCCCTGTCCACATACATGCGCATCTACAAGAAGGGAGACATTGTTGATATCAAGGTACGATGCAGCCAGTGTGTGGGCATGTTTTCTTTGTTTGGATGGATAGTCAGATTTCTGCATTTAAGCGTTGTTATAATGGTCAAGTCAACTAGAGGTAAACATGTACACAGAATTACATCACAATAGTTAATTTGATTTTTTTTTATTAGGTTACACAATATATGATACATTCTTCCTAATATCTTAATTAATGTTTTGAAAATGTGTGAAACATTATCTTAAATCTAACGGGGAAAGAAAGGATTATGTGTCTAACAGAATGAACTATACCTTAATCTTTTGACACATGATGGCAAATTCACTGACTTTGACAGTGATTAATTCATCAGACATTATAGTTTGAAGGAGTCTATTCAGTGTTGTAACATTTGAAGACGGCTTTTGTTCCACGCTGTACCAAATAAATGCAGACATTAGCATATCAAGTGACTGAAGAGCAAATATTATAAGATTTATTTACAACTCAAATAGCATTTTAATTGAGTATTGTTGAATTGCACTAGCAGTTCTCTTTCTGGCTATAACAAGCATTATCACTCTTCAGAGTGTTCAGTGACCATCTTTCTTATATATCTTGTGTTTGATAACTGCATTTGAGGTATCAACTTAATAAATGTGTACATCTATATCTTTCTCTACAGATTGAACATAGATTCAAGAAACATATTGACTGATATATTGTGTTGAATTTTTTTCTCTCCCCGATATCGATCCCAAAACTTTCACGTCGGTCAGCCTTCGTAATAATAAGGGGTCCACAGGTGTGATTTTGTTTTTTATACATAGACTCACTGTCATGTGTGTTTTCTCTCTTCAGGGCACAGGTACCATTCAGAAAGGAATGCCTCACAAGTGTTACCATGGCAAGACTGGACGTGTCTACAATGTAACCCAGCACGCTGTCGGCATTATTGTCAACAAGCAGGTCAAGTAAGTGGGATGCAGCATTTAATCTGAGACATGTGGATTATTTTCAGACGGCAATATCCTCAAAACTCCTGAAGACCATCAAGATAGATGTAATCACCTATTTATCATATTGATGAAGTGTACACAGGATGGTTTAATTTATAAATCTGATGTAAACCTTGATAAGGTGTCTTCATTATATACCTGATGGGGATTGTTCCCGGACTTTGATGTTATTTATTTATTTATTTATACAATCATTTTCACTGTTGGAATATTTCTCTTATTTAGTTATTGGTCTTTAGTAAGTGCTTTTTTGTTTCCCTCACCCCATCTTCACTTTGCCACCAGGGCTGTTAATGTGCTGAGTGGTCATTCACATGGGGGAAAGTATTCCATCCTTAAGAACCCCAGTCTAACTCGTGTTTGACCTGGGGTTGTATTGAGGAGACAGCAGCTCGAGTGCCGATCTTTAGCATTACGCTCCATTTTTTCTTTTCTTTTTTTTTGAGCCGAAGCTTTGTGGCTGTTTCTTTGTTGAACTCATCGACTCTTTTCGCTTCTCACAGGGGTAAGATTCTGGCCAAGAGGATCAACGTGCGTATTGAGCATGTGAAGCACTCAAAGAGCAGGGACAGCTTCCTGCAGCGTGTCAAGGCGAACGAGGCCAAGAAGATGGAGGCCAAGCAGAAAGGTAGCTGGGTTGAGCTGAAACGCCAGGTAAGAAATATGTAACCCTGAATTTCCTTTATTGTGGGTAGCTCTGTTTTTTGTTTTGTTATTTAAATAAGTTGTGGCGATGTCCTGGAAAGTATCAACTCAAAATGTTTTTCATTTTTGAGGTTTATGTGATCTTAAAGTTCCCCGTTTTTTGTCTCCATAGCCGGCTCCTCCACGCGACGCTCACTTCGTCAGCACCAAGAAAAACGAGCCTCAGCTGCTGGAGCCCATCCCCTACGAGTTCATGGCATAGAGAGCTCTCAAATAAAAGATATTTGTACACACCTTACTTGTCACGCTGTCCTCTGTTCACCCTTTTATGAATGTAGCTTTGTTGATGATGTGCTGTCACTCAATGATTCTCCTCCTTTGATCAATCGAAATGAAATAAAATGCACTTTTTATTTCACCGGCGATCTGAGAGTGACCGCAGCACAAGTCACAAGCACATCTGATCCTAAACTCTTCCCATGTCAGGTCTACAGTATTTATTCCATTTGCAAAGTGATTTGTTACCAGTTGACAAGCTGTAATTAAAGGCTCTATATCCACGCTTCTGCATGACTAGAAAAATAATTAATGTTATTCATCTGAATCAGATACTTGGTTCTGGTTTTGTGCATACAGTCTCGCACACTGCTGTCATAAAACTTTGCCGTATCCTGATGCGAGTCAAAAGTGTCAGGTATGAAAATATCCGTCTAAATTCTGGTTGAAGTGACGTATCTGGGCCGATTCTACTGATCCAGTAGGTGTTTAGTTCCTCCTAAATTGATCTGATTTTATGTAAACCAGCTTAGCGTCAGGTGCATTCAGTTTCTTACTAGCTTTGCGTATGTAAAAGGACTCAAACAATCTTTGTACCTTTTTTTTTTAACTTAGTTTTTATCCATTTTTCTCATCAACAACAGTACAATATGAAAAATATTTATTTATTTTTTTTCCTTTTTCCAGCTGTATAGTTACATTCGGATATTAAGCCAGCAGAAATAGATTAGGAAAATAAAATACAAACCGAAATGTCCACTCCAAAGAATATACATATACACAATAATACTCATAAATAAACAAGTGCATAAATAAATGTTCATAAAGGTAGAGGAGAAATGAAAATCAAAATAAAAGTTGTAATCATTAAGAAATAAATTCTGACCCACTCAAAGAAATCAGGTGTCAAAGTACAGGTGCGAAGTCAGCCCCAGGGGAAAATGGTGCATGATCTTGGTCTGCGCCCAAATGAAACATCACTCTCTACTGCATTAGTAAAGCCAGTACAGGTCTCCATCTTGTTGTGAAAGTTTCCTTTTGGAGTCTTAATTGGTTTGTCATTTGTTCCATTTGATGTCCCAAACTTTCTGGATCCATATATTGTAAGTGGGAGGGTCTGGTTTCAATCTTTGTACCTTTTAAAGGATGGTTTGTATCTTTGTCATTCAAGATTAATACAGATTCTAATGACTTGTAAACATGATATCTAAGCTCATTCAAAGGACTCATTTAAAACAGTTCATAATGCTTTATCATTGATCCTTTATGCTGTGTAGGACGGGTTTGATTGGGTTTTAACTTTCAGAGGGAAACATGCTTCCTGATCTCTTCCAACCCCAGAAATGTAATTTAATTCCGCCTTAATATGACAAACCTCCTGAATTACATGGAAGTTGGTCTCTGGTGATGCTTTAAAAAGCTTTGAAGTTAAAGACTGAAACATCTCTCAACATGAAGTTGATATAGGAAAAATATTTGTTATCGGTGTTAGAACTTAGAACTACTTAAAAGAGAAATTAAACTATGAAACAGAGATTGATACAAACGAAAGATGAACAATAAGATGTTCAGTGCAATTTGTCCAATGATGATTTTCCCCACTGTTGTACTCTAGGTGGCAGTGTGCACCAGGAAACCTCAAGTCTAAAGTCCAAACATCACAGCTCCCAGCTTTATAGCAGCAGACCTACAATACTGAAATCACATGATAGTTATCAGGGCCAGTGAGTCTGAATGTTGAACTTTTTCAAAGATTTCACTTGACATGTACATGAACCGGTCCCTTAAATATACGTGTAATTTAACCACTAGAAAAACAAGTTGAGTGGATACCATAAACAAGTGCACAGAAACATTGATCATGTTGATTAAAAGCTCACAGTTCACATATGATTTTACAAGCTAATTTGTTGATGACCTTCACATTAATAGGCTCGATCTACTAATGCATGACACGTCTGTTTTTAAAGCCGACTGTAATTAATATACTGGTGCTTCTCAATGACCTACAAATTAAAATAGACCATCAGTGAGAGGATCATTTCTACATATTAGATTTGAATGTCTTTAAACGTTGCTGTTGGGTACTAACAAAGTAATCCCAGTGAGAGATACGATGACGTGTTTACAGGACATCCTGATCACCAAAGACACAAGAGGTACCTGATTGTCCCAACGGGGCGGCACAAGGATTTACACAAACCAAAAGTTGCCCTTTGGAGCTTCATTTTTATTCAACAGTGCAGTAACATACTCTTCATGTCATAAGCTGTTAGGAACCCTTTAAATCAGTTTGAGAACATCTGTCCAGCTTTTTTTTATGATTGATTGGATCTGTAAAATATTTGATAGGTTGCACCGTGTGTGTGTGTGTGTGTGGGTCACTTGTTTGCTGCTTAATCAGTGGAGGCTGAATGGCTGGCTGGTTATGTGACAAATAGGTTATCTCATCCCACCTCAGTACTTTACCTAATATTTACACAAATTAGCAGCAGTTTGCAGAGATAGGTCCACTAGCCGGAGAGGTGTGTGTGTGTGTGTGTGTGAGAGAGAGAGAGAGATCAGGGGGGGAGGAGGCCAACAGTGAAACATTTCCTGGATTTATTTCACTTCTGTGGTTGCAGCTGAATTGTCTTGAAATAGAAATAAATCTCTCACATAGTAAGAGCCTGCAGACGTTCAAAAGGAAGAATGCCTACACGTGTGTTGTAATCCTCTTGGTGCACAATGGGGAGATAACCTGCAGAGGTTGTCTTTCGTCACCCTCATAACCCTGCAGGCCTGAGGTCAGGGAATTCAGACCCAGGTGTTATCAGGACCGAGCAATAAGTATCCATCGACCTGAGGAGATAAAACCAGGAGAAAAAAAAAACAGATGAAAAAAATAAAATGCAGTCGATCGATGAGCGTACTGGCAGCCGAAACTCTTGGTATTGATCGGAAAGACTTAAATTTAGCTTGTAATATTTAGATAAGGTCAAAGGAGGGTCTTTATATAGCTCAAAGCTTTAGCAGAGAACATGTAGAAATGGAGTGAATAAAGGTTCTACTTAAACAAACAGGAGCCCTAAGCAGCCATGCAGCCATACATATTTATTAATGTTCCAGTGATGACTAGAAATCTCCAGCTGTTCTCTCAAGACCTCTACTTGTTATTTGTACCTTAGGATAATAAAGCTGGTATCTGGGATTTGGTGCAAATCTAATAAGTCAAGATGTTGAGAAACAAACTGAAAGTACTCGACATCTAAACACAGCTAATTGAATGTATACGTGTCTGTTTCTGTTCATTTTTAATACCATTAAATCTTCCTCACTATAACATGACACATCTGACATTTATTTTATACTGTAAGTGCTTTGTGTGTGTTCTCATATAGAGCCTCATGTGTGGCACTGACTCACGGGAGTTACTGATTGAAGGAACATAAAGTAAACAGAGCGGGAAAGAAAGAGAGAGAGAGAGGGAGAGAGAGGGAGGAGGAGCAGGAAGACGAGACTTGTGGATAAAAGCAGTGGAACACTATGAACTCCTTAATCACACATTTGACACACACAGATTGAGTCGGTCAACTCAGACTTCAGCTGTATCGACCCAGGGTGTTACATATTAACTACACACACACACACACACACACACACACACACACACACACACACACACACACACAAATAACAGATTGTTGGACATGGAGACAGGCTTGCATGGTGCAACAGGAGTTGTGTGTTGAAATAATGCACTATATAAAACTTCTAAATGATCAGCCCTGATACTCCATTAATCACACTTCAAGGTCACTCAAATTACAAAACTAAGTTTTCCTCACACTTTTGTATTAGGGCACAAAAATATATATTTGGACATTTTTTGTGCTCAGGATTTTAAATATATTTTCCTGAAATTTTTTCCAACAGTGTAGATGGACATGATGTTATTTTACAAGCCCTCAAATTACTGTAAATATTCCCACGTCTCAATTACTTGTGACAAACCTGAAGTGACAGAGTCATTGGTCAGTGGAGTTTTTTTTTTTTTTTTCTGAAAATAAATTGTTTCTCACATTTTTATTCCCAAAATATGCTTAAATCTCAAAAGTAAAAGTTCAACAAATCGATCAATCATCATTGGTAAAAAGGACCTGGTGTCATGATATTTAAAATATTTTACATAAACATATTGTCATGCCCCTTGAGGTGAATCTGTGATTTTAATATTTGATTAGGCGTATGTAAATAAAATTAATTTGACATGACTTAACTTCATATAAATGTCCCTTTTCATTATATATAGTAACCAAAGACGTATAGTAATTTTATTATCAAACACCATTGTACTCATTTCAACATGACTGTTTGTCACTATGATTTTTTTTGTAAAGTAGTAAAATGTACAACATTTCCTCCTGTAATTGAAAAGACCAAAAACATAAAAGTAAAATTCAACTATCCCAAACATCTTTTCAAGAACCATTACCTCAATAAATGTAATTGATTTCTGTGAACACCACTTTGTATTCATTGTGTTTGGGTTTATAAGGTCATGTTTAGTGTAATTTGGGTGTGTAAAGACTATGAGAAACTGTCAGTGGTCTGGAGAGTAGTTGTGAGTGTGTCAGGGTATGTGCACATGGTGTGTGTGTGTGTGTGTGTGTGTGTGTGTGTGTGTGTGTGTGTGTGTGTGTGTGTGTGTGTGTGTGTGTGTGTGTGTGTGTGTGTGTGTATTTGTTGGGATTGGCCTGAAGGTTGAACAAAAGCTCAAGGAAATCCCAGTGCCAGCCAAACAAAGCCAAATTTGCTGTAGGCCTATCTGTGTGTTAGGCGGGGTGATGGAGTCAGTGTGGTTATCAGAGGCAGGGGATGGTATGGTCATATATGTGAATATTGGGCCAGCTGTATTGATCCTGGCCCTGACAGCAGAGGTGGAGGAGGTGGAGGGACCGGATAAGAAGAGGCTGATAACCGTGTCAACTGACCCAGGCATGCTCACCTGAAGCGTGGGAGGGCACTGAGGTAACGCCCAACAGGCTCTCAATAGGCCTTATTCACAAAAGTAAGTCAAAGGTTTCACATGAGAGCAGAGGGTGCAATGTTTACACAAGCAGATTGTGTTATTGGATGGTCAGTGTTTTTTTTTTGCTCAGCCCCCAAATGTCTTTCTTATTTGGATGTACCCTTTTTAAGAAAATAAAGCTCCACACAGGGAGGCCTATACCTAGGTTCAATGTTCTGAGGATCCTAACTTAATGATGTTTTTTTGCGGTTTGGATCCACAGTAATGAACCCTTTATAAATGTCTGTGTTATAGTTTCATTGACTGGTTCTCCAGAAATATAAACCATGAGCTGAAAGTGTTTTACAAGTGCATTATAGTTGAACTGCATCCTGTGCATGTCCACCCTCTGGAAAAGCCAGACCACTTCAGACGGGACTTGAACCCAGAACCGCCTGTTAGGCTTTACTTTATTTCACAACACTATTGTGCCGCAGTGAGGTTCTTGCCTAAATGTAATTTCAAGTACATCAGATTAGTTCAAAATATTGGTCACTCTTTAATGGCAGATCATTCTCGCTGTACACAGGAAACCCGGCAGTGCTGACCACCACACTACCATGCTTCTTTGGGGTGCTTGGTTGTAAGCAGTGTATCTTATGTCCTTCTATCAAATGTCTTTATTATATTATTATTGTCAAATTATATTGTTAGTATTCTGTGTGAAAACGTGTATGTGTGAGTTTTGTTTTTTTTTTGCTTTTTATTCTGTATTGCTCTCTTGTTTCATGTACAGCCCTTTGGTCTGCTGTTGCTGTTTTTTTTAATGTGCTTTATAAATAAATGTGATTGATTGATGTATTATTTCCGGTACATTACTGCGGTTAAAAATCATGCACCTGTGAGGCAGCAGTGCAAACCACAACACTACTACCTTTTTTATGGGTTTTTCTACTTTTCAATACTTTTTTTCAAAATCATGCTCCAGTGGAAGAAAGACAGAAAACTGCAGCTCCATACTGGGTGGCTTCAACCGAGGTTTGATCTCTTATCCTTCACCTGCTTTGTCACTACACCACTTTTTCCCTGTTTTTTTTTTCACGACCATATCATTTTTGACACATTTTTTTGAGTGTAAATTATGCAAGAACACAATCTTTTATTGTAATTTTTAACAGGTTCCTACACAAACCCTTAGGTTTTTTTTTTGTTAGAATAATATCTGTGCAGCTTGTATTTGTCTCTTCAGTTATCCACACAAACAAATGAACCAAAGAACATTTTTATTTACAAAACACATAAATTCAGAAAGTGCCTCCAGCCACATAAAAGCTGTAATATTCTCCAAGGCTATATTCGGAGCAGAAACCCTGCAGCTCTCCCATGTAGCCCGTCTATGCAGATTGCTGCCTTCAGCCACTGGTCATACAGGCCTGAGGTAAACAAAACCCCCTTGTGCACTTTAAAGCCTGACGCCTTTAATTGTTTCTGAATGAAATGTTACATTTGTGTTGCATTTGAATGTGTCATCCCAGAAGACTGGACATTGCGTTTCAGGTTTGTGAGTTTTCAAAGAAGAAACAAGACATTTCTGCTATCAGAAAACAGAATTGGACAGTTGATAAGATTAAGATTGGAGCCGTAAATACTCTGTGTGTGAGATTAATGGAGACTGAGTGTCGCCTCACTCCAGACTCTCTCTCACACACACACACACACACACACACACACACACACACACACACACACACACACACACACACACACACACACACACACACACACACACACACACACACACACACACACACACACACAGCGGATAGGAATGCATACTGCAAGGAGCCTTGGTGACATTTTTAAAGCCTGAATCAATCACTGTGGAGGAGTTTTTATAATGTTTAAGTATCAAAGGGATTGCTATTAAAATTAGGGACCTAAATCCCGTTTAGTATTTCACATATTGGAGCACCTGTATAACTGCTGAAAATAGCTGTAGAAAGTTTTCCAAAAGTTTAACTTTTCAAACACAAAACTACCCTTGGGTTTAGGTTAAAACTGCATTGGCCTTGATTAAGTAGAACACCCCTTTCTTGCTCTTAGTGGTACATTCTAATTAGATAAATGCATCACAGGTGAGCAGCTGGTTGCAGACCCGATAGAGTCCTGCCCCTTTACAACAAGTTTCGTCTGTAACCACAACACCACATCTGACATCTCTTATTAAAGATGGGGGAAAGGTTGCAAGGCCAAAAAACCTACGTTTGTTCATTTTTTGAATGTAAAGCTAAGTTCAGTAAGCCGTGGAAGTTTGAGGCTCATCTTTGCAAACACACAGGATTGGTAAGTGGCTCAAACTGCTTGAAGTCTCAACACGTGGGCTAGATGGAAGGAATCCAAGTAGGCACACCATGAAGTTGTTTTACATGTCAAATGTTTCCCTGCATTCAGAAACCGTTTTCCTGTGAGAGCTGTGACAAGAGCTTTTGCACTCGCTATCAGCTCACCAGACACGAGCTCAATCACAGTGGAGAGAAACCACACAAGTAAGGCTCTATGTTTCTGTTTGAAATAACTGTGTGGATAGTAGAACATTGATCTCGTTGTCTCTTATCAAGCTGCCTTTCTCTCCGCTCTGGTACTCAGGTGTCTTGCTGATGGATGCGCCGAGGCCTTTGTTACAAACAGCAGCATGAAGCACCACATGGCACGGGTTCATCAGCACCAAGACAAGAGATATCTGGTCGTTAATTCAAACGTTTTTCTGTTGCTTCCTTTCTTTTCCTCAAGCTGATTTGTATTTATTTCAATGAGCTACCTTGCTTTTATGTTCTTTCAGTGTGACCATCAGGGCTGTGGAAAAGATTTCCACAAGAGGAACCAACTGAAAGCTCATAAGTATGATCACCAGCAGGTCCTACCCTTTCAGTGAGTGGCTTCACATTTGATGCAAAAAATGGATGATTTGTCTTTTTACATTTTTAGGTTTTTTTTGCTCAACTTTTCATTAAACTTTTCACACAGTTGTTCTTTCGATGGCTGTACAAGAGAATTTCCCACACATGGAAAACTGAAGCATCACGAGAGTGTGCATGGAGGTAAGCAAATAACCAGAAGGCTTTTATTTCTTTTTAATTTGTCTTCTTAACCAACAATAAAATATGTCTACGCTGCAGGTTACCCCTGCGAGAATGACTCGTGTTCTTTTCGAGGAAAGACATGGGCAGAATACCTGAAGCACAGAAATGAACACAAAGGTTAGAAGATAATGCTTGGAAATATTTTTGCTGCATTGCGTACCTTGTCACGTCGATGTACCGTATTCACATGACTCGTTTGTCCAGTTAAGGCTCAGTGTGGAGAGTGTAAAAAGCTGTTTAACAACGCCTGGTTCTTGCGCCAGCATGAGCTCCATGTCCACTCCGGGGAGAAGAAGAAGCTGGCCTGCCCGAGAAAAGGCTGTGGTAAGAAGTTCACTCATCGCTTCAACTTGGAAAGCCATGTTCTGGGAGACCACGAGGGCAAGAAGCCCTTCAGCTGTGCCTACGCTGGCTGTGGGAAGATCTTTGCCATGAAGGTAAACATGCTGCGCACAAACTTGATACATTATTGGTATTGAGCCATCCTTACAATTTGGTTTTCAACTGCTATAGGGTTTGTCACTAAGTCAAAAATGTCTCTGGTTAATCTACACTTTCCTGTATTGATTAAACTCTCTTGAGTTTTGAAAAAACCTTGAGCAAGGTGCACTAATGTATTGAATATCTCAATGTATTTAAAAAGAAAATCTTTTTAGTAGAAAAAATGTAATTGGCAGTAGTTTTTATACTTGGTTGCAAGTAGATCTTTAAAGAATAAGGGAGTACATTAAAACCTAAACCAATAAATGGCTAGAAAGTTTTTCCATTTTATTTTTTTTAGAGAGATTTTGGGTGATCTAGAACCATTACATTGCTGAAACATGTTAACTTGTCTGTTGATTTAGGAAAGCCTGTGGCGACATGGAGTGGTGCATGACCCCGCAAAGAAAAAGCTGAAGGTAATGTGCCCTTGTGATGGGAATGTTTGATTTTCACACAGGAAATGTGACTTTGCCCTTTGTATATAACTTTTTTTTTCTTTCCCCCTTTTTTTTTTTTTTTAATAGAAACTGCATCCTAAAAAGAACCAGCCCTGGCGTGTTGCAGAGCAGCTCAGACTCAAAGCTGCAGCCATGCAAGCTGCGACCAACAAGCTGGCCACCAAACTGTACAAGACAACTTTGAAGGATAACAAACCGTGAGGCTGCCTTCTATACATTTCTGCATGTGTTCATTAAAAGTGAAACATGATTTCTGTTATATTTTTGTTTACGCAAGTATGAAATAAAGCCTCATTAAAACAGCACTCCCGCTCATCTGAAGCTTCCACTAGCAAATGAGAAAAACATGCCGTAGAGCCGTTAATCCTCGGAAGGAAATGTTTATTAAACAAACCGAAGACACATTCACACACATGTAAAAAAAAACTCCAGCTGGTTGTCATGGTGATGATGCCTAAGGGCAGGTGAACCCCCAGGGTGTGGCAGGTTTTCTAATAAGGCCTGAGGCTCATTCAGCTGGATACAGCCTGGTGTTGCAGAAAATCTTGATTAGAGTGATTACAGTTCATTATCCTATAGATGACAAAGGATCACAGGCTACTTTTTAATAATTTTATTCTATCTCTACCTGCAACGATGCATCCACCTGAATACAGCCCTGGATTCTACAACTGCCTGGAGAGGTGATTACAGCACAGATCACATTCTGTTAACAGTTGCATTACCATTCCTCGCTGCTGGAGTGAAGACAACATGACCATATGAACTCAGCAGTGTGTGTGAGTGCAGTCTGTCGAGTGACGTGGCACGATCTGGACCAGGTCCCACCTGGTCAGGACAGGCTTGGTCCTGCTGGGTCTACTACAGTTCTGGATGCTTTTGGTCCTAGATTAAGCCCGGTATGCAGCGATGTACAGTGGCATGTACAAGTCCACTTTGGCCAAGGTCGTTCCCAATATAGAACATTCTGGGTGGCCTCAGCATGGTTAGGATCTGAGCCGGTTATACCAGGCTGCCAGGCCAGGAGACCACAGTAAGTGCCACCCTGCTGCGCTGCTCCTTTAGCATGGGGACCAGTGCAGAGTGGCTCATTCCTGCTGTCGACAGGCCGTTAACAGCCACAATCATATCACCACATCTAGAGAGACACAGGAAGACAAGTCGGTATGGATTATAATGTGTATAAAACTATAGAACATCAAAGGAAGATTTTTAAGATAAAATAATTTGGTGTGGCAGCGGCTTACATAGAGAGCTTAAAAAGTACAATGACTAGATGAGGATAGTAAAGTTAAAGTGTTATCTGCAGCAGTTGCCATGAAATTACAACCAGAGCTGGGATGAGTAGTTGCATGAATCCAGAGGTTATTTAATTGTAATTTATTAGTAGCAATTTTGTAATTTCTTAAGTAAAAATGTAATGAATTCCAGCATCTCAATTGAAAATCAAAACAGTATTTCCTATTCTTCTTGAAGACTTAACTAAACAAACATGCCTTTGGCGCTTGATTTCTTTCATTGACATGTTTTATATGTTTCACATACCGGTATTATTAAATTATATAGACCAAATACGCCTTTCATTAATCAATTAAATGTCCACACATTCATCAAAATGGGCAAGAGTCGATGTAGAGAAATGAATGAGAAATAACTCATGTTCTGGCAGTTGATGTAAAAATTAAAGCAGATAATAAAACTGAAGGAAAAGCAAAAGAGGCATCGTAAAAGTTTGATATAAAAAAATGAAACCTTACTTTTAAAGAGAGAAAAAAGGAGAACAGTAAATACGTTCCTATTGTTCTTCCACAACTGAGACACTACTGAGAGACCTCTAAATCTTTCCCTCAACTCTGAAAAGCTCCCTGAAATAGATCAGCTGTCTATAGTTTTAATGGTCATCACTCAGTCGTTTCATGTAGAGAGATAAGTCTAATAGAAACAAAAAAAAAAACAATGTCAGTTTCAATGCACTCTGTAGGCGTGGCTACAATCACCCCACTCTTATAAAGCACTTTATCTACCTGCTATTGCACCAGTGTCACAGCTGACATAAGACACAGATAGCAGCTGATCACTCACTTGAGACGGCCGTCGTAGTACGCAGGCGTGCCGAGTACAATGGTCTTGATGAAGAACGCCTGGTTGCCGTGGGTCTCCTCGTAACCCCCGACGATGCTGAAGCCCCAGCTGCCCGGGTGGTTCCTACGCAGAACAATCTCATGACTACTGTGCAAGTAGCTGCAAGGTAAGAGAAGAGGGCAGCATGAAGGACCGCTGATCCCATGATAAAATCAGGCAACATCTCCAAAGGAGCAAAGACTTGTATTATTAAAATGGAATCTTTTAATCTGCAAAATGTATTAAAAGTAGAGGAAAATACAAGATCAAATAAACCCCCACAATTTCCCTTTTCCCCACCCAAACCAACCTTTAACAAACAAAAACAAAACTGCATAAACTATGCATCTGAGACTGACCTTAATTAACTCTGATTTCAAGTTTCAAGACATGGAAAGAATCTCGTACAGCTGAACAGAGAAAAGCTTAAAAACATGTCCTACAAGCAGATTTACAGCGATTCAATCAACCCAAATTCTAATCCAACAGCCGCAAATTTGACCTTGTGAGAGAGTAATAAATAAGGCAACACAAGAAAGGAAATACCACGAGATGTTACATTTATAAATATCAAGGAACAAATGATGATTTATAGTGATAATTATTTTAGCATATATAGTCCAGGTCCTAAGAAGTCAGAGGCTGCAACAGAAAGAGATCTGTTAATGCTTTTATATATATATATATGAATGTAGGCCAATGCAAAACATCAGGCTAATATTCACACTTCATAAAAGTACATTTAAATCAAGAGCTGTACTATATTTAAAGGCAAAGATGTGTCTCAATTATTCTTCCTCCCCTCTGTGTGCTCACCTGGGCAAGCCCAGCCACATGACCCATGAAGGGGACCAGTTGGCATCAAAGTCACTGTCGTGTGTGTGAGGCAGCAGCTCGTCGTGCTCGTGCTCCTCCACCATGCTGACCTCCAGCACCCGCAGCTGGACGGAGGGCGAGGCCGCGCTGGCCTTCAGGGTGCCCACGGCCTCACCGTGGCTCAGGTACGTCAGGTCCTGCCCGTTTATACTCAGCAAGATGTCGCCTGTAGGAGAGAGGAAGGAGACTGTGACGTCATGCATCCCGTATGAGTCAGACGGGGTCTTCTTCTTTCATTCTCATCACTCAGGGAGCGCTCGCCTCGTTTGATTCGTCCATCCCTCGACAAGCAGCCGTGTGGTTGGACGCTGGTCACGAAGATGGGCAGCTCCCCGCTCTTACTGCCCCGCCCGCCTGCCACAGTCATGCCAAGAGACTCAAGGGGCTCCTTCTTTACAGTGATGTGTTTCTCCTTACATGTCACACACTGCGAAAGGTCCTGGGATCACACACACACACACACACACACACACACACACACACACACACAAACACAAACACAAACACACAAACACAGGTTCATTCCCTGGTGAACATTCTTCAGTAAACTACACTTTGTGCATAGTCCTCCCTTTATTTAAAACAAAACAAGAAATACAGACAGAAGCATATATCATATATTAGGATCATTGATTTTTATAAACAAGTTTTTCTCAGTCATTTCTTAAGACTCAAAGCTAAATTAATAGTTGACTTTTTTTTTGTTATTTAAAAAAAAAAAAGATGAAAGAATAATTTGTTGCACATCAAAATATTCCTTAAACACACACACACACACACACACACACACACACACACACACAGAACATGTGCTCACTCTGTGGGTGCTGGTGCGGGAGAGGTGCACGGGCACAGGACTCGGGGTGGAGCTGTGGATAGGCAGGAAGTGATCAAGGCAATAGAGGTCTCTGGTGGAGCTTGATTTTGGCGGTGGAGGAGGAGTTGGTTTGCTGGGTCGGCCAATAAGCAGGTGGACTCGCTCTCCACTGGCCTGGGTAAAGACAGAGTCAGTGTTTCAGGGACCTTCTTTTTTTTTTTTTTTTTTTTAAGGTTTTAACATCTAAATGAAACCAGTGGAAGTCTTAATGATCTCACCTGTATAATCTGGGCGGCCTGCTCTGGGGTGCCGTGGCGTAGGTCCTGCTCATTGACTGCCAACACGCGATCGTTACTCCGCAGTCTGCCGTCCTTTGCTGCCAGCCCGCCCTCCAACAGATCCAGCACGAACACTCCTGACTCATCTGTTCGACGCACCAGCTTGATGCCGAGCTGCTCCGTCGAGTCCCGCTTGTGCAGGGTGATTCTCAGGGTGGCTGGGCTTGACGGGGCGCCCTCGGGGGTGGAGCAGGGGGCGTGCGGCACGGCCGGGGTGGAGGAAGTGGAGGAGGAAGAGGGAGGAGCCCGGGAGGCACAGCGACGCTCTCTCAGCACAGTCAGCTGTAAAGTGGTGCAGGGACGGGCCAGTGTGGAGCGCGCAAAACTGTGGGGGACGTTACTGATGTCCACATTGTTCACCTTTGGGGAAAGATGAGTAAAAGGGAAATTAGTATTTGAATTTGTGTCCATTGATTATTTAAGTAGCTTGGGGCAACACACAAAGACAACCACAAATGTATGACGCAAATACTGAATGCCAGCAGCGTCAGCTTATTGTCAGCTTTCTCAACAATTTATGAAGAAAGAAAGTGAATCAACAAAGTAAGGCTATTAGCTTGAAATCTAAAACAATTAGCTAAAAGAGGTCAAACTGCTCCTTACTTGTAAGAGCATAAAGGTCATAATTCTCATTCAGCATTTGTCACTACAAGCAACCCAATTAATTCACATTAAAAATAGTCATGTTACCGATTATAATCAGCAGCTATAAGTAGGAAGATCAATAAAACACAGTTTATTCAGCAGGTGTTTTGCGAGGTTAAGAAAATGAGAAAAAAATAATTTGTTCAGAGCGATTGCAGAAGCATTGAAAGCTGGTCAAAAAAAAAAAAAAAAAAAAAAAAACCTTCACTGGGACGCAGATGGCCTAGCGGTTAGGTCACGCCCCATTTACAGATGATATAGTCCTGCAAGCGGGCAGCCTCGGTTCAAATCCGACCTGGGGCCCCATGTCAGACCCCACTCTCTCTCGCCCCAATTTCTCACTTTATCCACAGTCCTATCAAATCAAATTAAAAGACCCTACAAATGAAATCTTATATATATAAAAAATATATATATACATCTTCACAAAAGGTAGTAATTACAAAAAACTAAATACCCCATTATACAATGTGCTGTGTGCTGATACGACAGTCCTTTTTTACTGATTGCAGCTAACGATTGAAGAGCACCTGTCTTGTGTAATAATGGGGCTGAGTGTTTGATAAAGTCATCCATTAAAGCACTTTCATTCCAAAACTCTTACCTGCAGTATCTGATCCCCGGCCAGCAGCCTTCCATCCCGTGCAATGACCCCGTCTCTGTACACTTCCTGAATCACGATGTTGATGAGAGGTGTCTCGTTTCCCCCGACGACGCTGATGCCCAGCTCGACATACGGGTTCGCCCGGTGAACCTCTATGGCAGTAATCTCTCCTTCAGGGAGCGAGGGCAACTTCACACAGCCTTAATGGACCACACAAATCACATTACACAGCTGCATTTCAGAATCCAATCTCCACATCCTACTTACATGATGCTGCCTGAATATGATTATCCTGTCGTATAAGATTACACTGCAAGAGAGATAAACTGCAGTATTTCATCGATGCCAAGATCGCGAGTAATCAGGAAGCGATGTCATACCCTCTTCAGCAGAGAGAGGCGGAGACTCGGGGCAGTCCCATCCAGAGGAGGTGGAGCTGACAGAGCGAAGGAGATGGATGCAAGGGTTACTGAGGGGCCGCTTCACCCTGGGGACCACACACTCCAACCCCACCACACCTAAAGACATGAGGACATTCGGTTTGTCTTAACCCACTTTACATCTTGTCCGTTTGGATAGAAGAAAGTAGATCTACTCACTGTCTTCCTCGGTGCTCTCCTCAAAAGCAGGGTTGTCGAGGCCGGCTTCCGTCCACATGGGCCCATTGCCGCCGGTGTTGTTTATAGGTCCAGAGGGCGGAGAGGGCGTACGGTCCCTCAGGTCTGTCTGTGGAGAATGCGGCGATTTGGGAGGGCTGGTCCCCGTTCCCCGCTCGTCCCCACTCTCACATCGTGGACCTTCAACGCTGGTCTGCTGACACTGCGTCCCGGGACACCTTTCACCAAGCAACAGGCGTCAGTTTGTTAGTCCATCTGACGTGTAAAGAAAATCAAGTCCACATCAGTTCATTTAGCATTTAATTGAACCTGATCCCTTTGGGAAAAGTCCCTTTTTATTGTGCCCAATCTTCGACAAAGTCGTTTTGAACAGTTCTGTGTGGCCGGGAGGAATTCACTGTCCAGTGACAAGTTTCTGTAACTAATGTAACACCTGAGTGTTAGTGATTTAAGAGCAAAGAAGGAGAACGTTTGTGCATATCTTTACTGTGGTGGCTGTTAGCAAAGCAAACAGACCATCCATTAATATGTGTAACACTTATTCTTCCTCCACATTTGAGTTTTCTTCTTTTGTATCAATCTTTGCCACAGAACTTGTGACTCAACGTTGCTACAACAAAACATTTAGAAAATGCAGCGAGAACAAGAGTAGTGTAAATAGTGATGACTTTTGCTCGGAGACTCCTTTACAGTTTTAATGTAAAAATAAAATAAAAATAAATAAATATCAGATCTCAAACCCAGCCATCTTTCAGGCCATACGGCTTTGTCATACTTCATCAGAGTTAGAACTTTCTGCAAACAGTTTACACTGAAGTGTTTTAGACCGTTTGCACATTTTTAAAGTTAGAGTGCACTGTGCAGAGAGAGAAAGTCTGGAGTCAGAGTAGATGATGTCATCACAGCGAGCAGTTTTTAAGATACCTGCAAGCTCTTACAAACATTTTACTCCTCAGCCAACAACACACATAATTTGACCCTTAACATGTAGAAAAACTTTATTTTAGTTCCGATTTCTGAAACAAAACCAATACACAGTATAAACGCTGAAAAGGGTGCGAGCAACTGTGGCGCCAGCTGACTGCCCATCTGTTGTAACGTTACATAGGCCCAAATATCTTTTTTGAGCAAACCACTCAGGGGGCACTTTTCTTTTGAACTGTTTTTGTCTCATTTTTGTCACTACAGACATGAAAATGTGTGCATTCAGTAGACTCTCGTGACGCTCACAGTATCATCCTTTAGCGAATAGCTATTTCATTAGGTCCCAAACATGAGCACATTTCAGATGGCAGGCTTCAGCTTTTTCTCTTTTTATTTTACTAAGCTCTTTAAGATGTTTATGAATGAACGCTTGTATCGCCTGCTATCCAATTTCTGTGCTCCTCGAGACCCCCCATCACCATAGAAACAGTGTCCAAAAATGTGCACACATGCACCCAAGTGTATGTAGACGTGGTTGTCTTTGGACTATGAACCGCTAACACAGCTTTTTTTTTTAATGACAGCTTGTAAATTGAAACCAAGCGCCTAACTCAGGTGTTGATAAATGAAGAAAAAAAAAAACTGCAGTTCCTCTAGTGTCCACTGGACGCTGGCTGAAAAGCCCCAGATGTCCCATAAACACCCTTTCTTGACTGCAGAAATAAACATTTCAAAGTCTGGTTCAAACAACTATCTCAGTATTTATTGACATGTTTGCATTTATTTGAAGCTGAATAGAGATAACATGTGAGGGGAGAGGAATTGTGGGGGATGACATGCACAACATTCTTCAGTGAAACAGCCACCAGTGCTTTTAGGATTGCAGCCTCCACACACACGTGGGGGGCGCTCCACCAACCACGCCGAACTAGCACACCACATGGGTGTATTATTTTATTTTTTACAACTCAACTGTTTTACTTTATAAGAAGATCGTGAGTTATGTTTGATTAGGGGTGCAGGTGATCTGTCTGACAGGAGGAATTGTTGTAGCCGTTTGCGAGGAGGCTCCACATCTTAGCCTGTTACTAGGTTGACGAAAAGTTAGTTTGAGACAGCATTTACGATATGACGACCGCCATTGTTGGACGTCAAAAGTACGCTTCATAAACCAATCAGTGACATCACTGAGACTATGTACATTCATAATACAGTCTATGGCTTTTAACTCTCCTCTATTCCCAAGGAAAACTCAATCCCAGCAGTACACAGCAGGCTGACAATAATCACTTGATTAAATTCATGAACTAAAGATTTAGATATGATTTCTTTCAAAAACACTGGATTGTGCTTTATCTTAGTCTAAAATGTTATTATTAGTTATATAAAACAGAAAAACGCAGCAAATACAGACAAAGGATTAAATTGATGACGCTAAATGACAGGATAATAACATAAAGGCCGATACCAAAAAAAGTCCAGCCACTCTGAGTCCTCTCTTTAAAAAAAACCCCACAAATCAAGTGGAAAGGGATGCAGCGCCCCACAAATAGAAACTCTTCACAGGGAAACGATTAAAAATAAACACAGACAGACTGACTCAAAGGATCAGTGCAGTCTTACCCTTAATTGACTGAAGTATTTACTTTTAGAGGCGACTACAGTATGAGCTGATTGATGTAATGAAATGCTTCTGTTCCTCCTGCAAAGACAAGAGATATTGCTTTCTAGGATTTTTTTTTATTGTTATGTGGTCTTATTTCATTTTACTTTAACAAGTTTCCAATTTATGAAATACCTATTATCTAAAGTTTTTCTTTCCAACAACAAATGGCAAGTTGTTAGAAGAAAAAAATGGAACAGTTTAAGCTCCTATAAAGCCCTTTATTTGAGTCCTTTGCTTCAGGAATAGTTCAAGTAGATCACATACACACCAGCAATAACAAGATCAACCAGTACACCTTGACCACTAAGCAGCCTGCCACCACTCTCTCCATTTAATCTAATGTCCAGTGATCCCTAATCTTCAACATAAACATTGTTGACTGTCCAAGTCACACAGCAACGGCGGTCTTTCGGCTCCTTAATACTATCTTAAACCTAAGTCTCCATGTAAGGGGAGCAGTGAATGCACGTGGTTAACAGAGGTTTAATCTCTACCAAAGAATGTCACGTTAGTCCGCACAGCGACCTTGTTTGATCCGTCTTAAAGCATCTTGCCTCGTCTTCTTCACGCGACACGATGTGTGCAAACTGCCCTGAGATGCAGCAATCTGCAAAATGCGATGATTAAAAGTCCTGAACCAGGAGACTGTTGGTCATTAAATCCAGTGCACCTGTGAAAGCCTAATACTTTAAATTCTTATTGACTTTTTGTCTTCTCTTAAACCGCTCTCCGTGACCATTTAAGACGAAATAAAACCTTCTTCCCTCAAAAATGAAAAGATCGAATCAAAAAATCCTTACTCACTTTAATACACTCAGGAGTTAAGCTGTTAGAGCTTTACAGCTTAAGGTGGCTAATGTTAGCTTAGGTAATGCTACCTCAATATAGACTAACATCAACCCACTGTCTTTACACTCAATTTGCTGACTTTTTTGGCTTTTCTCAACGAATGCTACGATCACATTCTGTCTAATCATTTATCCCACATTTGTCACTTGTAGTTAGAAAGTGCATCACTCAGGAAAAGAAACATGTTGTTTCAAAAGGCATAATATAGACTGTCTGTGGCAGGGCCGTCCTGTAAAAACAGCTGACTCACAAAAGCTTTTAACAGTGTTAAGGATCTTGTTAGTGTGAGCTTGTTAAGGAAAATCTGCTTGACTGAGCTGAGGTGTTGGATGGAGATAGGATATCCAGCCAATCAGCAGGATTCAAAACACCCATAGATTACTCCTTAGCAACGGACACAAAAGAAGTATGTCCCAAAATCAGTAAAAGTCTTTTTTTTGTTATCATCGTGATAGCTATATTTTTTCACATTTAGAGCATGTTCTGACCAAAGGATTTGTACTAAGCGAAGTTAAACCTTCAGTACTTTTCCTTTCCTCTCATATGCATAATTTACACAAGACAAATACACACAACATGTTGCTTTTTAGTGCAAACACATCAAGAAGGAAAGAGCAAGAATGCAGATGCAGACAAAACAAAAGTTGGTAGAAAGAAACCTGTGATTAAAAGATGCCGGTGTGCCACCCGAGTCACCCCACTTATCCCCCACATTCACCGTATTCGACTCACCACAGGCCGGGGTTGCCTTTGGCTGTCTCGCAGAAGAAATGGTTGAAAAGGTCTCTGGTGTTGAAGTTGCTCAGCATGATTGCAGACTGAGAACATGGAGCACCTGGTCAGCCAACCCATGACTGCGGTAGGGAACCACTAATCCTCATCACATGACCTACAACCCAATAATCCCCTCCGGGTTTCGCAGCACCTGGTCCAAAGCGGGCCAAAAGCCAAGACGTGAGGAAGGACTGACACTCCTGAGGTTATGGATGACGGTGAAGCCTGACCTGTTCTGGCTCTATGACTAAGGTACGTTTCTGTAAGATAGAGGCTCGTTAAGAGGATGGCTGGGCTTCAAACGCAACTTTCAGCTTATTCACATCAAAAAAGTTGTTGTGATGACCAATTTATCTTTTTATTACTTTCTCCATTCTCCTTACCAACCATTCAAAAATCAAACCATTTAGGTGAACAACCACAGATGACTGAAGAAAACAACTGGGTTCCCCTCCTGAGACACTACCACCAATGCATTCAGGGAATTTCTGCTTGAAAATCTAGGTGGGATCATTTTATTTTCAGTCGATTGCATTACTGAATAATACTTTAAAATCTAACCTTCTGTCTGATTGACTATAAAGTTAATCTGTATTAGTATATAATGTTCATGAAATCTGGGTTGTCATGCATGCATAATGTTTGGTCTACATGTCTGTATGTGTGTTTGCAACTGCTTCTGTTGAAACCATGAAACCAATTCTGAAGTGCAAAAAAATGCAGTTCCTCAAGTGTCCACTTGAGGCTGCCTCCAAAGCCAAGGAATCCCTATCAGAGCCCATGTTAAAATGAACAGCAAATACATACATTCATACAACCTGGTACCAAAAACTGTTTTGGTCTTTAATTCATTCCTTTATTGGTAATAAATGTAATGGGGGTGATTTCTTTTTACTATCTCGAAGACATGCATAGTTAGGCATAACTAGGGGCGTGGCTGATTTGACTGACAGCGAGGTGCGTTGTAGCTCTTTGGCAGGAGGCTAGGCTTCACTTTACCTAAATCCTCTTACTGACCTTAAAGGTAGGGTCAGTAGAAATGGTTTTTTTTGCAGCTTGTAAACACAACTTTCAAATTGGGCCCCTCCTCCCGGGCTCATCTCCACCGCACGCTCATCCACTGCAGAATTCAGCATTACATTTACAGCTCGTACCTACATTGAAAGCGACCTAAGAATATACAATTCTTTGTAACGCGCCTGCCTGTCCGTCAGACCGCAGACCAACTCTGTGTCCGTGGGTTAGAGCCAATCCGAGGTTCACCGTAGTTTTGAAACTTTATCTGCTAGTGCTCGGCGTTTCGCCTCACTATGATTATATTTTCTGTTCTTTGCCACTATGTCCACCATATTTGACGTTTTGAATTAGCATCCAATCACTGGAATGTATCCACTCCCAAACTCACCTGTGCTCTGTCATTGGCTGGGGGGCGGGGGGGGGGGGGGGGGGGGGGGGACAGAAACATCCTGTGCCAAACAAAATACAGGCAGAGGACAGGGTCTCGGCAGACTCAGTCACCACCACACATGTATGGAGGCCCAGTGATAAGTGATGACATTTGAGCAGCATTAAGTTTGTACAAGAAAAAGCTACTGACCTTATCTTTAAACTGACAGCTTTATTTGTGTTGTTTTCTTTGGTTGTAGTATACTAACTACATGACAAGCAAAACAAGCTAGATGGGCGGGTTTTAGCAACCATGAAATGAATTTGGCCTGCGTTAACTCCACCTCTTTGCCCGCCTCTAGATAAGCCAGAAGTTATATGAAGTCAGCATTTCATAAACCAATGGATGACATTCCTGAGACTGTGTCCATGTTTCACACACTTTATGGTTTCTGTCCGTACTTAAGATTTATTATTTTTATTACCTGTGTTTGAGGTGTGCCTCCAGGTCACAGCGCGGCATGCTGAGGGAGCAGACCGGGGTCAACGGGCATGACACTGACAGCTTGTCCAGGAGCTTGTGAACCAGTATGCTGGACCTGCGGCACGCCTTCAGCTGCAGCCGCGTTCGGTCCAGCGGGCAGAAGTCCCTCTCCTGGAGGAAGCTCCGCAGGCAGCGGGCACAGAAGGTGTGTCCGCAAGGCGTGTCGAGCGGCTGCACCAGCGGCTGCAGGCAGATGTGGCACACCAGGTCGTCGTCCACCTCCAGACGGTAGTTGTAGAGGTGGTTCTCCCAGCTGCGGTGAATCTGGCCACACTCGGGACACAGAGCCTCCAACGCTGTCTCCACTGGCCCGGCTACAGCCACCTCGCAGCCCGGGCTGCCCATCTCTGCTCCTTCCTCACAGCTCAGCTTTGGCACAAATGACTCCAGTGGGGCAGCAGTTTTGGGAAGGGGCACAGACACTCCTATCCCATAAGCTTCACAGGATGAACAAGTTGCAGAGAGGACAGATGCCCCCCAGTGGCTGATGGCACATCACCCTGCAGGTCAGAGGGCAAAGCAGGGGGGGGGTTAAACAGCTGTTTCAGACAAACAACAAGTGTCTGATTATGTGCCCGTGCATTTATTCATGTGGCAAATGCTTTGTGCACGTGTACCCATGAGTCTGCATGCGATCAAGAGAGTGGCACTGTGTGTGTGTGTGTGTGTGTGTGTGTGTGTGTGTGTTTCTGTGTGTGTGTGTGTGTGTGTGTGTGTGTGTGTGTGTGTGTGTGTTGAGATTATGTATTGCTGCTCCTGTCCACTAATCTGGCAGTATAATCTCTCTTTTGCTCTCGCCTGCTGCAATCTTCCAATTCCACAGAGAGGGAATTATCTGGGATTGAGGCAGAGAGAGGACACAGATCAGAGGAAGCGGGATTGGGAGAGCAACAGAGAGGGAAGAATAATGCCGGCAAGAGGTAAAAAAAAAAAAAAGGAGCGAGGAAGAAGAAGAAGAGGAAGAGGAAAAGATAAGAAGAGAGGGGGGGGGAAGAGACTAATGGGATATAAAAATCTGACAGAGAAAAAAGTACAATAAGACAAGAGGAAGGATGTGTCTAAGGAAGAGATAAGAAGACAAAGGGAGAGGAAATAGTGGGAATTCTTTAAATAACCCAGAAGCGAATATGATATTTCGAGCTCAGGCCATGTACAGACGCACTCAGTCTCCTCTGCAACAGAAGGAGAACATGCCCAAAGCAAAGTCTTGAAATAAAGCACTCCACTGAGGATAGAGCTAATGCACTGTACGTGCTGATCTTTTCCACAGTGTTTCACATCCAAAGCCATTCAGACCTTCAGACGAGTCCCCCCACCCCAAACCCCCCCCCCCCGTGGGCCTGATGCTGCCGGCGGACAGCAGAGGGCGTGCCTCAGCATAGCAAGGCGGCCAAGCCACACTGACTACCTGCCTCTGTTCCAGCTGGGGGTCTGCTCCTGTCTCCATGGCGACCTGGAGCCTGTTCTGTTCAGTGGGGCTTGACATTCAGAGTGTAGCTGGAGAAGGATGCAGAGGAGCCACACAAACAGATGCACTCCTCTCAGCAGGATGCTCTGCTCCTCCCTGGTACAGTCTGAAAGCCTGTCAGGCGCCGCAGACGAAGATTAGAGCACCCTTGGTTTGTTTTTGGCTGTTTTCTCGTCTCGTCTCCTTGGCTACCCATTTGAGATAACCTGTCTCCTTGGCTACCGGACCGGTGGTTACTTATTTCATCCTCCTTTAAGTACGTGCTCCTGTCTATGTGTGACTGGCTGCTTGTGTCTCTATCCCGCAGCTGGACATGAATTAATCATGAGGACACAAGGCTTCTCTGTTCCTATAACAAAGCTGTGACATCACCACATCACACACACTCACTCAAAAACACACGTACAGACTTGTAGATGCACAGGCGTAAGTGTACACAAGCTGAAACCCACCCACACATCATGCACTAGGGCTTTTTAGGGTCTGGATCCTGCAAATAGTCTTTATCAATAAATAAAGTGTTAAGGTTTTTTACTGTGGCAGCAGTTTAGAGCCTTGGCCATGAAAAGCACTTAAATCTATTTTAAACACAGCTGAACTCTGTACAACAGATTGCTTCGCCCAAGTCAGATACAGACTGTCGAAAGCTTGCGAAAAAAGATATTTTAATCCAACTGAATGTGTGTGTTTGGTGTGCCAGTGTTAAGAGTCCAAGACCATGCTGCTATTGTCATTGCACTGCTTTCGTAGTAATAAATGACGGTAGGCCTATTGGCCATACACCTGCTCTGCACATTTTTTTTTCAGATAGGCTATGACAATTTTCTCTTACAACACTAGACAAGCCACGAACAACCTGGCCTGCAGGAATGACATTTTCCAAAGAAGATAAGATGATGTTTTTTTTTGGCCCCAGATTTAAAATCTCAGGTCCTGTCGGCTTAGCCTACATTTTCATAAACCCCATCTCGTCGTCTCTTATCTTCAAAAAAAAAAAAAAAAAAAAAATCCTGAAAGGCTGATATTCATTTGCAGGAACAGGCCTGCTTGTCTGTCTGCTCAGTCTGTTTCAAAAGGCTGCTTTTTTTGTCAGGCAATGATAACAACAAAACCTGACACTGGTTTGTTTTAAATTCGCATCATTTGTTTGAACTGTCATTGTCCCAAAATTACATTGGCAACCCACCAAATGTAATGTCATGATCTGTGAGCTACCCGCAGGCGTTCAACACATTTGATTAGACATGAGCATTTTTTGTAATCATTGCCCCCATCTGTCTGACTCCATCCCGCCCTCCACGAGCGGAAAAAGCTAGGACAGATGAAGCGACAATGGCAATATGAATGCACAGCCAGCCTCACACTAACACCGCTCATGCAGCCACAGAGTAGAAGCATTATGTGTTGTTACCTGATCCGGATGCTCCTCCGCGCCGTGCACTCCGGCCCCAAGAAGGGGGGAAGATTATTAGCTGCGGGACCTCAATCGCGCATTCACCGCAACGGCCCAGTCCGCAAACCCGTCCGAAAACGCCCCCGTGCCTTTGGCGGCACTGGCCCCGCCCATTAAAGTCCGTCAATGGAGGTAGGCGGGGTCTACAGCTGTCAATCCACAGCAGATTCAGTAAGGACTTCTAAAGGGCCTGCTCAAAAAAAAAAAAATGTTCCCTAAATGTTGTCTTTTTAAACCCTCACCATTTATTATAAATTACTATGAGGTAAAAAAAACAAAAAAAAGTGTTGTACTGGATGTAAAAAAAAAACAAAAAAAAACAATTAGGCCTAATTGGTGTATGATTTTTAACTTATTTTAATATTGCGATAAAGTGAGATATGAATAAACTATCAACTTGTTTTTTACTGGGCTTGCAATATTTATTTTTTTGTTGAAGTAGGAACATTTGAAATGCTTTAAATTGAGGCATAATAGCACATGAGGTTTGATGGTTTTAATATAACACTTTTTTTTTATTGAGGCATCTTTAATGAAGGGGACTGAAGATGTAACCAATGACTTAAGTGATTGCTCATGTATCTTTAAAAACTGTGTGCAAAAGAAACTTCTTTTGAGTCTCAAATGAAGTCATTAATTGAGGCAATTGGTTACATATTTTCTGATAATAGTTCATGACTGCTGCAGATATGAACGTTAAGAAATAATTAATAGAGTAGTAAATACTGATATATAAATATATGAACACCTTTACACTCAGGTGACTTTTGTTTGTAATAGGCCTATTGTTTTTTGTTTTAAGGCAAGTGTCAGGTAGGCCTAATCATTGTTTCATTCTGAAGATAAAGATCTAGCATAATACATTTGCAAATACTATTATAAGGTTAGGTTACTTTCTTTGTACACACAGGTAGATTTGTTTTACAGCGTGTGATTGGATTGGCCTCCTTACACACACACACACACACACACACACACACACACACAGTCAACAGCACAGGACACGTTAGACAAAGTGACAATATTACTAAAAAGATAACCCTTTGTAAACAAACAAGACTTCGGTCACATACAAAGGCTAGAAATCTCTTTTTGATTTAAGCTTATCTACACAACCTTATTTGTTTTTGTTCTTTTTTGTTTCTTATTGTATTTAACTCCTTATGTTTTGTCTTTGAATCATCCATTCATGATTGTGGCTTCAAGGAAGCATGAGAAAAACCGGGGTACCTCTTCAACCTCTGTTTGTCATTTCACTGTTATAAACACAACACCAACTTCAACTTCAATTAAAAGTGTTAAGACATTAAGTCTGTTGTTACTGTTACTTAAATTGTGCAAGTTTTTTTTTTTTTTTTGTCACAAGCAAACTGTAAATATTAAGTCACAAGGCTAAACAATCAGGCAATCGAGGAGGCCAGCCAAAACAGGGTCCTAGCTGTCCTAAAGGACCAGGCGGAGAAGTAAACAAAAAAAAAGGATGGCTCCCTAATTACCAGATAAGAATCGATTCGGCCAAGTTTGAATTGTTGCCACGGATTCCTTGTTACAACGCGATGGCAGAAGATCACGAACTGGAGAAGTAAGTAGCTATGTAAACAATGTTATGCTCATTTAAGGGACAAGGCGCTGTTTGTGTATCCTAGCTAACGAGCGAGCCACCATAAGTAGGGAGGCACATTTTTAGTAGACAGCTGTTGTTTTTATTTAGTGTTGTGGTTGTAACGTAATCCTGCCACTTCTACCTTCGCTGTCTGGTTAAAGGTCGACTATATCAGTAAGTCTCCTCTGCTGATTCAGCAGCTGGGGTCAATCCGGGACACTGCTGCTGTCCCTCATTCACGCAGTAATGATCCACTTTCTCCTCTACACGGTGCATCACTCTGTATTCTCTCACTTAATTAAATTACTCTGCCCTTGGCTCCCCCTTGAGGCTTCGTGTCGTCTTTTGTCCTAACTTGACTCTGATAGTTGTCTTTGTGTGTCTGTATCAGGCGTGCAGTCGAAGAGCTCCTTAAGGAGACTGACAGGGCTCGGGTAAGAGCAGAGACCATGGGCCCTGCAGGATGGTGAGTACTGTGTATGACATGCCAGCTGTGTGATCCTGAACACATCAGACATACTTATTACTCTGTTACTTATCCCCTTGCTTGTACTTGATCTTTCTGTGTATCTTCTACACGAGGCAGTGTATTTTCCAAATGCACAGCTCTGCCTTGTTCCTGTGCTGTACTCTCAATTAGTTAATGTCAATACTGTCCATTTACAACTCTGTTTTTGCACATTTACATTTAATCTTTCATATTTCATTTATAACCATTTACAACTCTGTTTTTGCACATTTACATTCAATCTTTCATATTTCATTTATAACCATTTACAACTCTGTTTTTGCACATTTACATTTAATCTTTCATATTTCATTTATAACCATTTACAACTCTGTTTTTGCACATTTACATTTAATCTTCCATATTTAATCTTCCTATTTAAGACTAGTAATGCTTAGTTAAATCCTGGTTGTATATATTCACATTCTTATTTTTGATATTTTTTTTAGTACTTATTTACTTTGTATTTAACATTATATTATGTTTAGATTTGCTAACATTGTGTTTTTACTCATATTGTGTGTTTGGATAACCTGCTGCTGTAACGCCACAATTTCCCAGTTTGGGATCAATAAAGTAATTCTATTCTATTCTATCATCTATGCCCTCCATAGCTTCAGTGCATAGCCTACCTTTCAGAAATGTACTAATTGTATTATATTTAAATTAAAATGTAACATACTCCCAGTAGGAGTCAAAAATACTGAGTATGAACAAGAAAACACCAATTTTCTTTGCACATTATAGCTCGCTGGTGGCGCAGTGGTTAGTGCGTGCGTCCCATGTATGGAGGCTTTAGTCCTCAAAGCGGGTGGCCTGGGTTTGAATCCATCCTGTGGCTCCTTTCCCGCATGTCATTCCCCACTCTCTCTCCCTCTCTCCCTGATTTCCAACTCTATCCACTCTCTCAATAAAGTCACAAAAAGCCCAAAAACAAATCTTTAAAAAAAACTAAAAAATATAATAACTCCCCATGGTTGTAATATAATATCATCATGGAGATACAGCATTTAAAAGAGTATCTTAATGCATGTGTTTAGTGCTGCTGCAGTTAACTAGAATACAATTCCTGCCATTATTGCATGAGCTCCCTAATAATTAATTAATAATTAAGATTATGGGTCAGTATTGTATTCTATTACTTTTGCATGGTTGTAATGGGTTTGTAGCAAGTTATACTTTTTACTATATTGTTTAAATGACTAGAATAAAAGCCTAATTACATTTTTTGTTAATTTTTATAATCATTGTCTTTTAACTTCTAATGACAATACAAGCTGATTCCTTATAGTGGATTGTGACGACCATCCACAGGTCTGAGAGGAGTTCAACACTGTCAGACATCAGAGTAAAACGCTTTGTTTGTTCACTCCTCTGTCAGGCTGAAGTGTCCCCTGCGGAGCACCAACAAGCGCTTCCTCCTAAACACCCTGCGCTCCACTGGCCTGCAGCGACGCACCAGCGAGCCCAGAGCCGAACAGCCCTCCACAAGAGGGCGCCTGAGGAGGAGTGAGTCCCCAGACAGAAGTCGAGACCGCAGCAGAACACCTCCCAGAGATCACAGGAGTAAAAGAGGACACATAGACCATAAACATCATCACAAAGACAGCTGCAATAACAAGGATAAGAGGAGGGAGAGAGACAAAGAGAGGAGTTACAGGCACGGAGACAACAGAGACCAGAGACATGAGAGGGACGGCCAGCCAGAGCAGAGACACAGACAGAGTTCATGAGGAACGATTCCTGTCCAGGGGAGGAACACTGGTTTTATAAAAGACACTCCTCCAGCAGGAAGCTCGGAACGGACACTCCTTAAACTGATCCCTTGCCAGCAAACACACCTCACAGAGCTGCTCTGTACAGCTGCCATGGTGGAATGTGCATAGGAAAGAGTAATTCATTTAAGTTTTTATTATTGTTAAGAGAGCAGAATCGATAACTTTATTTTATATTTTAGAATATTTTTTGAGATGTTGAGATTTACCTAATTGAGCACAAAGGTATTAGCAAAGATAATGTTTTTCATGTCCTCTTTTTCAGATTTACCACTGACTGTAGTGAACACTTAAGTGACCATTATGGCTCAGGAAAGAAAGAAAGAAATGTTTTTATTAAACTGTGAACATTGTCAATCCCTCTCTTCTCTCACATGGCTTCTAGTTTGGAGTAATTCCGTTTTAAATACAGTCCAAAACGCTTCAACATTAATTACATCATTACCACTGCTCTGTTATTATTCACTGGTCACAATGTTTACATAAGGCATGCTCTTGTCGCCACTGGGTAAGCACATTTCTTTGCCTTTGCAGCTTTTGACAGGTAAATACTGGCTATCAGAAAGTGTTTTGTTTGTCAAAGGGAAAGAAATCTTGTCTTCCTGACACTCCCACAGTGTTCTGGCACATGAGTTATAATAGTAATTTTATTTAAGTATTGGTAAAAATGACTTTTTGTTAATATAATAATACCACAATAACTAGACTTCTACTGTCCACCTTGTGTTGAACTGCAGTTTATAGCTGCCTTTTCCCTTCTACCATGCGTTAAAGTGTACACTCTTTTATTGTCCCACGTCCAGAGCGTTTTTATAAAGGGTTCACTTTCAGTGTATTTGGTAAGGAATCTGTTACAGCTGGAGTTAAGCAGCAATTGTCCTTGCTTAGGTCGTTTCACAAAGTGGTGTGTCTGTGAAGTCTGCTTAAAATGCGTTTAACGCCCCTCATGCTTCATAAATCACGCTGCCCATGTCCACTGTCGTGCAGCATGGCGTCGGTTAACTGTTTCCTTCCTCTTTTGAAACAATGATCAAATATAAACACCATTAAGCCATAGAGCAGGGGGTCATTTGTATAGAATTGGTTTACTTGAACTTTATTGCGCCGCTGAGTGCCCATTAAGATACCGGGGAAAGTGCCATAATTGCTTTTGAAGAACTCAGTGCAAACAGTGTATTGATATACACTATCATAGTAAAAGACTTTACTATCATAGCCTGTCTTTTACGGGTTACAAGAAGAGCAGTTAAGTCACCCTGTTTATGTGGCAAAGCCTCAAAATGTGAACGCACAGGAGAGCTCGCTCCACGCGCAGTCTTGTTAATTGAGTTCTGTTGCTCACTCAAACATAATTGGTTAACCACGAGGGCTGCTGTTTAATGGGGCGAAAAGACACCTGCTAAAGGCTAATGACTGACAAACAGAGCGAGAGTGCGTCCGTCCTGTTTGTTAAGGCGCGAGGGGCCCGTGTGCGAAGTCCCACGCGCGCTAAATGGTGTTAAATGATGCGTTTTCAGAAGTAAAATGGGTACTTTTTTAAAAGTCAGAAAAGTGTGTCGATAAATGAAAGCATGTGGAGGTTCATTTCAATGATTTAGCTTTTCGCCAGAGTTTCCAGGACAACTGTGTCTCCATCAGAGCCTCTTATCTTGCAGGTCAACCAATGTTTGCGCCCATATGTATCGATTTATCAGTGTGCACAGGAGAGATATAACCATATAAAGTGTCGATGCTTCATTGTTTGAGAACAATCGTGAGAAACGTGTTTCTTGGTGCGCTCCAAACTCTTAACGCTGCGTGTACATGCTCTTGTCTGTTGCTGCTCTCGGGGCAAACACAGGTGGATGCAGGTAAACGTTGACAGAGCGGCATTGATTTACGCGCCCACGGCCATTCTGTTCAATTTCGTGAAAAATCCCACAGGCTGCAGAATATCCTGGAAACTAAGAGGGCTTTTTTTTGGTCTGCCGTTTTGAGCAAACAGTGAAACCAATGACTTTGTCGCTGCTGGGTCACATGGTGGCAGAGTGACACACCTGTGTGGAGCCGCGAGGGCCCTGCAGTTGCGCCACACGGAGCAGAAGGTGATCGAGAGTTGACACGGCGCAGGTTCAGGTGCATGTGCGGGTCCTCTGAGGAAGCCATGAATCGGGAAGAACATTTTTACCCCTCCCAGGTTTTCAAAGACTCCTGCGCCTACCAGAGATGCCATCAAGGGGAGGACTACAGCCACAGCCCGCCGCCTTGCCTCTACATGAGCAGGCAGGGCCACTCCGTCTACACTTCATCGGCCATGGGAGCCCTGGAGCAGGCCGGCCTTACTGACATCGCCCCCTCGTCTTACGGGTTATCTATGAGGGAGGATCCAGGTGTGCCACAGCTCCTCCATCCTCAGGGACTCCAACAGCAACCCCAGCCTGCTGCAGGGTATGGAGACACGGGGGAGCAGAGCAGATATCCGCTCCCTTTCCCCTGGATGAAAACTACAAAATCACACTCACATACCTGGAAGGGACAGTGGGCAGGTAATCCTTCAAAGCACATTAGTATTGCAATATTGTTGTTTTTTTTTAACTCTACACAAACATTTTTTGTATATTGTACCACTTAGTGATGTACAGGCCTCAAATGACACCATGCTCTTAACAGATTAATCTGGTAGTTCCAATGTACCTTGTCAGTCAGTTTGTAACAGGCACGGAAGGTCAGTGGTTGCCTTCATCAGGTCTTATCGTCAAATGTGTAGGTTTTTTTTTTCCGGTTTTTTTTTATTAAAACTCCCATATCTTAAACCAATAAGAAGTTAAATCATATTGAGCATAAAGGAGCGCTGATACACCCACATCTACCACAATTCTGTTTATATATCGATAAAGGCCTGGGTTAAAAACTAAAATAATTACTTTTTATATCCATTATATTTTTTAGAGTCGTGTTGACCAAATGATGCTGTTGAATCAAAGTACTGGATAATTAAATTGGTCTTTTTTGGCCATTACTCGCAGGTACATTGTTATAAGGTAATTGGTTTAGGTTATGGCCCGAGTTAAAGTTAGATTTGTAATGGTTGGTTCCTTTAGATAAAGTGAGGCTACGAACTAAACATCAAATAAGAGTAAAAATCTACTGTTTCAGGAGGTTTTTCAACTTCTTTCCTTTGGATGAAAAGTTTTAGAACATTCACAAATTGTCATTCTGCTTCACTTATTTCGAAAATTCGGTTCATAGACCATACTCCTACATTAGGGATTATCATGGTTGTTTCTGAACATGTAATATGGACATACCAGTGAATTAATTAGAATTGTAGAATTAATTAGCTTAATTTCTTATTTCACATAGTACCAGCACATTTAGCTATACATCACTAGATCGCGTTGTAGCCTAATACAACATTTCAACAAGGCTGAAATAAATCCAAATTAATATAGAAGGAAAAAAAGCCGTCATCACAGTCGTGGTACATAAACATTTTTACCATCAAAGGCAACACACTGCTCACTAAGTCACACAAAAAGAGAATTAACTTAATACAGGTGTTAGTGAAAATATAGGCCTATATGTCCTACTTTTTGGGTATTATTAAACTTCTAAGTTACATAAAGGACATTCTAGAGACAGAACAGGGTCTCCTTTCAATGTCACATAGGCTACGTATTATCTGGTCTGACTGAGGTGGATTGATTGGCTATTTGTTTGTAGGCTATATTATTTTTGCCTGATGTTTAATTTCAATGTCATGGCTCAATTCCCTTAATCGTGGTCCTAATCGGGGTTAGGAACCCGGTTCACAAATGGGGACACAGGATGTGGCCTACATTACATAGCCTACTTCATCAAAAGAAATGTAAGCAATTTTGACCCCATCAAGGATATTACAAACTTATTATCAAACGTATTGTCAATGCAAATGAAACAAAAATAAGCAATGCCACAATTTTAAATCACAAAATAATTCTTAAATTTGAACCACAAATCAACTCACTCTATAATCATCCGAATGCGTTCAAACTGAATGTCTTGGTTTGAAACTATTACCACAAGACCATCCTCATCGTATTAGGCCTACGCTTCTCCCAAATCTATAATAAGAAATGTTAAGTATTTCTGGGTAAATCTCAGTAATTTTGAGTAACTTTTTACATCACAGTCGAATACATTTTGATTTAACTGGCTAAGACAAATCGCCTATGCACTTTGGATTCTGCAGGTTCGTGCTTGAGGGTTTAAAATCTAACCTACATGCTATACATTATTAGGTATAGGACCAATATTTATTCCGGTAGAAAAAAATATTAGGCCAAATGATATTTATATTAATTCACAGGTGATTGTTTGGTTAAAATAAAAAAAAGTATTCAAATGTTTTGTTAATTGGTTATTTCATTTGTAAGGACATCATGTGTTTGTCTTTAGGACCGTACGTAATGGCAGAGAGTGAGGAAAACAAACGCACGAGGACAGCCTATACGCGCGCTCAGCTCCTCGAGCTCGAGAAGGAGTTCCTGTTTAACCGATACATCTCGAGGCCGCGGCGCGTGGAGCTCGCGCTCACCTTGAGCCTTACCGAGCGACACATCAAGATCTGGTTCCAGAACCGGCGCATGAAGTGGAAAAAGGAGGAGGACCGGAGGCGGGTGAGGGGAGCCGACCCCGACCAAGACTCCTCCATCACCTCTGGTGACCAGGCGGATGCTGCGGGTGGGGTCTCCTCCACCTCACCACCTGTTTCCCCGTTAACTCGTCACTCCCTATCTGCTCCTACACACAGAGAGCCCGCATAGATCTGCTGGAATGTCTCAATATACGTGAACTGATATTACAGGGTTGTTTTTCAAGTTCCTCATAAGGCTTTCCCGTGTGACTGGATTTTAGTACAAGATCCAAAGTTAGAAAAATACAGCACTAAGTCTCCATTTCTCCATAGAGTTCAGAGTGAGATTATGGTGCCAATTTTCCAAAGACTCCCATGAACTTTAGGGACTATCTTTATCATCGTTATTGGATGGGCATACCCATCTGTCATTTTCTGGACTTAAGGGACATATTTTCATCCCATTTCATCATGCATATGTTCACAATCAAATCATGGAAAATCCAACTGCTTTTTATCCCGTTAGAGTCAGGAAATTGGATTACACAAACTCCCATATAGAGTAACCAAGTTTTACATCACATCATTTTTCACCTCATGTCCTTTGTATAAATGTATTGATGTATATATGCATAATATGACTGTCCTCCTATTTCAGCAAATATTGTGTAAAGTTTAAAATTCGCTATCACATATTTTATTGTTTGAAGAATTGATTGTATGGTATAAGATTAATAAAACACAATACATTTGTAACAAAACCAATAGGCTATTGCAGCATATTCAAGTGGGGGGTCTAAAAAAGGTGGTTTAACCAGGGGTGTGTCCAGAGGATGGCATGGGAAAAACTTGAATCTGATTGGCCACGCAAGGTGCCACTACAAAATCCTGAACACTGATGCACTATATGTCTGATCGGGGACTTGTTGAAATAAACTATTCTGGGTGTGTTGAAACACTCCTGGCTTTCTTTGCATTAAAATGTAGCACAATTTATCCTTTTGAGCACAATTGTAGAAAAAGTATTTGCACATCTATTAGAAAAGACCAAAAATATTATTTTTGCTGTCAATAAAGTGTGCAGGGGTAGGCCTATGTTTACAATTGTTCAAGTTTGGACATACATCATTATAGAATCAAACTTAGGGATTTAATTGTATTTCCACTTTGCTGTGTTACTTTGTGAAGTTAAAAAAAAAAATACACAGGAATATAACATTTAGAAGATACTTTAATCTCAGTACTTAAAGACATGATTATTGGAGACACAAAGAGTAAATGAATACTATTCATAGTCATGTCACAAACATCATGCCACCCCACTATAAGTGCTACAGTTGGCCCACCCCCGTCAAAAAAAAGATCTGGACACGCCCCTGGGTTTAACTGGCACAGCAGAATTCCAGCATGAAATACAGATTCATAACTTGTTGGAAGCGTCAGCGAGTATCGCCTGTAAACGCAGACGACATATCTTCTTCACCTCCTCGATGCCGCGTGCCCTCTCTACAGCGCAATCGTTGTGGCAGCGCGCGGACAGCTGACGTAATATGTTCTCCTTGTCGTTCATCCTCGCGCAAATGACGAACGGGAATCCGAAGCGCTGCTTGTACTCCTCGTTGAGCCGGGCCATGCGCGTTGCCTCAGCGGAGCTCAGAGCATCCATACCAGCGCCTGCCTGCTCCTGGAGCGACTCTGGAGTCAACGTGCCGCTCTGGAGGTCCCTTCCGGCGAGGTCCGGGTGACACCTGAGTATTCCCTCTTTACCTGGACACATACAAAGAGTGTTTTTTTTGCACAGTTTCTTAACTTAAAAAAAAAAAAAACAACAACACACAAAAGTCTGTACAGCGTATTTAGACTGTGTCTCACCTGAGTCTGGTAGAGCGTCGATGAATTCACTAATCGCAGTATGCAAAGTCGACAAACTCAAAAATGGACGACTGGACCACACAGCAGCTACAATCAAAGGACATTTCTCCACCACATTACCGAAAATATTCACAAAATCCTCGTATGGAAGAGTATTTACTGTGGAGACGTCCATTTTTCGAGTGAGGATCCGCTTTTTTCACCTTCGGACAAAACCTTGCAGCAGACCTGAGGGTCAATGCACCTTCGGACACACTCAACTCTCAACTCAACTTTGTGTATATAGCACTTCGTCTTTGCACACAACACAGTTGATCCCAAGTGCTGAACAGCGCAGATAAAAACACAAATAAAGCACAAAGAGAAAGCTCCCCGTTCGTCAGGCTTAGGTTAATGTTTCCTGTGTGTCAGAGCAGCTGTCAATCAGCTGCATTTTGTAAAGTTAAAGTTTCTCGAATAGATGAGTGAGTGATTAAATCAGACATAAATTTGCTTCAACTTCCACAACACGCAGTCTGCTCTCTGGCGTCTCCAAGCGCACAATGAAGGGAACTGCCAGTTAATGTCAGGTATTACCAGGGTAACAATTTGAAGGTGACTGAACACAAGAGCAAAACTTATAGGCCTAATGAAGACCATGTTCAACAAGTTCTGATAACTTGGCTCATTTCTTTTCTGAAATAATGAAAAGTGATTCCTCTTTTGTCTTTTGGAAACTGCTTAAGAACACTTTGAAAATTGTCAGATTAGACAGCTTCAATGTAAAAGTTTTCTTTATTGAAACACTAAAACTTAAACGTGTACAAAGACATGATTCAAAGCCTTTAAAATACTGAATAACAGCCAAAAGCTTTGAGAAATTATATCAACATGCACAAAAATTAGGATTCATCTTCAAATTAGAGCTGCGCACTGAAGAAAACAAAAAGAAGTACAATTATATGTCATTGTTTAACAACCACTTTGGGAAAAGTGTTGTTTCTATTTGTATATATAAAATGATTGGAAATGATTTTAAAAGTTGCAACAGTCGGGGCGCTGGTGGCGCAGTGGTTAGTGCTCGCGCCCCATAGGAGGCTGTAGTCCTCCAGGCGGGCGGCCCGGGCTCGAGACCCGTGGCTCCTTTCCTGCATGTCATTCCCCACTCTCTCTCTCCCTGATTTCTGACTCTATCCACTGTCCTATCTCTGCAATAAAGGCACAAAAAGCCCTAAAAAAAGTTGCACCAGTCTATAGCTCTATAATGTACATGGTAAAACATTTTCATATGTTCAGCCTTTATGAGAATATCCAGTATCCTTTAATCAAAGCTGCTTTTCATGTTTAGCTACACAGTAAAAATTCATTAAAAACTGAAATGCTGTATTTGGGTTCAGAACACATTATCACAAGAATATAAATCACAGAATATCTTATTAAAACCTTATGTTTTACAGAATATATAATAACTCTTTAGATAATAATCAGGGGAAGAACTTTAAATAAACTGCCGTTAATAGTTATAACAGTCATAATCAAATTCAGCGACGAAGCATTCGGCAATAGTTGATCACTCTGTATCAGATGTCTTCAGAAGCTTCTCCTCAGCAGCCTCTGCGTCTGGACTCTCTGCTTTGCTGTCTTCGGTCGGTTGGGTTCGACAGTAGTCGTTGGCAGATTGCGTGTTGTTCTTATCCCGCGTAGTCAAGGCAGAAATGTCCAAAACATCTGCGGCATTCTGGTAGACGGTGGACGTCTGCTCAATCATGTTGTGGTATATCTGGAAGAGGATTAAGTTCAGATAACGCTCAGCTTCTATGTTGAAACTTTATAATCATCAGTGACGGTAAAGAGGATAACATTCGGCTGAGAACTATGTTGATTTCATGCAACAGGTCTACCTTTTCTTCTCTGTCCATCAGTCGGTCACACATAAAGGAGACCACTTTGGAGAAAGACGGCCGATTGCAGGGATCCAGAGCCCAACACTTACACATCATCCCATACCTGGACAATGCAGTCACGGGGAAAAGAGATGAAATATTCATACATATGTTTGAGATCTTTTCAGAAAAGACAGTCTTGTATTTAGCACCTGTACTTATATCACTCACTTCAAAGAAAATACTGTCAACTAAGTAGTGAAGACTTATCGACTAAAGTATTAAAGTTACTGTAAAATGTAAAAAACTGTAAAAAGTACTTTTAGTGTTTAATAACTGTAGTATATTAAAAAAGTCTTCATTTCTTATTTAAGTCAAGTAACATAGAATATTAACATACAATTAGTACAAATGAATTACAAGTGCATCAAAATGTTCTTTTCAGTTGTTGTGTTAGTGTAATCATGAGCATTACCATCATCTATATTTATTCTGCCTCATTCTGTTTTCCTGCTTCGCTTCATTGTTATTATATCAGAGCTGGTTTCTTTAAAATAAATAAATAATGTTTCTACATTCCCATAAAGACTGAAAAACACCTACACAGACTCGTCAGCGTAGTATGGACACTCCATCTTGAACCCTCTTTCGATCATTGAGTAGAAAGTATGATCCACCTTCATGCCCGGGTACGGAGTAACACCTAAGAGCACAAAGTCAGACAGACAGAGCTGGTGTTAATCATTGTGCAAGGAGTGATTGTGTGCTCGCTCTTTTAAAATGTACTGCTAATGAAAGGAATAACCAAGTGAGAAGATCTCCCAGAGCAGGATGCCATAGGCCCAGACGTCACTCTTCATGGTGTATATTCCCTGAAAGGTGCTCTCTGGGGCCATCCACTTCACTGGTAGACGCACCTGACGGACAGCAAAGACACGTCAGCGTATGTGTGAGAAGTGGTCAAAGAACTTTCAAACAACTGAGGTTGTAAGGAAAAGCTGACATACATTTCCTCTGACGACGTAGTTGGAGTCGTTGTCAATGTCTCGGGCAAGACCAAAGTCACCAATTTTCACCAGTCTGCCCTTTGTCACTAACACATTCCGAGCAGCCAGGTCTCGATGGATGCACTGCAGACGGACAGGACAGCACGTCAGGATACAGGCTCCCATCATACATCACACAATCCACAAAGTCAAGCACATCACTTATTATATTGTACATCTGAAGTTGATCTTTTTTTTAATTTGTCCTCATGAGCATTTACAGGATTTACATGTAGCATTTAAGGTTTCGGAAACAATATGTTTTACATTTATGTTGTAAAACCTCCATTTTTATCTCCTCCATTATCTGAGAATTTAAACTCAAAAACATTTCTCTTTTTTTTAAGAATCAACAAATCAGCAGTCATTTCATTTATTACAAACTTTTAATCAATGAATCGTCTCAGCTCAAGTGATGTGAATAATTAAAGCGTTGAACTAAAAGGCATTATTTGTTCCTCCTAAGAGTCTGGGGATGACGGAAAACGGCTAACGGAGAGAGTTCCCATGCTGCTGCTCTTTTTGTCTTACATTCTTGGAGGAGAGGAACTCCATCCCTTTGGCCACTTGGAAGGCAAAGCTGAGCAGGTCGTCAAACGTCAGGGTCTGAGGGTCCTCCGTCAGATCATCACCTGGATGTTCATAGATATCTGGAGCAGTTGAGACAGGTAGAGGTGAAACATTTGCAGAACTCTTAAGCTGTAGGTGTTGATATATTAGTATGAAAACATGTTCTGCCTTCAGAAGGTCGTGTTTCACCTTCAAAGATGTTCATGTCAGCGGAGGTGAGAGTGAGCAGGGCGATGTCCTCCTGCCCTCTGGTGGTGGGAGGGTACATGGGCACGTAATTACCAACTGTGCTGTCGTGCTCACTGAGAGAACAAAGTCATGTTAAAATCACACTTAAAGTCATTCTTGCCTTTAGTCACCGTCGTTGCTTCATTATTCTCAGCGCTGTCCCTCGCTTCATTTGTTCCCACCTGGAGCTCTTGCTGGACTGCAGGTTGTGGTACAGGCTGAGAAAACGGTCCTTGTTGAAAGCATCAGTCACAGACTTGTGGTATTGCTCTCGGTTTTGCTTTAGGTAGTTTAGTAAATCTCCACAACAGCAGTACTGGAAAATCAGGTAAGTGGGCCCTGTAGGGGAAATATTAGTAATCATTAATAACACTTTACTTAAACCCTCTTTAATATTTATAAGCACTGGATAAGCATTATACTGGTTTATTAAACAATCTTGTAGTTGTTAGCATACAATCTTTAAGCGTTTAAAGATGTAAAATATGTGAGTATAACTTGTTATTATTATTATTATCATGAAGCAGCAGTAAACATACCCGAGTCTGTGCATGCCCCCAGCAGGTTGACAATATTGGCATGGTGACCGATGTGAGTCAGCATCTTCAGTTCTGACATCAAAGCTTCCTTCTCCACAGTCTGGTGTTTCTCTGAATGCGAGTGTGCGAGTCAAACACCACATCAGATACTGCGATGACCTCCGTGACATTTCCAACCTCTGCCATGAAAATAACGACACCAAACACTGACCTTTAAGCATCTTGACGGCCACCTGCTGAGAGACTCCAGGCTTGTTGATGCCGTAAGCCGTCGCCTGGACCACCATGCCAAAAGCTCCAGAGCCAAGCTCCTTACCTGAGAGGCAACACAATAACACCCCTCGGGAATAAATGATCAGGACGAACTGACTCAACTTATTACGCAATGTTTTGAAAATAAAGCCAGAAACTAGTGGGGGCCTTTCATAATAATTAAGTTGATGCCAGCCCTAAAGAGCTATTCCCCCTCTTACTATACCAGATGGTTTCCTTTAGGCTTGATCATTTGTGTGACTCTTTGAAGGGCTCTGTACCCTAAATCAAGAGCCTCTGGAGTGGACTACTCAATATCACATTAACTATACATATATAAATATATACATATATATATTTTTAAGTTCGATTTAGTGAAGTTCGATGATGTATTTGGCTCTGATTCTGATTTCTGAATGCCTTCCACCTTCTATAATAACCATGCCCTGTCATTTTTGCCAGATCCTTTTGATTATAAGAAATGAGGATTTACAGCTAAAACAGTAAACCTCTTCTAGAGTTTAAAATCACTGTGTTGGTTCTTCTTTCTTTGAGTAAAGGATTTTAGTTTTCCCAACGCAAAAGTCTGCCATCACAGCTAGTGTCTGCCGATCATACCCAGTTCCAGGTTCTCTCGAGGAAACTCCCACTTCTGGTTGTACTCAAAATCTTTGAAGTTTATGTAGATGTAATCATTGTCACTGGGTCCAACCGTCTGGATTATCTGAAGCTGGGACTGGTACTGGGGTTTCTGTCGGAGAAGCAATATGGTCATACTCCTGTGTGTTTTTATGTGTATGTAAGCATATTGATGTGTCATATTTACCTTCTTTTTGACAAAGTATGTTAGCACCACAATAAGTATTACTAAAGCCACCAGCAAAAGCACACTGCCTACTTTCAGCATCATCAGGCCGCCGCTCTCATCATATGGAGCACCTAAAAACAGTAAGAACAGAGTGTTTGTACTGACAGTCATTATTACAAAGAATGGAAATTATGTTCGCTTGTGACATGGTACTCACTTCCTCTGGAGGCCTTCATTGAAGGTGGGTAGTACATTTGGCACCAGGAGCCAACTGAGTTTGTCAGACAAAACCTTAAATTGTGTCCATCCACGAGCTCTCGGCTCAGCGAGCTCTTGATTGTCTTGTTGCATGAAGCACTTGAGTCTGTTCCAAAGGCAGATGGGATCTTTTTCCAGGAAGAGTCTGAGTTACAATCACTAAAAGACAAATAGCTAAGACTTTAGAAAATCTGAATCTTAGTGCACATTAGGGTGGCAATGCCTTTTGACCTGGACAGATCGGACAGTGAGTGTACCTGTTGTTGGCTGAAGAACAAGACATCCAGGTGTAATTTGCTGGCACAAGAGTCACAGTCAGAAAGTTGAAGGTATCATTATCCATATCTGTGGTGAATTTGAACTCCGGAGGGTCTGAAGCAAAGTCAGTGGACATTACAATTTCATCCATTTGAAATGTTGTTGTATAGACATAACATAGAGACAATAAATACATCTCTTACCTACAACACACACTGATATAGTCTTTGTTTCATTTTGTCCTCCAGCCTTCAAGTGCAACTTGTAATCTCCTGATTTAAGTGGATCACAGTGCTTCACAGTGCTGCAGAGAGAGAGTGTAACATTTAAAAACTCTAAAAGTCATATGTCTTTATCAGAATATCTCAATTGGTTGTATTTTCAAATGGTCAAAGGTGATGTTCATGGAGAGACATTTCTTCAAGTTTCATGGAAAGAGTTAGCTCAAGAGAGAAGGAGCTACCTGTGTTTCGTCACCCATTCGTCCCGCAAACATTTTGTCACAGTTTTATCCGGAGCTTCCCAGAAACACTGCTCAAGCACAGGGTAGTAAGAGACGTTGGCTTCCAGACAGGAGCTTGAGGCACGCTCAGCTGGTAGGATCTTACTTTCATTCAGCTTGGAAATAAGGAAACCCTCAGCTATAATGAAACACAAGAATGTTACCAGTTCATTTATAATGGGACTAAAAATAAGACAGAACATCATTTTTGAAATTTAGCTCTACATACCCTGAATGTTAACGTAGACAGACTTAGTTTTGTTCGATGGACTTCTGCAGGTATATGTGCCACTGTGGTCCACACGGACAGATTGGATGAACAGGTAGGTCATGCAACTCTTGTAAATGCAGTCATTTTTTATGCAGATCTGTGGCAGGAGCATTAGAAGTTAGGTGGAGAAGACTTTTGCAGCAGTTGCGTCTTGGCTCAAGTCAAATTAAATTGGTGAGTTAATTCTTGAAGAACATGAAGGTAAGAAAGTCAGACCATCAACATGAAGTTACTGTACCTCCTTTTTGATTGTGGAAGAGCACTTTAATGCCTCGTCACTCATTCTTCTGCTGCCGATCTCCCACACAGCTGTCGGTGGGTTATATTTCTGTATTCTGCAGCGAAGCAGCAAAGGCTGACCAGGGCTAAAAGTCACATTAGAAACCTCTTCTTTTCTCATAACATCAGTCTCTACGTCTGAAACACACACAAAGTAATATGTTTTCAACTCTCTTGAATTGTTTGCAATAGCATGATTCATCGGGGATTAATCACTTTTCCTCCAACCTTTTCATAATCCAAACGAGGCAACTAAGTTTGAACTTATTTACTATGCATTCATTGCTTGCAGACCTTTTTATAAGAATATATTAAATATATTTCAAAGTCATACCATAGTCATGAAGTTGGGAGCACTCTTGTCCTTCAGCGTTCGTAGCACAGCACATAACTCCTCTGTTGTAATAATTACTACTGGATACGCTGCTTCCTGTACGTCTTTTGTCTTTGGGTTCAACTTTTCCATCAACAATTCTGTTAAAAAGGAGGACAAGATAAATTAATGACATTTATTACCTTTCTTTAATTAACCTTATAACATTATTACACATACTTATGCATAGACATGTAATGTATGACATCTTACCCAGACCATGTTATGCCAGGCTTTGGGTGGCCCTCAGAGATGCACGTGAAGTCAGGGGAAGTGTTTAGGGTATCCACACGGTCCAGAGACAGCATTGGTTTTGTGGGACGTTCTAGAAAAACATTTTTTTTTTTAACATAGCCTTATTACAGCATGAAACAGTCTAGCATTTGTCTGTGGTGTGATCGCTGACTGAGCACAGCAGTAGAGAGGTGTTACTCACTCGTGACTGCTTGAAGAGACACATTCATGGAGGAGCTGGTGCCATTGCTGGTTTCACAGCTCAACGTGTATTCCCCTGAATCCGCCTCAGAAAGAGGTCGAAAGACCAAAAACCGATGCCCGTGTCTGGTGGTTAAAGGACACTTCTGGGGTTAACTCCCAAAAAGAATGAAAGGAAATGCATTAAAGCACAAGCGTAGACATTCACTTACTCTGTCTTTACTGTGGTTGGTACCGGTTCTGTTCCTCTGGTCCAGCTGCAGTATTCAGGTAAGTGATACAGGGAGATCAAGAGTTCCACACCCACAAACACCTCTACGCTGACGGCACCAGACACATTCAGATAGTCAGCCGGCACAAAACACGCCACCTGAGAGACACAACACACCTTTCAATGATGGCATTAAGTTTGTCAGCATGACTTAATGAACTAATGACAAACTTTAACAGCTGTTAGAACAAACACAAAAAGGCTCTGATACCACTTTTTTATGGAATACAACATTTATTATAAGACTATTGAATACCTTTGTGTAACAAAAAACAACTTGCATTATCTTATTTTTATTTACTTAATGACATCCTCTTTACTTAAATTTCAACCAAAGATCAAAATTTGAATTCATAAAATGTAATGTTGACTTATAGCACATGGTGTTGTGAATAATATTTCTACTGTTACTTTTAAATAACTATTACTTTTTGCTAATCCCCCCCTTCTCTTTTTGTTTCTTATTTTGAAGCAGACTATTCTAGATATGATCGTGCTATATTCTGTAAGGGTAACTGTATGTCTGAATTCCCCCTCAGGGGTAAATAAAGCATCTCTGATTCTGATTCACAATCACTCTCTTACATGCATTGTCTATTGAAGTATTTGTGACAGTAAGCCAGCATGCACAGTACCAGCAACATGAAACTGAGAAGCTACTACCTTTACATCAAAATAAACTATTTAAAAGTAGTCTTTCTGCTGTTACAGCTCTCCGAGTTGTTATCTTTTTGTACTGAAATGACACATAAAGTGAAGGTTCATGACCTGATAAACAGAAATAAAACCTGAGACATTTATTCTAGTCTGATGTTATTTCCCTATTGTATGTTTTACATCCTCTTGCTGCTTTGCAGTTTTGCAAAGTGAATCCATTTTGTAATATTAAATACAAGAAAAAAAATGTATGTTTGTTTCGTCTGGTAATATTATCCTGTGTTTGGAAGACAATGGCAGTGACTATAGGACAAAAACATACTGTATGTGCTGGATATTTAATCACATAATTGATCAAATAATTATGGTTTATAACACCTCCAGTTTAAAGGTACTTCATGAGACTAAAGCAGGGGTATATTTTAAAGAAGCTGTAACTCATGCACATTTTATTTCACGTTCAAAACATTCACGGGAACGTACCAGAGAATTTCCCGTTACTCATTCATTTTTCAGAGATATACAGTAAATCAAAAAAGACTAGTACATATTCAAACAATAAAGTTGTTCAGTAAACACATAGTAAACTTTGCTTTCAGCGTTTACCTTTTGAGTGGATACACAGGCCTGATTCTGCCCTGCCACCCCACCAGAGCTGTGCAGCCCCACAGCACACAGCAGGAGTACAGCTGGAAAGACAGAGAATTATTTGTTTTTATTCCAAATGATTTCACAAGTTTCCTCAGATGTCAGAGGTGACTACCAATCTTATAAACATGAAGCATTCAGACAAGATAAACAACAAGTGAAAACATTATAACTTTAAAGGTTAAAAAGTGAATTCCTTAGGTTATGTCTGCTTGGAGGTGAAGATTGGTTAAACAGTATAATCGTTATACACTAACTCTCACTTATGTGATTAGACCGACACATATAATATTTTGAAACTATTTTCTGTTTCACTTCTAATGACGAACAAGCTATCAGCATCTCAACACAAGAAACTTTTCATCTGCTGTCCCATCTCATATTGCAAAAGTACAGCTGAATCAAGCGCAAGTAGCCTAGAGGTTATAGCATGCGCCTCACGTACAGAGGCAGCCCGGGTTCGATTCTGACCTGTGGCTCCTTTCCTGCAAGTATTTTGCCACCATCTCTATCCACTGTCATGTCTCTCCAATAAAAGCCCAAAAAAAAAACATACAGCTGAATTTTTATATCAACCAAATATTTGATATATTAAAGAATGTATTTCTTAGGTAGATTAATGAATTCCCATATACAAAATAAGATAATATCCTGTTGAATTAAGAAGTCTATGTAAAATCTGAATATTAAAACACTAGTTCTTGAATGCATGTTTGATTCGCTCATCCACAAAACATAGTATTTCAAATGATCGGACTCACCCATGATCACATTTTTCAGCCACATCTCTGACTCTTTCACTGTGTCAGTCACATAGCCTACTCATCTGTCCAACAGCGACACTGTGATGTAGAAGATGTGAGTGAGTACTTTTAAAACAGAGGAAGTGTCTCTGAATGGGCTGACAGCCACGCCTGGCAGCGACGTTTACAGTGTAAGAATGACCAGAATATGAAATCTTAAATATGCTTCATCATTTTTTTTGCAGATGAATGTCAGAACTTTATGGGGTATACTTTACATCACAAATGGAATAATGCATAGGCTATAATAATACATTTTAGTTATACATTATTTTAAAAGCAATTACAAGAATGTGAGTGTCTCTCTCTCTCTCTTTTTTAAGACAATATGCTTGAAGTTAACCTCACATGAGATATTTTCCCCGGATTACGTTTGAAACATATTTTTCACGCCTACCGAATATCTTAAATAAAATGTCAAATTTTTCTTCACTGGCAATTGCTTTTTTTAATGTACATTTTCTTGTATGTAGGATTCTAAAAAAACAATGTGATATGACATCATTTATTACATCTATTCGGCAGTAGCCTAATATAAAACGGAACTCAACCAAACTCAAGGCAGACCATGCAAAATGAAAGGAATTGATCAAAATGCAAAAAGTGCTTTAAATGGATGTCAACTTCCTTCAGCTACGTTTTCCAGTCGCTTTCCCTCCATCATGCACCAACTTCAATTTGCAGCTTGCATGTGCAGCAGGTAAGCGCTGCAAACGCTGGTACCCACAATGCAAAGCTATGCTATCTGGTCCCTAGCAGAGCAGCCGGACTGCAAGCAAAAACAACAACAGGCTACTTTACGAAGAGGGCAGCTGCATGGATAGCGACAACAACGACGACCAGGACTCCGCGCATGCACTGAGATTTTTGTAAACCAAATGCATCATAGCCTTATAATGTGAGTGCCGTAGCATATTTAGTGTTTATTACCAGCTAAAGTGATATTTTAGGGGGGAAAAGGCGTCTGCAGGCTAGCTGGCTAGCTCGCCAGCTATCTGCGTCTCTCTATGTTTGAGTATCTTCCGGCAGCAGCGGCGGCGGCAGCAGCGGTGCCATGAACAGTGGACTCCCAGCTTCAGCTGCTCCGCTTGGGGGTGTCGGGATACCCAATGTCAAGGTGAAGTTTTGCCGATACTACGCGAAAGATAAAACCTGCTTTTATGGAGAAGAGTGTCAGTTTCTGCACGAAGATCCGTCCATGGCTGGCTTACCACTGCACGGAGGCGGCGGCAGCCCTGTCCCGTTGTCCATGGCTGGGGGTGGCGGGACGCCAGGGGGGTATTCCCTGGGTGGCTCCACAGCGGCCTGTCCAGGCGGGGGGACCCCTGTGCCCAAGAAGAACGAACCACTGGGGCCTGCAGGCACTTCTCTGGAGGGGCAGCTGTTAACAAGTAAGTGTCACAAGGCCGCAAACGGAGTGACTGACTGTGACTTTACTTTTGGGCCTTGTTTGGCTTTGTTCAAATTTAGCCCGGGGATTCAGCGAGGCCTCACAACAACGTGGGGTACTGTTGCGAGCCAAACAACTGCTCAAAGCTCTCCATGTGCAGCTTTATCGTGAGCTGTCCCATGCGAAGCTTTTACTACAAGTGGTGTGAATAGTGCTGTAAAAACAACCCACAACATTATCAACGTGTTGCAGTTCACGGGGGAGGCTCGTGTTTAGTGTGACAGCTGTGAGTGGGCAGAATACACGACCCACGACATTTAGCTTGTGTAGCAATTAGCCAGCTAGTTAGCTTCAGTTAACGAGCCTATTATTGGCCACTTTCATGTGTTTTGTCACGTTTTCCCGCTATTGCTTAAAGTGCAGTTATATGTTGTTTCTGCGTCCTGAAGAGGTGCTGTCAGGATGAAAGTTTAATGTTTATATAATTATCACAGCTACGCTAGTTGTTCACTGGATATGTTCCTCAACGTAAACAAACATCAAGTAACCAACTTCACGTTTTCAAACTTAAACCCAGTTATTGTTGTGACGTGGTGTTCATCCTCGCTGCAGTCTTGGAAATGTTTACCCATGCTGACACTCAAACGCATACTTTCCCACCATCTCTTTTGAAGTGCAGGAAAGTCATTGGTTATCAATCCTAAAACATTTGTTTTTGTCATCCACAGTTCCAGGAATTGAAGGCACAACCCTGAGCGATGCCAATCTCACCAACTCTTACTTCAGCAGCAGCTTTATCGGGGTCAATGGCTTTGGAAGCCCAGCAGAGTCTAAATACTCAATGATGCAGGTACAAAGGGGGGAAAGTGGATTTACAATCCTCAGTGTGATTTAAAAATTGCATTGCACATTTATTTTTTTCTTATCTGGTCACATTACTTCGCTGTCCTTGAATACACTTAAATCATCTATTTATTTAAAAATATTGAAAGTATTTTGTATTGTAATATATTTTGTAAACAAAAAGTTACGTTCTTCATCAGCGCCAACATGGAAAAGTGGCACGCCACTTGGGGAGCAGCAGCATGTGCTGAAGTTTACTGACGTATGCTATTAGCTGTGCCGCTTGTGCTGTGGCTGATGTCATGACATCAGGGGGGCCAGCTTCATGTGCCAGCCTTTTGTCTGTCACAACAGTACCGACTACTTTCCACCACCAGTGGTAGACCACGCTTACTTATGACTTTTTAATTTTTTTTTTATTTTAAAGATTTATTTTTGGGCTTTTTGTGCCTTTAATGGAGAGATAGGACAGTGGATAGAGTCGGAAATCAGGGAGAGAGAGAGAGGGGAACGACATGCAGGAAAGAAGCCACAGGTGGGATGCGAAGCCGGGCCGCCCGCTTAAGACGACAGCCTCAATACATGGGGCGCGTGCACTAACCACTGCGCCACCAGCGCCCCAATGACTTTTTGTTTTGTATTTAGTGCAACATCATGTTATTAAAGAAATGTATACGTTGCTCTCGTCTGAGTATTGAAAGTATGTTCGGTGTCTTATGTGATGCCAGTTTTTATTGATAGCAGAGTAATGGCATAGATGTTGAGCCGCATGTATTGATGTCATCTGATATAGTTTCACTGTAAGATCTACTGCGTTCAATTTACAGAGGCAGGTATCTGAATTCAGAATTTTAGAAGATGCTGAATGTAGATACTCGCCTCTGTAAATTGAGTGCAGTGATATAGTGTTGATTATTCTGACTGGCTACGCTGGCTAGGCTAACCTTGTTTGCTTGGATAAGCTTTGCTCCCGGCTTACTGGTATCATCGTCAAGGATACGCCAATGACTTTTCTTTACCATCATCACACAGATATGAAACAACTTTCAAGATACAAAAGAGGGCAACGTTCAATTGATTAAACAATATCACTATGTTGCACTTATGTAGTTAATAAAGACAAAAAATGTATATTTGTGTAGGTACTCTCCATCATGGTGGTGGAAGATAGGCTGTACTGTTGTGACAGACGAGTGGGATACATTTTACTGACCACCACATACTGCCGGCCCCCTTGTGACATGCTATCGGCCACAGTACACGCTACTGAACCTGAGCATATGCCGCTGACTTTGGGCACATGCTGCAGTTTCCTGGCATGCCGCATGACACTTTTGGATCTCAGTCGTTCCCTTTTTTATTCACGTTATCATATCACAAGATGAAGTTGGCAGTATTAGTAAACCCTTTAAAACTAGAATACCTTCTGTAACACATCTGTTCTTAACGTTGTCCTATGTAGCGAATGACGACCAGCAGCAGCTCTCCCAGTCTACTAAATGATGGTGCCAAGAATTTCAGCCACAGCGCTCATGGTAATTCCCCTACCACACTACGTATGTAGAGTAGTACACATTGTTTGAATACTGAAGGTGCCACTACTCAACTTCTTACACCCTTTGGCCTTCTGCAGATTCAGTGAATTCCCCGACATCCTCACTGTTCAGTGATTTTGGTGCTCTTAGCATTTCCCAAAGGAGAAAGGTGATCACACATCCATCAATTTTAACTTTTGTGATTTATGATTGCTTAATTTCCACCCTTTTCTTAATTTAAACTAACAGAAGTGGTACATAAATGTCATTGAATTCTTACACATGTGTCCTTGTGCCACCAGGCTCCTAACCCAGCAGCAAGTGAGTTCATCCCTAAGGGAGCTCCACGCATGGCCACCATGGCTCAGTCCACTGTCCAGGCCTTCCCCTCGCCTATCTTCCCACATCCGGGCCTCAGCAGCTCCACAGCTGCTGCACTGGCTCCAGGTGATGGTGAATTCCCAATTGATAAATCACACCTTTTTTTTACATGTTTTGATCTAACTTCAACATGGCTTTGTTTTGTTTTCCACATTGAGCTCTGAAATTGAGCAGTTTAGTAAGTACGTTATTTTTTTTGTCTCCAATTTTAGGTATGTCCCTGTCTGCAGGTTCTTCCCCTCTCCACTCCCCAAAAATTACGCCACATAGCTCACCTGCTCCCCGTCGGCGGAGCCACACCCCAAACCCTGCCAACTACATGGTACCCACCACTGCGTCCGACCCAAATACTCATATAATCCAGAAAGAGACTGTAGGGGGGACCACCTACTTCTACACAGACAACACGCCGGCACCCATGGCTGGGATGGTATGTTCTGGGTCCTACTCTTATTTTAGTCAGGAAGTACTTGTAGGCCAAATCTAGGTATACTCTACAAGAGTTTCAAAGTGTAAACATTGGATGAAAGCAGAGACACTGCTTTTAAATTTGCCTGCATTTAAATCTTGACGCAATCTGAGTTTTCTTTTGGTTGCAAGAGTGTTGGCTCCTCAACTCCAGCACATAACACAGTCTGTTAGCTTAATAAAAAACACACCTTCCCCCCCCCAAAAAAAAATACATTAAGCAAATTCTAGAGTTATAATGTGACTTTTATATTGCGTTGTATATTTAACTCCTGACAAAAGACTTGTTCCATTAAATTCATTTGTGTTGCTTATGTCATGAGCTTATGCAAAAAATAATACATGTTTGGTGCCACTGGTTTTCGATTCTCAATAAATGGGAAGTTGTGTCTTTCTGGTTTCATTGCAGGTGTTTCCTACATACCATATCTATCCCCCCACTGCTCCCCATGTGGCTTACATGCAGCCGAAAGCAAACGCCCCATCCTTCTTCATGGCTGATGAGCTACGACAGGTAGTTCCCACTCAGTTATATTTTGTTCCACGCTAAATATCGGTGTGTCTCATCTGGGGAATAATGTCTGATGTGACTACCTTCATTTCTTCTCCAGGAATTGATAAACAGACATCTGATAACCATGGCCCAGATTGACCACTCAGAGAACCCAGGTAAAGGGTCTACTGTAACGTCACAACAAAGAGTCATTTATCCTATTATTACTCCCATGTGCAGCAGAATCATGAACTCTTGTATTAAGAACATTTCACAACTCATGTTAGCTGTTGTCTGTATCAGACAAAGACCAGTATGTTGCTCTAGTGTTGGTTTCCGAGTAAACAAACCTCCATTGCTTGCTGAAACCATTGTAGAGATGACTTCCTCATGTCAGCGCGAAAGGCTGTTGAAATATGATGTTTGTGGTCTCTGTGGGGTGTGCTTACAATAACCCACAAGTTATTTTTTCTGTCACACAGTATCGGTTACAATTCTTAACAGTTAGACAGTACGACAAGAATATGTGAAACAAATCATAAAGGTTATTTATGAACTCTTGAACTGGTTCAGTATTGGTGTAAACAAGTAATTGTTTTTATGGGTTATGACCTACAGCCTGCTCAGAGTCATTGGAATAGTTTGAGATTGCATGTGTTTGTGTATTTTTTTTTTCTCCTCTGAAACTGTGAAACTACTTCTATCTGGCAGATGTACCATCCGAGGTGGACAGTTACCACAGCCTGTTTCCCCTCGAGGCCCTCCCCCCTCCAAACCGCATGCAGAAGACCAGCAACTTCAGCTACATCACCTCCTGCTACAAGGCGGTCAACAGCAAGGATGATCTGCCTTACTGCCTGAGGAGGATACACGGTGAGAAATGTCATGATCAGAAATGTTCTTTCAGAGAATTATAACACATCCAAAATAGACACTGTGACAAATGACTTAACCATGACTCTGAAGGTAACTTTATAAGATGAGAAGCAACAAGTGGTGACTATCACATGCTTCCAAAGCACACTTGTATCAAAGACGACTTTCTCCTACGCCCCGTTTTCCAATTAAACCAATGCATATTTTGAGACAATAAACTTGAGAATCTAAAACTGCATTTAAAATAAGTAAAGTTAGTCAAAATATATGAACCATAATGGTATTTTTTTTCTACAACAACACAAGGTAATGGCTTCTCTTTACTGTGTTTCTGTTAAAAGAAAAACAATGCACTGCTGAAGACCCAATAATGAAGAAATAATCCACACCATTATTTTCTGCAATAGCAAGCAGCACCATGTCTGTAGTGGAAGGTAACACAGGATTTTGTGACATTGTGAGACTTCTTTGATCATTTCTAATTTCCTGTATGTCTGTTGTGTTTTTGTTAAATCTGTCCAGGTTTCCGCCTCGTTAACACCAAGTGCATGATGCTGGTGGACATGTGGAAGAAGATTCAGCACTCGAACTCTGTAACACTGAGGGAGGTCTTCACCACAAAGGCCTTTGGAGACCACTGTGAGTGTTTATTGTGTATTAACACTTTTCATGTGTAGGACTCGTTTGTGGATGTAATTCCTTGTTTTTGTTGTCTGGGGGTATTTTATTTATCAGTGCTAAAGTTGGTCTTCTACAGAATGGTATCGTTAGTTTTACTTCTACTGTACTTTGTATGCATCTAAAAACGCTGAAAAAATGGAGAGGAGGAGAGAAAACCATGTTGTTTTATTATTGGATTCAAACACTTGAGCAAGTACAGGTTGAAAAAGGGAATGATTTGATAAACGAAAAAATACTTAATTATTTTGCCTTGTTTTTTTACTGCATGGGGGCAGCTCACTTAAAGGGATACTTCACCCATTTGCATTAAGCTTTGTATCATTAGAAACCTGTTAGTATTTTTGAATGGTTGTGCATCCAGCCCTCATTTTCCCCTGAGATGGGAAATCTTTGTATTTCTACGTCTGTAAAGGAGCTTCCAGTGACGCAAAAATCGTCATTTTGCGTCACTGGAAGCTGTTGCGGTTAGCGGGGTGAAACTACAACGCTAGTTCCTCAGATTTTCGACCACTGAAGCTACAGACCAATCACAGATCAGTGGGTGGGAGCTCACTCCCAGAATCGAAACTTAACGTCCGCCATATTGCTTGGAAGCTATGCTAACAGGCTCTATGGAGAAAGCTGGTAATGGCGAAAAAATATAAATATAGCGGCGAGACTGCTGCTGCCGACAGGCCGGTCTAGTGCTTTGGCTGCCGCTGGCCGCTGTAACCCATTACACATTGCTGTTTGTCAATTTCTCATTTTAATGTCATCCAATTGCACAAAGAATAGTCTACACATCAGTGAATAGGTCAATGTGGCTCCACTGTTCTTCATCATAACAGATATTATTATCTCACTTTACAAACACTCTTGGAGATCAACACTGACTCACATTTGTAATGAGCCTCTGGTTGGTGGAAAGTTAAGAATGCAGCCTACGATTGGTCAATAGATATACAACACAAGGCACCAGAAAGTGGCTAAGTGGATGGCTATCATTTTTCAGCATGGATAAACAATCACTAGAAGTGATCAGGTATCGGATAATTTTCAATATAGATTTACTTTATAGACTCTCGATAAAGACACGACCTTAAGGTCAGATTTGGTAGACCATGAAAGAAAATAGTGAAACCAGAGCCTCACTAGGAAGGCTCAGCTGTCTACTTCACTGCAGACAAATAAGTCTCTAGCATATAGCTTTCCAAATCCATTAAAGACCTAGTTCACTGTACTCTTTGAAGTTTATATAACATTGCAGACAGCAGGGGATCAATATATTGAATATGAAAGGAGGGAATTTGTAGATGTACATAATTTTGGTTATGGGTTTGTTTGTTTCATTGGTCAGAGAATGGTCAACATTGCAAGGTTGGGAAAAGGCTGCAGGGATTAAATGAATGAAACCTTTATTATCCCTAGGGGAACTTCCCATGCACAGAGGGCATAAAAACACAACATAGGTGCCAAACAGGTTAACAACCATACAGGACATTGCATAAAAACAAAGTCATGTAATCAATCATGTAGTCAAATATCATTGAATGAATTTCTTAAATCTGTTGCTTTTTAAAAATTTCTGCCCTTCTCAAGCTGTGTCGCTATGATGCTCTGATAGAACCTGGTGTACAGATCGCAGGCACTAGCTGCGGTGTGAACCAAAAAGAGGAAGTGCCTGTTCTAAGCACCAGGAGCCACTAGTGTGCTGGAAAAGAAGCCCTAACCCTTCTAAATCCAACTTTTTCCCGTCTAGCATTGGTCTTCTCCTATGACTTCCATGCGGGTGCCGAAACCATGTTCAGCAGACACTTCAATGATCCAGCAGCAGACTCGTACTTCACCAAGAGGAAGTGGGGTGAGTTGATCTGCCTCCTCCCTTTACACTGAAATAGACCCAGCATCACCTCTACAAACCCTGCTTCACACATTGTGTGTTTGTTTACATGCTTGCTAATCAGGTCACAGGCCTGGGTCTGTAACAGTATGTGTGTTCATTGCGTGCAGTTATTCTCACGTGTGCCTTTAAACTGCTTAGATTGTTCCACACAAAGCCACACGGCTGACTTGAAATAAAGGCACTTTTCCCAAGAAGGTAAAAGGTCTACAACGCCCCGTATCAAAGAAGAGTCACATGTTCAGAAACTGTCCTACTTTGACGGTTAGCATGCGTGCGTGTGTTTGTGTGTGCCACAGCCATGGGGACTTGTGGCTGAAACTGATCCTAGGACAGGTGCTGTAAGGCCTACCTACAGGGATACAAACAGAGGAAGCAAAACCACACAGACCATTGCCTTTGTCTAGTCTTAAAGAAACATTTGAATCTCACTACGATGTATGAATCTGGGGAACAGTGCAGGGTAACATACTTGATTAATAGCTCTAAAGCCCTGGATCACATAGTGCAGCCATATTTCTGTCTGGATTGACTTATTGACGAGCAAACAAAGTCAGCACAAGCATTCTCAGTGTGAAATTGTGGCTTTTGTAGAGCTGTTCACACCCTAACACTGCCGCCTGAGTAAAGTTGCCCATCCCTTTTGTTGTTTAATGTTGCAGAGAAATGTAAGAATGCATGATAATAAACAATGGTTTCTGAGAACAGTGGGCTGAATTACCGGCCATATTTCTTTCATATGAGACTGAAAGGATAAGCCAATCAAAAGAAAAAATTACAATTACATTTAAAAAAATATATTTTAGGAATGTCAAACATGTCAGGAATCACATTTTTATGGATTCCACTTTTAAAGATTGTAAATTCAATATTTATTTGAACTTTCGGTAAGACAAATGAAGTAAATTAAAGACAGAACAATGTTTCTGGTGATTATGATGTTTGGATAAATCGGTTCATTCAGAAAATGTTTTTTTTCTTTATCAGATAGAAGTCAGCGACAGTCTGAGGTTTATTTCAGAAGTAGCATTTTGACCTGCAGGCTGCATGTGTGTGATAAAGCATCTCCTTGTGTGCAGGACAACATGAACCTCCACCTCCACGGCAGCACGCAGGTCTGCTTCCAGAGTCTCTGATTTGGGCCTACATCGTCCAGCTGAGCTCTGCCCTGCGAACCATCCACACTGCCGGCCTGGCATGCCGCGTCATGGACCCCAGCAAGATTCTTATTACTGGCAAGACCAGGTACACACACTTTACCACCTCAGTAGACTTGTCGTTATTTAGCATGGATGCTGATTGCTGTAGATAACAGCTTATCGCAAGTATCCGTACATAGTGGCACACAGAACAGTGTGATTTTATATTTTCTGTTCAGAAAGTCTAGATATGACTGTAAATTCATGAAAAGCAGAAGACTTTTCTCAGGTGATGATTTCTTTTTTTCACGTCAATGTGGATGTGCAAACTTAATACAGACATGTGAACAATCTACTCATGTTAATGCTCTTCTATCTTTTTAGGCTACGGGTGAACTGTGTTGGGGTGTTTGATGTCTTAACGTTTGACAGCAGTCAGACAAATCATCTCGCCCTGATGCCTCAGTACCAGGTACTTACTTTGATCTAGTTTTTGACAGGTAACCATCAAAATCAATCCCATACGGGTTCTACATCTGCTTAACAACCTTGGCATGGCTTTTCAAATACCACAGAGCACTCTTTCTGATCACTGTTTTTGTTATTTGTGTGTGTTTTGTCGTGTAGCAAGCGGACCTAGTGTCACTGGGCAAGGTTGTGCTGGCACTGGCTTGTAACTCCCTGGCTGGCATTCAAAGGGAGAACCTGCAGAAGGCCATGGAGCTGGTGTCCATCAACTACTCTTCAGACCTCAAAAACCTCATTCTGTAAGAAAAAGAAGGCAGCACAGCATGAAGCCGTCTGTCATTTTGGACAGGGACCACGTGTCTGTAGTTAACTGGGAAGTTCTGTGAACGTCCTCTCTGTCAATATTCATTCTTTGCCTTGCTGGCAACAAGTAGGCTCATTCATATTAATCACACCACAAACAGTCCCAGCCCAACAGTTCAGGTTAGTGCATTGCAGAGTATATTTTCAAATTTCTATCATTAGAAGTTGTCCAGAGTACAAGCAGGATCACTCCATACTGCCCCCTTTCAGTTCCTCCATTGAATGGTTCACGTCTTATGTTACAGAGACTTAATACACAAACATAAATACCCCATTCACAAATGATTTAAATTGGAATCTGTAAATATTGACATTCTGTGTGAACAACAAAGTGTTGATCTTTAGCTGCACGCCCTTTACTTGTTTACCATGGTGCAGTAGTTTTTAATGTTTCAAAAATGACATGGTTAGAACAAATTCCCAGTTTTACAACTTCTCTAGCTTGTCCCCACAAGTTAAGACTATAATCAATAAAGTTCAGAATTTCAGTCGTGTAGGATACAAATGATGTTGTTGTGCAGATCTTTTGAACTTTTAGTCACTGGTCAGATACTGAATGTCTGATGAATGTTTCGAGGTTTTCTAGCATTGCTTGATAAGTATGTCTGCAGCATCAACTTGCTTTAATAAGCGAGCTGGGTGTCCTCTTGACGTAGCACCTTGAAATATTATAATGCACAGCCTGCAGCCGACCTCAGCGGCAAGGAAGTGTGGACAACAGGAACACAAGGAATACAAAGGAGAAATCCTGCCTGCGTATTATCCCATATGCTTTTTTGTAAAGCGTCTCGAGAAAGCCCTTGTTATGAATTGGCGCTTCATGATTATATTGACGATTTCACATTTAAACTTCTGAAGTCAGTGTCTTTTTTTAATCAACTTTAGAGGTGGTTTGAAGAGCTGGTATTTACTTCATCACCCATTGTGTAGTGCAGATTATAATACCTATAAAAACCCTGCTTCAAGACTGAGAGTTGGCATAAAATCAATACTTTGTACAGAAGTACTCAGCCTTTCTCACATGTATTAAGACAAACTCGAATGTGTTTGTTAACATGCAGGTATCTGCTGACTGAACAGTCTCGTCTGCGCAGCGTCAATGACATCATGCCAATGATCGGAGCTCGATTCTACACACAACTTGATGCATCGCAGATGAGGAATGATGTCATCGAGGAGGACCTGGCCAAGGTATGTGGAGGGCACTGCAGTACGTCCATAAAAATGTTCAAAGTCACAGAAAGCATGTGTGAGCACTCACGGTAATGCTGTATTTTTTCAGGGTAATTTTCTTGTGATAGTCAGAAATAGGGCATGTTTTGGTGCGCTAAGAGGGAAGTTGTTTCCACACAGGATGTTGTAGGGTATATTATAGGCTTTGCAGTCTCGCCTTGAGATAAGCTTCCCCATGTTAAAGTTTAAATTTGTGAAACAGCCGACCCTCATTTCATCTTTCTTCTCGTTACTGCCCTTACTTCCCCTTTACATACCGACACCCCTGAACACATTTCTCAACAACGATGTAATTTGGTATTTTTACCACCATCTGATGCAAACGATGATTTATATCCAATGTCCAGCAGGGCTCACAAGAGAAGAGCAACATATGGTTCGGAAATGTAACTCTTTAGTAATCAAACATGCTACAGACAAAATGTTAGTTCCTTTTCTTCTTTTTAGTTTCTGTTAGTTCAAACATGTGATCTGCTCATGTCGTGCTGTTGCTAAGGGCATGGCCTGGTTACCATGTCTTCCATGCATTAAGCTTAAGAAGAATGTACAAGGGGACATGAGCGATGTTGTTCTTTGCCTGATACAGAGGTTTGAACCCTGTTTTTTTTAATATCCCTTATAACTCCTAACTCAATTCAACATGGATGCATCTTTCAACCAATTCCAGCAGAACACACAACAGAAGTGTTTACCTTTCAAACGCATGATTGAATGTGAAATATAATGAATAATCCTCAGGCTCATTAACAAGGACATCTACATCATTGCTGTCAGGATTGAACCAGCTTTCTTTTTACGTCATCTTCTAGACATTAAAACAAGAAAAGGACAAAAGGACCACTGTCATCATCATGCATATATAAGTAAATGAAATGATCCCCATCTGTTTCAGCTCGCCTACAGCATTTCAGCACACTCCATTTGTTCCTGCTGTTTGTGTTTCTTCACATCAGCCTGTTATCTGTAGATGGCTGCTTGCTAGTGTTAGTTAACCAGCAGGATGAAACAGACTTTGAAAAGTTTAATTATTCACAACATTGGTAGGGGAACTCCTGTTTCCTTGCATCACATGAACTGAGTTTATATCGGCTGACAGATTGTTTTAAGTCCGTCTGTGTAGCTGTGACTACAAGACAAGCCAAGAAACGTGGCTCCATGATAGTCCTGGTTACTACAACATGTGTATTCTTACTTGAAGACAGTTAGTGTAGTCTTCATCTCCAAACATCAAGTGTTGTTGCGTATGTGGGAGTGTCTTCAGATGCTGCCTACAGAACGACTTTGCATGGAAAAGTTAGATCGCCCTGAATTGTTGATAGAAATCCTATGGTGGTAAACTTTTCCCCACAATAAGCAAGAAAACATAGTAGGCTGGTTTTCAATCCTTTTCACTTTGTCCAACAGTGCAGAAAACGTTTGACAGGGTGAGACAGGCAGAGAGGAGGAAGAGAGAGGAAAGGCATGGGTAAATTAGATCTACAGAAGTGAAAGGTGAGCTACTACCTGTTGACAGAATGACTGCTACTGACCTCTAAACATTCCAGTAAATAAGACGGTGACATAACTCTTCGGGAAGTCAGTTTGATGTTTAGGATTTTTATCAAGTCATCTGTGGTGTTGGAGATGGCCACTGTTATCCTTGGGTTTCTATGAATGTTCAGTTGAGACTTTATAGAAAACTGAATGTATTTAGGAGAATTTGCCGCCTCTTCTGGTTGACTTCAGTGAGGAGGAAGTGTTCTCTGGAACCTGTGAGGAAACGGTCCAGCACCATGTACGACTGAAAAGTGAAATGCCAAAGGTTTCAGTTTCAGTGCTCCCTGCGGTGATGAGAAGTCTTCTGTTAAACCATGTTTATTTATAAGAAAGACGTGTCCCATACTTCCTGCTTTATAGTGTAAGAAAGTATTTTAATTTGTTTTTTCATTCTCTCTTCATGTTATCATTTATCTATTTGCTTGTTTGTCTATTAATTAAATTAAATGTATATAACCCCACAGTAGTGTTAAATGCAAATTAAGAATATTTTCTTCAATTTGTGTTAAATTCCATATTTGTCTATTAGTTTGTGCTAATTTCTGTTACTGTAGGGTTTTTTTTCCTGGAGAAATTAGGACTGTCCTAACATTATTTGGCTTATCCCTTTAAGCTCCAGTTTAAAATCTGATTCAATCACACTGAATTTCCTCTCTGTGTAAACCTACTTCAGGGATGTGTCTTTCTGAAAATGTTTGAGCATCCATAAGTTGAACGGTTACACCAACAAAACAACAGATAGCTTGTGTTCTGTAAGAGGACGTTTGTTGCAGGTGATACGTTTCTCTCTTCCTTCCCGCCTCTTCCTCACCAACTGTCCCATAAAGAAAGGAAAAACTACATGTAATCATTGTTTACTTGCAGGAGGTGCAAAACGGCCGTCTCTTCCGCCTGTTGGCCAAACTGGGCACCATCAACGAGCGGCCCGAGTAAGTAGCAACTGTACACGCATCCACCAGTACATGAGACTTGTAGTTCAGGGATCCTGTCACATGTCAGGTCTATATTAACCATCTGTTACAGATGCAATTGTGCACTGCTCACCACAGCACTGTAGTCTTATTTAGCCTTCTATATATATATGAGTCTTTTTAGTATACATGGCCAATAAAGCTGATTCTGATTCTGATGTTGGGTTGTTGCATTAGGTTTCAAAAGGACCCGTCGTGGTCAGAGACTGGCGACCGCTACCTGTTGAAGCTTTTCCGGGATCACCTGTTTCACCAGGTGACAGAAGCCGGGACGCCCTGGATCGACCTGAGCCACATTGTCTCCTGCCTCAACAAAGTCAGTTTGTTAATCTACACAGCTCTTGATAATAAACTGTTTAATGTGTATGATTTAGTCAAATATGCAGAGTGGCCTACTTTAAGAACATCTGTTCATGCTTTATATGCACTGGAAAAATCAAAAGACATGCATGACATTTCCAACAGATTGCCGAAGAGAGAGAGAGTTAAATTAGCTCTGTAACTGGCCAGCTTCCATCAGTGACATTTGGTGTTCTGTGAGCAGCTGGTCAGAGGCAAAAGCAGTGAAATTGAAAATCCTTCAATCCCTTTTGAAATATTCTATCAGAAGTCATTTTCTTCTTGGCTTCACTGAGCTAAACAAAAAAGAGATGGAGCTAATTCATAGTTTACCAGCAGTTAACACAAATTAAAACCCAACCAAACATTCAAAACAGCCTTAAAAATAAACACCAACTGAATGTTCTTGTTAATCTCTCCAAAATTGTATTTTTCACACTTCTGTTGTTCCTCTTTTCGGTGTGACAGTGTGAAGCGGTTTAAAGCTTCACACATATGTGTGTTATTAATATCCACGTGACTCATTCACTGATAACATATGCATTGTGTTTATCTCAGATGAGGAGTGTCATCTGGCTCCACTCCTAAATAATTAAAATCAGTTTGTGCTTGCAAAGTAATTTAATTTTATCAGGAAATTTGACAACTGATTTATCAGTAACCAACTTATCTGTGCAACCCTCCTCAAAACTTGTAATAATATTTATTCCAAAAAGTTTATTTTTGATTCAAACATCAAAACTTTTTCCAAATCCATTTATCAACTGTGTGTTTCTGTGTTTCTGCAGCTGGATGCGGGCGTTCCTGAGAAGATCAGCCTGGTGGCTCGAGATGAGAAAAGCGTCCTGGTTGTGACCTACTCGGACCTGAAGCGCTGCTTCGACAGTACCTTCCAGGAGCTGCAGGCTTCTGCCTCCGGTTCTCTGTAGCTTTCTCTTTGGGCCCGGAGTGGGACTGCCGGACCTGGAGCACACTATTGCACTACAGGGGAGGACCAGGCTCATGGAGATGACATCAGCATGGCTAAGGCAGCCGGGCGGGGCTTTGTGAACCTCAGTCACATACACTGACCCTGTCCACCAGGAAGGCTTTTTCTAAAGTGTATTTTTTTTAGTTTTCCTAAGCCCCGCAGCTGAAAATTGTAAACAAAAAGAAACAAGGACAAATACGGAAGCTGTGACAAACGAGTATGAGGACATTTTTTTAGATTTGGGGAACAAAACGAGAAACAAACCAAGAGGTTTTGAACATTTTCCTGCTTTTATCGTTTATTTCTACAGTTGGGGTTTATTTTTCAGAGGAGGATGCACTAAGATTTTAATTTTTTTTTTTATATATAAATAAGTGTGAGTGGCCCACAGGGTGTACTGAGAGCTAAAGTCACACACACGGACATAAAAAACAGAGCAGATTAAGAATGACAAACAAAAAAAACAAAAAGAAACCCAGCTTTGCATTGACTGCGTCTCTCTTCCGTCTGGAGACCACACCCCTTCATTGTGACGCACTGAGAGACGGGACACACCACTCAAGGCTCTCGTTGAGGAGAGATGGCACCTGTTTAATGAAATGTGCCAGCTCACCTTCGCCTTGGTTGTTGGTTCCCCTTCAGAAAGGACAAACCACTTTGGCTGGGTGGGAAGATTTCTCAAAACTGGAAGAATCTATGAATTTCTAACATTTTAGTTCAGCAGATTCTGGAACATCAGGCTCATATGTGAGAGTGATGGGTGGGTAAGTGGGTGGGCTGGCATGGGTTGGGATATGGGGATGAAACATGGTTTTTTTCTTGGCACTGAGAAAGGGGTGTCTTGTCCTGATACCATCTACCAAGTGTTTGTTACATAAGCAGCAGTCGCCTTTTGTTAACGGACACCACAGTGACGTGAACTGCTCGAGGACAGGTCGACTTTTGACTTGACTTTTGATTTGGCTGTCCAGCAAATGGGTGTAGCCTGCGGGTGGGGCTTCTGTTGAGGTGGAGCCACAGCTGCCTCTTTGTGGAATGTCCTTATTTTGTCCCCCACCCGTGCCCCCCTACCCCCAAATGTCCCCTTTCTGTCTCACACTCTTACTCTCCCCTCTTCTTCTCTGCTTTTATCCTAAACTTTACTTCCCCTCAGGGGGCGTGGCCCCTCTACATTTAAGAAAAAGAGATGCTTTTTTGTGATTTTTCTAGCTGGTTTTTGTCTTAGCTCAGATATTGTGCAGAAATGCATGATGGGAAATTGGAGGGCAGTTAATTTTTGCCTCAACATTTTATTATTCTGTGGACCAATTCCAGCAGGGGTTTAGGTAGGGGAACGGGATGAAGGGCAAAGGAGAGAAGAGGAACAGGGCACTGGGCACCAAAAGTTGTTTTTTGTTGTTGTTTAATTTGACTTTTAAAGATCATGATTTACAAAATGTGCTGGAGACAATGCAGCAGCCAGGCTGATGCATTCACTCGGATGGCTTGGATTTCTCTCAGGATGACAAACAGCTGGAGGGGCCGGATGATTGAATGTGTTTGACTGTCATCGGCCGCCCCCAGTCCAGTCAGATAGATGAGCTACAGTGGAGTGGGGTCTTCAGATCGAGGTTTTAGGAAGTAAACGGCATTGTGGAGATTATGCTGGGAGGTATTTCATGTTGCCCTTAAGCACAGTTCATACTCTGATGATGATTTGAATATTTTCTCAAAATCAGTCTTCTAATTGACTGAATGACTTTGGTGCAAACCTGGTTCACCTAGATAACGAGATCAAACAAGCTCTGTCAAACCACTGTTCTTGAATAATCTACTGGTGCCTTGTTATTGGTAGATTTTGACAAAAATGTCAAACATCAGAAGAAAACAGGGTAACGTCACGTTAGCTAAGAGAAGAGTCAAAGTGAAGGTTAGACTAAACAAGAACAGTGTCCTGGCTTTTCATGGTCCGTATTTGAGGGCAACAAATGTGCAGGGTGAGTTAGATCATGTACTACTTCCTCTGTTTTAGTGACACAAACAGACAAAAACATATTTGGTGAATGTGGTGCTTTAGAAAAGGAAATCCGCAAAACACACACACATACACACACAAGCCCTCCAACACGACCTACACAATGTCAGTGTTCATATCACCTTCCACATCACAACACACACTCCAGTTAAAATTAGTGTCAACCTTCTTCTCCCCCCCCCCCCCCCACATCAACACAACTACAATCACCATCTTAGTATGTTTTATGCCCCTCTTGTGTTCATTCGTCTCAAATTTTGCAATATTTGTGTGTACAGCAGTATTTTAATAAAGAATACCAAAACAGATACACAGACTCCTGACTTTTTGTAAACCGATGACGGCCTTTGATAGAGAGATGTGATATTATTTTGTGACATCTTTATAGCAATGTATGCAAAGATCATTGATTTTAAAACTGGAAAAAGGAAAACTGTTTGACCAAGAAAACATTTATTGAGCCTTCTCTTTTCTCTTTGTCTATGAGGACCTGACTGCTTCTGAAACTGTTTACATGCAGCCAGGATGTGGATGCATGTGGAGCGTCTCTTGAAAACAAAACTTTTAAATGCAGTGAAGTGGACACAAATTGATACTAGATGTATAAACTGCTCACGAAGTTATTAAGATGCCAGTATTATCAGATTTATGTTTTTAAGGGCTGCAACTGATGATTAATTAGTTTGAGCTTCTTTGCTAAATAATGTGGTCTTTATCTATAGTTTTAAAAAGACAGGGAGAGAAATGATGTCCAGGAATACTAAATTCAGTTGAAAAGGAATAGAGGGAAAACAATTCCCTAAACTGATCGATCTGTTCAATGGATTTATTTGTTGATTAAAAAATAGATTTCAAAAACAGCATAAGGAAATGTGTACCCAGATTTTTGTAAAATTCCGATCTGATTTAACTTTTATATTTAGGCATACTAATATTTACATTTAATGTAAACTCAGATGTGAGGTGGTTAGGGACACTAAAACCAAAGCAGTCTAATCAAATTTAGACTGCTTTATAACAGATGTCAGTTTAACTGTAGTTTGTGAACCTCACACAGAGAGTTTTATTTTATATACGTTGTCCAGTGATACTGTTGGGAAGCAGCGTATTTCCCAAACGGTTTCAATAAAACTGAACATTTTTACAACCATGACAGAATACCTGTATTGCAGGGCTTTTATGTTGAAGCCAGAGGTACTCCAAACGTTTGACCAAAAAAAGTTGAAGCACAGAAATGATTAACGAGTCACGTTTAAATGATAACAGTATTCATATAAATACGTCTACATTGGGTTTAACCATCAAATATTCTAAATGAGTGGATAATAACTTTTTTTCCAGCATATAGTCGCCGTGCAGGAGAAACAAATAATTCACACAGCAGTGTTCCTCTTTACAAAGCTCAGCACATGAGGTACCAATACAAAAAGCTCTAATACAGTCAGGTCTGTGAATACATTCTGCATAATTCAGCATGAGACAGGTATACTATCACGTAATACTTAGCTGCTCCAGGAAGGGGTTGTGTGAGGTGATGCAGGATAATATTTGGTAATACTAAAGAACCTTGAATGCACATAGAAACTGAAGAAAAGCTAAGCCATGTGTTCTATCCAGAGAGTTGATTTGTTAGTTTGGGTTAGGGAGGAAGAGAGAGCAGAACACCTGCAGACATTATAACGAGGTAGAGGATGCAAACAGTAAAAGCAGAGAAAGCTGTGATTGAAATGAAGAGCGGGAACATATATTTATACCCTGTTCAAAGTTGACAAAGACACCAACGGATGCTACAGGGAGGGGTAGAGAAAAGCAGAGTTGTAGTCCGGAGGAGGGGAGCCGCCCTCGTCAGACTCCCAGTCACATGGCAAGATGGACGGCTCGTTGTCCCGGAGACCTTTGATGCCGTTGCAGAGGAAGGGCACCTGGTTCTCCCGGCACTTAGGAAAGGAAAGAAATCTAAAGAGCCAAACAGATATTTGGTTTTTTTGTTAGTTAATTCTGCAATCATGCACTCACAAATTCAATCCTAATATCCATCTGGGTTTTCTTCAAAGAATCAACACGTCTGCACCCTTTTTAGACAAACCACAAGACGACAGATTGAAATCGCTTTAAGCTGAAAACACTTGTATGTGTGTGCACAGAGAGGATATACATATGATGAGACGTATGGGCTGGTAAGAGGTAAGAGGAGGTCAGAGATTAGATGTCATCACCTGCTGAGTTTCCTGTTCTTGGGACTGTTATTCCACGTCAGATGCTTCAGCTCCTCAGACGGTAGGACCATGCCGCTGTCACTCTGCTCATCCTGAGGCAGAGAGGATGCAACAAGCCGCTTATCAGATGTTTTCCCGGAAAATTCACATTTGATAATCCCTCTTTATCTTTATTAATCTGTTTAGCCCAAAGTTATTCAGCGTCTACAAAGGCAAGATGCATTTTGTAGTGCGTGTGTGTGTGTGTGTGTGTGTGCAAGAAGTGAAGGTGTTTTTCTTACATCAGGGCTCTCTGGCTCCTCAAAGGGCAGCTCCTCAAAAATCTGAAGTGTGGCCATTCCCCTCATGTAGCTGGATGGATTGGATTCAGATTTAAAACATTAGTTTGAAAACGTGCTGCTCATTAAATTGTGCAATTGTTCATTTTCTTTCAGATTTTTCTTCACCTCAGATTTGTGACTGCGAGAGGGTTTTCTTTGACGGTCATACCGCGACCGTTATCTCCCGTTGTGAGAGATCCCAAAGGAATATAATCCTTCCCGACCTATTTAAGAGAAGACCACCATACAGGAATATTTGTGAACTATTTCTCTCTTTGTCTTCTTATTTTTTTTGTAAGATCTAAACTTAGCCTTACCTGCTGGACCCTTGCTTGCAGCAAATCTCCCAGGGTTTCCACTAGGTCAGTGAAGGTAGGTCTATCTGAGGGACTCGCCTCCCAGCATGCTAACATCGTGCTATAACTGTGCACACAAACATACAGATTAAGTATATGTCATTTTTAAGGTTTTGGTCATACTCTTCTGCCTGAAGTATGTTTCTGTGAGCTTTATGTATGTCACATGTCAGGTTGCACAATGGCTGTATTTTGGAAGATGAAGCTAAATGTTTACATCCCTTTCTCCCCTGAGGCTTTAATCAGCGTATGAACATATCCACCCACATTTCAGGTGTGCTGTATTCAGGGGCTCTCATCCTTGTCCCCCCCTTCAGCCTGTGGCAGAACTCTTCATCAATGTGAAGACCAGGGTACGGAGAAGCTCCTGTTGCACAAACACGCAAACCAATACATTGATATGTAAACACACACAAAATATAACCACAGTCAATACGATTAGAGTTTTTTTTTTTTGTATTGGATAGGTTATGATGATCCCAAGTTCTGTTTTAAAGTGCAGTAAGAGAGAGCTGTCACCTAAAGAGAAGATCTCCCACAGCAGAATGCCGAAGGACCACACATCGCTCTGCGTGGTGAACACTTTGTCAAAGATGGACTCTGGAGACATCCATTTCAGAGGTAGACGAGCCTGTCAGCCAATCAGGTCACAGGGTGGAGGAAAAGTGTTTTTGAATCCAAAGAAAAATGAACGAGTTAATGTTGGACACGGCAGCTACAGAACGCACAAGTCTTCTTAGTTTGAATACAACTTTACTTTGATTGGTTGAAGGGACTTTGAAGTTTTTTTTAAAATTTATGCATCATTTTCTAGAGATTTTTTCCATGTATTTGGTCAATGTATTTGGCTTTTTTTTAGAAGCTTTTTGCCTGTAATGATTGTCTTCCAGCAGGAATCAAAATGTCCAAAATAGTAGTTGATAAGTATAATCTGAATGTTTTCCAAAAACGACTGAGCTCATAAATCTAAAAGACAAAATATAATCACAATCAAATGCAAGAATGTCTCAAATTTAAGATTTAAGTCAAATATCAAACTGATATTTGTCTACCCCTCTAAATGTAAATATACAGTATAAGAAATTTAGGAACCACATTGCTCAGACACTCACATCTCCCTTGCGGACGTAGTCGGGGTCTTTGTAGATGTCTCTGGCCAGACCGAAGTCACAAATTTTCACCACTTTATTGTCAGAAAGCAAAATGTTCCTGGCTGCTAGGTCTCTGTGAATACACTGAGGTACAAAGACAAAGAACACAAATAAACCGATAATGACATGTTTGTAGCTGCAACCACGTCAACAAGCGCACAACAGGTAAAGTATTAGACCTTGCGAGAGGCCAGAAACTCCATTCCTCGCGCCACCTGGAAGCTGAAGGAGATGAGATCCTCCAGGAATAAAGGACAGTTAGAGGAAGATTTTGGATCTAGATGGAGAAAGAGAGTTAACACAATATAAAGTGAGATTATGCTCCAACATTTAAAAAGTGTTTATTTTTACTGCTACTGTGTTACCTTGGTGATTCTCTGTCTCGTCTCTTTCATCTCTAATATTAGTTTGGCTGTCCGACATGCAGGTGCTACAACCTGGACCTCCATTCTTTCCTCCATCCTCCTGAGATAGGAAGAAATAGAATACATATATTTAATGTTGCCGACAGAGAGTGAAACTTACAAAAATAAGACGGACTTAAACTTTTGGATACACGATGTCTTGTCAGACTCATGAACATGTTTTTGCTCAGACCTTGAGGCCCAGTTGTGTCTAAAACTGCTCAGACCAGATAACATCTTCAAACCTCAACACGATTGCAGAAGTGAGTGTCAAAGAGTCTGATTTTGAAATTGCCCGCAACACAAAAGGGTGACCTTTTTTTGTTTGTTTCCCGTCTGGTAGGAGAAGTGAGGGGCTCAAAGGCATGTGTGAACCTTGTGTGCACGCCATAGAGGTCCAGTTTAGTGTACAGTACAGCTTTCTTTTGGTCACATCTCACCATTTGGCTCACAAACACTTCTCTCTTGCTCTTGAGGAAGGCAGAGAGATTTCCATAGCAGCAGTACTCGACAATGACCATCAGCGGTCCTGCACATACAGAAAACACACATGAATGTTCAAAGTTATGACAACTGGAAGAGCACATAAATACTCACTTGTGCATTAACAAGGTTGCTTTATCTCTACACACACAGAAATCAAATTTGTAGTTCAGAGCACACACACACACACACACACACACACCTCCTGGCTTGGTGCAAGCTCCCAGTAGGTTGACTACATTTAGATGGTGCCCGATGTGGTTGAGGATCTTTAGCTCTGTCATGAGTGCTTTGTGTTCGCTGGCTGTGGCTCCCTCTAGTGGACAAAAGGCAAGCAAAGATGTAAAAGTGACATGTTTCACCACAGATGTGACATTTTATTCTCTCAGACCTGTAAAATGATCGCACCTTTGAGCATCTTTACGGCCACGGTGCTGCAGCTGGTGGCGTTGTCCATACCAAACGCAGATGCCTGCATCACCTTACCAAAGGCCCCCCTGCCCAAAGGTTTCCCTGAGAGACGGAGAAAGAATGTGAGTGTGATTGACACAGGGGAACAGGAGGCTAATTGAGTTAACAGAGCTTTATTAATTAGTACTATCACCCATCCTGAAAACGTGAGATGCTGATAAGAGAAGACCCCATCAGCAGTCCATCTAACTGAATCACACCCTGATGACAGTGAGATCTGATTAGTTCCAATCACCACAGTCCACACACCCTTTGCTGGAGTTGATTAGCTCAGCACAGACAACACAGACACAAAGTCTGATTAATGGAATGAGAGTCACTCCCAATAATACTCTGATAAGACCTGTGAGAAAGTCCTCGTATCAGTTATGTGATCTTAAATACCTTCCCTCTCTCCCATTGTTACACTGTACCTTCCCAAAATCCTCCCAATTTTACGTCGCAGTTGAGGTCCTTCTTAAACATCAGATTTTGTATATATCAGATAAAGGAAGCAAACCTAATTTGAGCCTCTCCCGAGGGAACTCCCATTGGTTGGGGTCGTATTGCAGCCTCTCACACTGCTCGTCTATTGGTCCCTCTCCTGTGTCCAGAATGATTGACAGGTACTTGTTGTTTGAGCTGCTGGGCTATGGAGAAAGAAAAACAGTTACATATGACAAAAATAAAAATAAACGTCTTATCCCTGGGGGGAAAAAAAGAACAACAGAAAATTTTAAAGAAGTGAAATCAACGTACAATACTGTGTTGGCTATAAAATGGGTGATTGTTCTGGGTTATTTTTTAAATTAGAAATTAAATGTAAAGTACAAAAGTGTGTCAAGAGTCTTGGATTTCAAGAATGAAGTCGTAATATTTAAAGAATAAATTGAAAGTGAGAATGATTGCTTAAACACTGCTTTTTCAGTCATTAATAAATGTGATGTAAACAATTTAAACTGTAATATGACTCTGAAAATCTTGTTACACATTAGTTGATCCTTACAGATCTTTGTAAGCCTGTTGTCAATCTATTTACACATTTAAAAATGGTTGTGCTACAACGATATGTCTCCATATATGTTCCGGACATTTGTGTCGTCAAACTAGAAAATATCTTTGTTGCTTGTCTCACCTGTCTCAGTCTGCGGATGAAGAGCGTGAGCAAAAGCCAGAAGAGAGTGGCCACAACACAGGTACAGGTGAGCGAGGGTATTTCAAGAAATGAGGCTTCCGAGGGAGCTGCAGAAACACACGAGCCAGAAATACATGTTCTCGACACATCAACTTTAAATGACAACGTTCAAACACATTGAAGACCTTTTTAGATTTTTACAAAGCTGGAATTTAGGAAACAGAAAACATTCTTTGCTAAGGTGTTTAATTGTATTTCCCAAAGAGGGGTGCTGTGTTTTAACCATCACCATAATCCAGACATATTCCCTACACATATTTTCCTCTTCTTCTTTTCTTTTCTCAATGAGAAGACAGAGTAAGTCTGCTGAGCTGCTCTGGGCTGTCAGGCCGGGCCCTTCCAGAGGAAATAAAAACGGGAGACAGCTTCCTTCCTTACTGATCCGAACACAACAACTCACAGCCACTCCTCTATCTAGACTCAAACTTGGAAGCTTGGTGTCCACTTTGAGAAACGCTCAAACTGGGTGGTAGCAGAACAGGGCAGTTGTAAGTTATGGGTGAATGAGGAAGTGCACATAAAGCTGAGTTTGTCCCAGATTGGGATTATATAAGGCTACTCTTTGATCCATGTTTACTGAGAAATTGATAAACAAACCTATCACCTTTCATTAATGGTAATACATCACACCTCGACATCCATAAAACCATTATAATAAACTGCACAATATTTGCATCCAGGAAATACATCTCTATAGAGAACTGGGAACAATGGACATCAGTGCATGCCCATATATGGAAAAGTCGTATATAAGAAGGAAACAAAGCCATCAAAGGCAGAGGTGCTTGATAATATGACTTGTTTGGAATACACACCATTGACCCATATGTAGGCAGAGCTCTCTGCAAACCCCCGTTCATTGGTGGCCTGGCACGTATACAGGCCCTGGTCCTCCATTGTGATCCGATCGATGTGGAGGCTTCCATCTTCTGGTGATATGATGATACCTAGAGATGACGACACAAACTCTTAGAAAGTAGAGTAAAGCTACAACTGAATTTAGCCTGTTTTTTTTGTTGTTGTTTTTTTTTTTTTACCTGATCCCTGAGACAGAGCATGTTCATCCTTGTACCATGTGATAGTGGGGGTTGGGATGCCTTCAGAGGGACATCTCAGTATCACTGAGCTGCTGACATTGACAGTGCAATCCGTCAAATTATCAAGCAGCACTGGAGGCTCCAAAACTGAAAATAGGAAACACATACATTTAATAGTATGAATGTCAAATAACCGATGGTTTAACTTAAAACCAATCATGTAACAAAGTGCCATTCTGAGGTGCTTACACTTAAGAATTTCCATAGCTTACAACTCTTAATTACATAATTACATTAAACACAAAATATATTTAATTTCATTACAGTACATCAAGTAGTTAAAACGTCATTTTAAGTACCGCAGTAACTTCCTTTTTGGCCACTAGGGGGGAGTTAAAACAAAATGCCATATCATCACTTTTTGAGTTCATATAACTAACTTGCAAGCATGCAGATGTCTATGTGTAAGCAGACCTGTTGTTATTTGCTGTGTTTGGAGTCATGTTAAAAATCACCCGTCTAGTCTAAGTCAGTGTAAGCTTTGTTTTGGGACTTTTTAACTGCTCTACTCCACTGTGTTCAATCATTGTGCTTTGTTTGTCTGCACTGATGCTTTAAGCAAAATGTGTACAGTGAGTTTTTAGAGTGTTTCTGTGTAAATTATCTCCCTGCAAGTCTGAAAATAATAAAGACAGGAGTAAATCAAACAGACAGGGAGTGGTTGAGAAAACAAAAACAGAGCTACAAAAATGTATAGTGCTCCGTATAGATTAGGGAAAACTCAATAGACAGGTGAAGATCTGTTTCTTCAAACACCACCTTAAACGTTTGAATACATTGTGAATATATAAAACTACTTTTTGGCGGCTTAAAATAACCATAAATTGTTAATACATATGACTGTCAACAAAAAATTTGAAAAGAGAAGTTTGAATTAAAACATCGTACAATTTACATTTTTGTATTTCTACTTTTTAAACATAAACATTTTTATTTAAACACTGGGATTCCCGCCCCCCCAAAAAAACCCATCCCACATTTATCGTAGTACAGTTTCAGTTATTTATACATGTTTTGTGATGAAATGAAACCAGAGCTATTTTTTCCCACAGTTTTCTGGACCAGTGCCACTTTCGAACAACAATTGAGCACTGGTAGTGACACATTTTTCCGTGAGAGTGGCCTTGGCTTCAACCTGTGAGTCAGCTTTGGGTCCTCTTGGGCCCCTGACTCACCCTTTCTCACCCCTCAGTATTAATTTATTAAAAACTCACACAATGTAGTATTTCATCATGTTCACTGATATAGATTTATGTGTGTACACAGAAGGGTAAATGTTTTTTTTTTTTCTGTTTCCTTCTCATGCTCTGAGTTAGAGTACAATATAACAGAACGAGTTGACTCCTCAGTCCCTGCATCCTTCTAACCAAGTTTACATTTTTCTTTAATTCTCCACTTTTTTTTTGTCTTTTTGCCTCCCTGAGTCCTTCTTTCTCATCCCTCTGTCTCTCTAGTGATACCCCTGCATGGATCTCAGGGGAGGAAGCTGACGTCTTGAGCTCTAATTGTAAAGCGAACAGCAGTAAAAGACGAAAAGTCACTTAACTAAGGCCACTGATTGTTGTTTCCCCTATCGTCCTCCTGGACAACAATTGATGATTGTCCGCAGGGGTTGGAGCCTGACAGTGTCTGATTGGCTGATTGTTCCTCGGGCCCTGTGTGGGGGCCTGTAAATGTGGCATTGTGGGAAGTGCCATTGTATGCTCTTCCTCCAGACAAGAGCTCATTCCCACGTGAAAGAGGTGCTGAGCTGAAGCGCAAGAGCAAAGGCAGGGTGGGGCCCCAGGAAGTCGTGGGGACCCAATTCCCAAGCAGCAAAACTGTGTGAGAGAGTGTGTCTGTTTGTTTGTTTGTTTGTTTGTTTGTTTGTTTGTTTGAATGTGTAACAGATGTGCACAGAAATATGAGGAGGCATAACGTTTTTAGTGGAGAGAAAACTTAACTAATCAATCCTAACTCAAAATTCAGGAAATAGTTTTCAGCTACAAGTTCAAGACCCTCACTTAATCTCACTTGGGGACCTGCAACAATACATTTCCTCAATTTCTGTTACGTTTGACCGACCTTATAGGCCCAAAATAATTTAACCAAGTGAACAGTTTAGATTTTATTCGACCATGATTTTTGGGATAAAAAGGAAGTAAGTCTTAAATAATAATAAATAGCTGACTAACCAACTTTGAAATTAAATATTTTATGTTGATGTTAAAATAACACTGAATTCATTGTATTGACATGTTTTACTTTGAAAAATAATTGATTGAAATGAATGTGTTTTAAATTCCCATCAAAGCATTGTTTTAATTTAGATTTTTAGGCTTTACCTCAGTCATGGAAAAAAAGCTCAAGTTCAAGTTGTTTAAGTCGGATTGATTAGATCCAAAGATTCAGACGCCAACTTTGAGATGAAGGAACTAGAAGCTTAACATCTTAGCAACCCAGCTGGATCAGACTGCAACACCTGTCAGGGTTACATTCTGTCAGTCAGAAAACAAAAAGTTCAGATCTATGACTAGAAACCTTTTTGGACATTTAGATAATCTAATTCCAAAGATTTAGTAGCATAAAAAACAAAAATGTTTGGACTCCCCATGTCTCTGCTTTGTTTTGTGACGCCAATTCTGCATTAAAATTATGAAACTCCCATTCCTCTCTTCTGTAGTTAGTTCCTTATGATCACATCCCCATTTATTGATGTCATTCTTGTGTTTGTTACTGACATGTGAGTTTGGGCTTAATGCATTTATAACGAAGCACTTTGTGACTGTTGTTTTAAAAAAAAGCTCTATAAATACATTGTGTACTAACTATTGACTTAAATATTAAAGATGAAGGAGGTGGAACCACTCACTTGTGACCCCAACCTTTGTATCAAGGTGTGTCTCCTGCCTGGTGATGACGTGGTGGGCGGAGCATCTGTAGGCTCCAGAGTTTCTGGCTGTCAGGTTGCTTATCAACAGCTCCAGAGTGTTGGAGAACTGCCCTGATGTGAACCGCTGAGTGCTCGGAGCAGGGCTCCACGATTGGGATTCCTCTGTACTGTTCATGTGTTGCCATGACAACGCTGTGTACAGGTACTTATTAGCGGCACAGGTGAGATGGAGGTCTCCACCCTCTCGAGGCTCCTCCCTCTGGTTCACACTGAAGCCTCCTGGGACATCTAAAGGAATCAGAGAGGGCACATGAACAAAATAAACATTCCCTGATCTCCAGTTTGATGAATTAGCCCTCTCAGTTTCTGGGCATTGGGCCTGAAACCTGGATAGCTGATTGGACCAATCCTCCATTTTTTTGAACCTCGGACAACAATATTGAATGGCTATTGTGGGTAAAAGCAGCGAGTGGAATACAGTGAAAAGGCTTTTTATTTACTTTAGCCATTTGAAACTTCCCGTGGAAACGGCTCAAGAGTTTCCTGATGGCAGATAGTGTTTATCTTTCCCAAACACCCCAAGGCCTCCCGAAATAAAGCGGACCTGCCAGTCCAAGGAAGTGCGCTGCACGGGGAAGTGGAACGATAAGAGTCCCAGGTTCCTGTTTCGCTCTTGCTTATACACTGACAGCCTATGCACAAACACAACTATGCACACACTTGAAGACAAATTGACACAACAAACCTTACCTGTATCCTTAATAATGTTAGCTTCACATCACATAAAAAAGTACGTGTACTATGCACACACAGGCAAGCACTACCAAACACATTAAGTGCAGACGCTGACTATGAACTATTTTGTCATGTAGATGTGCAGAATTCTATTTTTTTTTTTTAAATGTCACTTCTTTTATTTTGTCCTCTAGAAATCATTCACATTTTCCATGACAGAAATCCAGAATTTTTCAAATGGAAGTAAAATAATTGTTTTTATTGTATTTAAAACATAATTCCAGCATTCGGCTTTTGAATTATGCAGTGCATTTAAAACATCATAAATTCAATATATAGCATATATCTGTCTTTGATATCTATGTGGGATTTAATTTATTCAGTCTTACATAAGCATGGTTTGTGTCCATTTTGGTGTGGATATTGAGGAAACATTTCCTTTTGTAAGTTCTTTGCAGAAAACTTCCTTTCAGGGAGTTTCTGGATAACAGAGACAATTATAGAAATACCAGACCAATTGAACATGCAGGTTAAAGTTAGTTCCTAAGAAAACAGAGAAAGAATATTCAGACTAATTTATTATTCAGTCTTTATTCTAAATCAAATATCTGTTAAAAAATGACCAAGTAAGTAATGACAACATGTCAAATAGATCAGCTTAAAAAAAGCTTAGTTTGACTCATAGACTGTTATTATATACAGTCTATGGTTTGATTCAGGAGGTGGAAGTAAAATGAATCAGACAACAGGCATGAGACAGGAAAGGAGGAGTTGAAAGAGCAACTGGAAATAGATTTTTTTACTGTAATTTCTTAATTAAGCTTTTAAAAAATTCCCAGAAGTGGAAATGTAAACAAATCCCATGAATAGTAAATCTAGAGACATGATTCATCCTGTTCACCTGTGACATAGAAGTGGACGTCTAGCTGGTCTGTGCCTGCAGAGTTGGAAGCAACACAGCGATACACTCCAGACACAAAGGCCTCGGCCAAAGTCAGGACCCCCACCGTCTGTGAAAACCACAAACTTCCTCATTAACAAAACCAGGACACACACACACACACACACACACACACACACACACACACACACACACACACACACACACACACACACACACACACACACACACACACACACACACACACACACACACACACACACACACACACACACACCTATCATTTTTATTTCTCAGGATCAGGCTCGTTACCTCTGCCACTGGTGCCAGAAATCATTTCCATTGGCCCGCTGAGCCGACAATAGGTGTCTCTGAGCCAGACCACCTGCCCACTTCCAGCACAGTGGGCAGCTCAATGTGTAAGTTGTCGATACGTATAAACATAGGTGTGTATGTCTATATACATTTTAGATGAATTAAAAAAAATAACATTATATTAAACTTGTTCCTTTGTTTGGTGGAACTTATGAAAATAATATTTAGTCACTTATTTAAATATTACCGTTGTGCCAACTAAAATATTTGACCTCCTAACAAATCCAGGGTTACATGCACAACTGTGCGATGACAACGCTGTGATGTTTACTTCTGATTCTGCTTATCTCCTTGAGTGTAACTTTATCCGCGGGCTTTTTGAGTATTCCCCATATTTCAACATTTCACTTAGTTACAATCCGGCTACAAGTGACTCTGCTTTTCTTTTCCAAAGTGTGTATTTCAGTGCGTCACAGACCTTTTTCTTTCCCTGAAGAACTTCCTGTCTGTGTGTAACACTCAGGATGTGGTTCCCTGTGGATGTGGCGGAGAGTCTCTCTGACACCGGGCTCCATAGCGAGGAAGATGTTGGACACACACACCTTAAAAGGGGGAAGAGGAGGAGGTGGAGAGCTCAGCTGTGTTAACACACAAGTCATTATATTCTGAAATCAGGTGTCAATGTTTTTCTCAGCTGTGCTCAGCAGGGGGAAGACCAAAACATCAGACAAACGCCTTCATCATCACTGTGTGATATCATCTTAACAAACACCATCAGCACCACCACCTTAGCATTTTTATCAATAGCATCACATCCTCTTACCTTGTCCTGCAGGCTGACAATAGAGGATCTTTTGAATGCTTTGTAAAACTGGATTGTTCATCTATGGTGGATGCAGAGGTGGTATTGTCATCCTGTGAATCAACTTCCTTCCATTCTTAACAAATCATCCCACATTTCCAGGACAAGAGTTCCTGTCTCTAAATCCATAGATTACATACTAGTGGAGCTGTGGGAACAGGCCCTGGTGCAATATACTATGTGGTTTATTGATGCACATCTTTTAATGATGCAAAACTCTGAGATCCCACAGGAGCTGGTGGAGGGTCCTCAAAACACAATATACATCATTTCAGAGTTAAAGTTGTTTAAGAGGAGATTAAATGTGCGTTCTGTAATTAATCTACCTTTCCATGTGTCATAAAAAAAAACAATGTTGAAAGAGTTAGGTGTAATTTAATTCATCTTTTTAAAACAGGTGACGATTTAGTGACAACCTCGAAAATACAGCGAGGAACACGTGAGTATGAGATCATTTTAAATTATCTTAAATCATTTTTTATAACCAAATTCACTTCATTTAATATTTTTAGTGATCACATATATGTCAGCTGTCATTATTTTTAATGCTGTACTGTTTGTAAAATTCTGTGTTTTTGACTGATTGATGTGTTTCCAGTTAATAAAACTATACTTTGTATGAAGAGTTTGGTTAATTCATTTTTGCGTAAAGATATTATAGTTAATTATTATTTAAATGTATTTGTGTTTTGAATTTAGTATGCCTAAGTAAGATAGTGTAACATCGATCCAAAACCCAAATATGTTGATACACTGATGGAAAACCTGAGCTAATAAATACCATAACTGTAAATATAAAGGTCAATACTCACACAGGAGATTCTTGAAACTCATGTATTTCATTTTGATCAGAACTGTTGGATATAAATGTTCCTGATTAGGATGAGCACTAAGTTTACATTTAACAGCGAAATAGTTTTTCATCTTAAGTTAAAATGTTACTTTCTGTATTTTCCTTGTTGTAAGTTCAGTAGAAGAACAAAAAACATACTTGACCTTCAGTTACTATGGGTAAGGGACAGTGGGACATCTGTGGTAAATGTAGTTCTTGTGTATAGTCTAGGACTAGTAATATGACAACAGCCAGGGTTACGTATGTCAGGTTTGGCTAACTGTGGTAAATATGCAGCAAGCAGCCAGTAAGCTAGCTTAGCCGGTTGCCTAGTAACTTCCTCACGATGCAGCAAGTCAAAAACCAGGAGGTTCCTGTTGGCAATTTTTTTTTTTGCATAAATTCCAATAAACTTGACCCTTTTAAATTGTTAAATGTAACCAATGAAATAAAACATGTTTAATAGTGAGCTTTGAAGGTAGTGGCAGGATGATTAAGATAGCCATAGGAGAGTTACATTTAGGATAGGACAAAGACCTTATTGATGTCATATCTATGTCTCCTTGACAAAAACTAACACTAGTTATGGCCAAATGGAGATTTTGTCCATTTTCTTTTTTTTGTCTCAAGACAATCCTGAGACAATAAACATGGTTCAGTCTCACAGTAAGCCTAAGTCCTTTGTGAGTGAAATCTTATACAATCAGTCCAAGATCTTAGCTCAAAGAAAAATGAGACCAGTGAACTCTTAAATTTGTCTTAAAGGTTTTTTTGTGTGTGCCAGAAATCCACTCTGATCCTGTATTTGATCACGCCTATAAACCCCTCTATCTCAGTCCTGCTCAGAACAGGCTGTTTCTGTGTCCATAGCTTTAAATGTAAGAAGGCTGTGTTCGACCACGCCCCTCTAGAGGACTTGGGTGGCTTGGGCTTTCTTCCCCCCTGCTCAATTGTTTTCTCATAATTGGGGGGGTTGTAGACGAGCAAGGGACACATATTAGTGTCAGAAAACCATGTCATTTAAACATGTATTTTGAATGATATGTGACCTTCAAACTAAGGTTCAATCTACGTTCCAAGTAATTTGAATCATCTAACATGTCTCATTCCTAGATCTCAGCTAAGAAGAAGTGTGAGACGGACCTTGTCTTACAGATGTCTCAAGGTCTGAGCTAAAAAAAGAAAAAATAGACAAGAGCGAGATCTCAGACTTGTCTAATAAAATAGAAAACACCTGTCTTCTGTAGCCTACATCTTTTAATATAAGTCTTATCACCACTCAAAATGTGACAAAGATCATTGGATGTATCCTACAAGATGCATGTTATTGCACCTGATGTATTATTTACATGGAGTCTGTTGAACTCACATAACTCTGAGGTAATTTCACAAACAGTTCCTATTATTTTTTTTTTTAAAGTTCCTATAAAGCGCAAACTTTTAGTCAACTAGACCACTTAAACAACGGAAAGGCAAAGGTTTGTTTTTCAAAAATCAAATTTTTGTTTGATATCTTTGGAAGCACCTTTAATAGTGCAACTTGATTTAGCGATGACATTTCAATTCATGAACAGTGCTGAAAATATCTCTCATTTCTATCTATCCAACACAAAGACAGCTATTTATTCTTTAGACATAAACCACTGTCCTTATTGTAAACTGTTATTTCCTCTTCTTCCATTGATCCTGTGCATGTTTATGGATGTGTTACTGCCCCTCTCTGCCTGTATCCTTGTCGTCATCCTTTTTTGTCTGTCCTGAGCTCCTCCCTGAGATGGTTCCTCTTTGCTCCCTGATTGCTCTTCCTCTTGGCAACTAGTTCGACCGCAAAAAGGACCCACCCTGTACACGACACTACAGGCCTCACACACGAATCCACACTCACAAATGCCCTCCTCTCACAGGCAGACAAGATTCCAGCGTACACTCCCCACGCATCCCAGGAAAGATTTCCTCGCTCAAAGCGGCACTTGCACACACAAAAATAGGATTAGTTAGATGGATGTGTGGACATAAACAGAGTAAGAAACTGAAATTGAACTTGCATGCACACACACACACACACACTCAAACAGCCACATTCACACTGTGTGCCTGCCAACAGGGTGAGCAGCAGCTGCCTGGACATTTGAATGAACTGGTCAGTTGTGTATCAGTGGGGGTCATCTCCTGCCTTTTCTTCCTGTCCTGTTTCGCGGCCTAAAATAAATTTTTACCGCTGTCCCTGTCGGTTCCTGTCTCAACCCCAAAATAATCACAGAGCCGTATATAGCAAACACAAGCATACACAAATATAAGCAAAGTTTAATGCAAAAACACAAACAACGGATATAACACTTCAGTACATTGAGATTCATACAAAGTTGGCAGATACTGTCATTTGTCATATGTAAGTTAGTTGTATAAAATTATTAAATATTAGATTCATATATTACTCATAAAACATCTGTATACAAAGAATCACATTGGGAGACACCCGTAAAATGGCACACACGCACACACACTTTCATACATGCTGATTTTTTTGCACAAGTACACACACTCTCACACTTGCTTTACACACACACACAGACACACACACACAGACACACACACACACACACACACACACACACACACACACACACACACACACACACACACACACACACACACACACACACACACACACACACACACACACACACACACACACACATACACACACACACACAACTGGACTTGGCTTTATACACTTAGGGCACTCATTCTCTTTAAATGGCTTGTAGTAGCACACGTGTCTTTGAGAATTGAAAAAAAAAAAAAAGGATGTTATATTGACATAATTTGACAAACATCTTGACATGGGATGACAATTTACAACACAGGATGATATAATTTGATGGAGGACGTAATAGTCTCTGGTCTGAGCAGACTTCCTACATGGTAGGCGTCTCCTGACCATCAGTCTTTTGAATAGAGAACTGTAGGCATCCCATAGTGAACAACACAAAGCTTGTCCTCTCTCCTGTTTCGCCCGTCCAAGGTGAGCACATTTGACCCTCTACCAGTGGCTTAAAAATCGGAACAGAAACTCACAGCTTTTGTGGATGTCAGAATCAGATCAGGGCTTGGGACAGGAATGGTTCATGCACCCATTATAGTACCACTCTAGGACACAAATAACAAGCAAAGCAGCTCCAGAAATGTGGCAGGTGGATGGATGGAATTGCACTTCTTCTGGCTCAAATGTCTGTGTAATATTTAAAAAAAAAAAAAAAAAAAAAAAGAAACTACAGGACGACTGGGTGTGAGGGGAGCACTCAGATTGGTAAAATGAAGGAAATAAATAAATAATCAGTAAAGCAGGTTCTTTTATATCCTTTGTTGAGAGGATTATTTTCCTCTATGTTCCTGTGTCTCCTGGTCGTCACCGCTCAGCAGTGTTCCAAGTCACTTTCCTCTCTTTACACATCGTTTAGCACGAGATCATCACGCAGGATAACTGGTAATGTCACTGAGGGTTCTGGATGCAGTGGAGATGCACTGATGAGTGTGGGGAGGTGCTGGTGGAGGTGATGAGGAGTCGTTCTTCTGCAGAAGTGAAGGATGCTGGGTCGGGTTGGAATGCAGAGCTGGTGAGGGAAGGGGTTGGAGAGGTATGTGTGTGGGGGGGCAGCAGAGTTGAGGGAAGGGGTGTGTAGGGGTGGTGGGGGTGAGGGGCTCTCAAGAATAGATCAAGCTCTTGAGGAAGCGGACTGTGCCACGTTTGAAGACGAAGGGACAATCACGCTGCTGGGAAGCGTCTCGCGTCGGAGAGGAAGCCAAACAACGAGAGGAAAGCGCTCTGATTTTCGCACAGGAAGCCCAGTGCGCCTCCTGCCCAGGCCAGATAAGAGCGCTGCGGTTCCCAGGGCCAGACCCAGGAGCGGGCCCAGGACACAGGCGTGAGGCCCCCCATCAGCCTGGCCCAGTCCGGTCCACTGTCCCTGAGCCTCCTCCAGCGCGGCGTCAGGCTTGTGGTGCAGCCGGGCTGCAAAGAACAAGGGGCCTAGTGAGGTCCAGTCATAAACTGGTCTACAAAACACACTCAATACAGACACTGAACCAGAACCAGAACAGAGCTTTACAAAGGACCAGAAGTCAGCCATTGAAGGGGCCAAATGTAATCTGCTGAAACATCAATGTGCAACGATATTTGGTAATATGCTGCATCTGCGTTTTTCAGCAGAGGCCTGAAAGCTGTTTTATCATCATTCACTGTTCTGAGTACCTGCCTTTTATGTAATTGTTGCCACTTTTGTACCGTGTGTAATATTTACAGTCTATGGTGTATAGGTGTTATATATCTAACATTGACTCAAATTTAAAATGTACCTTGTAACCCAATCAAACTTTCTCACACAGATTTACCAAATTGATTATACAAGAATTTGGATTTGTAAAATGTTCTTGTATTGGCAGAGTCTTTGTGATTTTTTAAACATGCTGAAACAAGAAAACAAGATTTGTTTTTCTTTGATACATATCGTGCATCAAATCTTAAAAGCAATATGCTAAATAAAAAGTTTGAAAAATACATAAAAACAAATCATCTGGGTTACACGTTACATTTCTTCTGGATACCAGACCTAACAAGAAATATCAATAACTTCAGCATCACCTGCTAGTCTGTTAGATGTTCATAAACATTACTTTAATTTGCACTCGGGGGGCGACCCGACGTATGGAACCATACTATAATAACTTCAGCATGGTGCCATGTGAGTGAGCCAGGGTCAAGGGTCAAGTACACCGATGATGTCAGTGTGTCTCAGAGGGGGAACTGAGCGTGGGCGGCTGCTGTGGTGCTCTCAGGTAATACTTAACCTTTCTGATTTGGTCATAAGCAACACAATAAGTACCTGACCTCCTAGAACAACTCAATCAATGTTACTGCCAAGTGCCTGCTTGAGCACTTGTGTGTGTGTGTGTGTGTGTGTGTGTGTGTGTGTGTGTGTTGACTAAATGGACTGTCCCTCTGCATCTTTGGGTTGGGCCATTTCTCATGAGAACTTTATATATAGGGTTTGTGTCAGATATAAGAAAAGCATCACAGGATGCGGTGTGCAATCACAATAATAAACAGGCCTCTCACCCTGCGTCCTGCTCAGGAAATTCATTAAATCATAGCGTTTGATTTGGAAACCAACAAATCGTGACTGAGAGCACGGAACTGGCTTCTATTGAAGTGTGTTTTTTTTACTCTGTCCTTTCAAGTCTGAGATACACTGTGTACTGTGTCTGTGAATGTACCATGCACACACTCGCACACACACACACACACACGCGCGCGCAAAGTGACACGGAGGCTATGCATTTGTATTCAGTTAAACAAACATATGGAAAAGGACACATGGACAAACAGAACAAACATATGGGGAAAGAGGTGCACAAGCAAGCAAACACATAAACACACACACACACAGATGAATACAAGCGCACACACACAAATAAACACACACATTTTCACACATTCCAGCACATGAAAGGCCCCCAAAAGGCATCTGTTCTGGTTACAAGAAGGAAACGTTGTCTGAACACATGCTGAAATAGACAAAACATGTCTCGTTTTTACAAAATCACAAACACACACCCCCCAAAACTCACACACACCCAACTTAATAACAGAAAAACAGATGTACATGTTTTTTTTACACTAATGGATAAATGTTATTTTTAGACATAACACTCGTAAAGTATTAAAAATATACAAGGAGAGCTCACTGTTGCTGTTTATCAATTTAACACTTAGTACTACAAAGCAGGATTTCCGGTTAGGGAGGTAACTTCAGGATTTATTCTGGGTTTTTAATACTATGAACATCACGTCACTTTTTACTCTGGTAGATCGCCATGGTAACTTATGCTGAACACCTAACTTGAACTTGTAGGTTACGTTAGGGGTAAGAGGTCAGTTTGTAGAGAGAAACGCCCCCTAACCAATCAGACGATGATCGAGGATCACTTCATAGACGAGGCCTCAGTGTATGCATTTTTGAAAACTATATATTTTTATACCTTTTAATAGTGATGCTTTTTTTTATTCCTACTGGTCCTATACAAGATGCACAGACACTTCCAAACTTAAGGTTCCCATCAGAAGTAGTAAGCTGCCAATTCAGAAATGATGATAATTCAAATGCACATAACCAAAGTAAAAACAACGACGCAAAAACCGAAACATGCGGTGAATAAAAAACAACCTCTACAGGCGCTTTTGCTGTGATAACTGGATATGTAAAGTTTTTTTCTGGGGAATTTGCTTTTTGGTTTTGGGTGTTTTTGTCTTTGCAATGATTATTTATTCGTAAAATATTTTCTGTTTGCAGAACGATTTTGAATGTGTAGCAAAACTACATCATTTTATTTGTTTTTGGCTAATACAAGTGTTTCATCGTTTTGGAATTTGCAACCTGTTTTCTGCTAAAAGAAAATCTTTTGGGTCGTTTCAGTGTGTTGTGCACTTGACACAGACTCAGACGCCGTGCTATTCTGCTCACTTTGGGGGACAGACACTTCATCCAGTCTTTGGGGGCTACTTACAGGCCTTTGGACGGGCAGGGATGCCAGAGCCACTGGATATGAGGAGGAGGGACCCCGTGGGACGTGCAGTGAAGGGCTTGTCTGCTCCCCCGCGGCACCGAGCCTGGGTCCTGGGCAGACACCGCTTTCTCACCTATTTGAGGACTCACTGCCAGAACATACACACACACACACACACAAACACACACACGCATACAAGAACACGTTTTATCACTGAGGTTGGGAGAGCTTAAGGTAGTTAATGGGTGAAGTAGTCGACCCAGGATCCTCACCATTGACCACAAGTGTGAGTGTGAGATTCTGGTACAGCCCGTGTTCCTGAATTCGTACCAGGACGGTGTACTTCCCAGCATCCTCCTCTGCTACATCCCGGATCACCAGGGAAATCCCGTCCATGTGGTATCTGGAGCACTGCTCTGCTGCCACCATGCCATCCTTCAACCTGACAGAATAAAAGACGTCTGAGCAAATTTTCCATAGAGTCCAATCAAAAGTCCCCGTTAAGGAAAAGTTTTGAGAATGAATTATAAACAAACAGAATCACTTAGATCACTTTGATAACCTAACATGATTAGCTCAGTTCGGTTGCTAAAACAAACTGTGACTTGCCTTTGCAAGGAAATGGTTGTGAGGAAGTTTGCCAGAGATGAATACAGATAAAAGCCTTGGGTGGGAAACTAAAGACAAAAGACTGTGAGGTGTGATTGAGGGTTGAAAGGGATCGCTTACCAGATGACCTCAGGGGCGGGGAACGCTCGTAGTTTCGGGGTGATTTTGTATGATTTCTGTCCCGCCTGCACCTCCATCACAGATCCATGTCGGGGCTTCAGGCGAATAAATGCATGGTCTGACATGGAGGAAACACATGCACATATTTTTGAGTCATTTGTCCACATCCACATACACAGTATTTCAATGTAGGGGAATTTCAGAGAAAAAAACCAACTCACCATGGACAGTAACTGTGACTTTCTGTTGTTTGGTTTTGTCCCCGCTGCTGACACGACACGTGTACAGCCCTCGATCTGAACGCTGGAGTTTTGGGATGGTCAGAATATTGTAGAACAACATGTGTGTTCTGTGTTTTAGGAGCCTCTTTGAAGTGGAGCCAGTGTTGTTATTCTGAAGGTTGAGATTGAGAAACAGCAGCAACATTAACACAGAAGGCATGGCTGTGAGTGTTTAATATTTAAAAGGCCATTTATCTTAGAGCTGAAATTATCTTGCTTTCGAAGAATATCATCTTTTCTTTTCTTTGTGTTTTTAACGATTAATTAGTAAAATAAAGATAATAAAAAAATCTTCTTTGATGGTTGAGGTTAGGGTCTTCATCCTGCATAACTTAAATCATTTTAATGTTTCACAGTTTAAATCAGGAATGCATTGTGACCATGTCATTCATTAACTCTATTCCCACACAGTGTATTGACTATTGAAAAAAGGAAAAAAGGAAAACAAAACTCGCTCTAAACATGAAACAAGACATGAGTAAAGATAAAGAAACGCCTACGGAGCCTCTTCACCAGAATCCTGTAACCCAAAGCGCTACTCTCGACTTGACTTGACTTGATTATTTGTTGACAGTTGGAAACCACAGTAGTTACTAAATAATGTTTTCTTCATCCAGAGTCTTAAAAGTTCAACTGTGAGACAATCTAGGAGTGTCTCCAGCTCCACTTGGCAAGTTAATGTTTGGAAAAGCTAAAAAAAAAAAGCCTCATCCATGTTAACAAGATGGTACATGAGTAAAACTAGGAAATCAAAATACATGTAAGATACATTTTCTCCATGTTTTTTTTATCTTTATAGTTAGTGATTATGCTTATTTATGACCAAGTATCCTGTTCACCTTTCTGAGAAGTATAGTTCTAACGAGTTATTTGATGGTAAAACGTCTTGATTGACAGCTCGGTGGACAAAAGAGGCTCCTGTGGAACAGTGTGCACTGGATTAGTAGAGACGAGGTGGAGCAGCAAGAGGATACATAATAAAACTAACTTCCATAATCCTAAGCGTATGCTTTAAACTAACACAAAATATGTCCTGCTGTGGACTGTACCAACCAGAGGGGTCTTTGCTGTTCTGTCAGAAATTTAAATTTGTGTTTTAGTTAGTGGAAGGGTTGGGACATTGAAACTGCAACAGAGTCTACTGCGCAACTCTGACTCCAAATGACATCACCAGTACAATTTGTCAGCATGTCGGGGGGTGTTTATGCTTCATTTTCGTACAATGGGAGGAGGTAGTGACACACCATCCATCTTTGTATACAGTCAGTGGTCCCAATTAAAATACCTCTATAAATAATGCTAATCGAGTCATTTCTGTCTCCACAGACTCTGACATATGGTCTGACCTTTCCAGGGTAGTCCCAGGTGATGTTGACTCTGGTGTTCAGCTCCCCAGTGGCCGTGCAGTTTAAGACAAGTCTCTCGCCCTTCAGGGCCTGAACGGGTCCACTGCTGTTTAGATACACCTCCATGATGTTACTCACTAGAACAAGAAGGAAATACAGGATGTTATAACACTATATCATAGTCAGAGTTGACATAGAAACTATTTCTACAAACATAAATGTAAAGAGGGATTTCATTCAGACTGAATGCATTTCTGACCTGGTCTGTGTACAAAGTATATCCGCGACTTGTGTGTGACGTGGTTAGTGATTGTCTCGCAGTAGAAGAGGCCGATGTAATAGAAGGTGGGAGTTCGGATGGTGAAGCCTTGCTTGCTGTTCCAGATGATGTTCCTCTGGTCTGGACTCAGGCTGTGGTTGGGAAACTGTAGGAGGAGAAGGAGGGAGGGAGGGAGGAGAAGAAGACAACACCCATCAAATGTTTTATCACAAAAGCCTCAGTGATGCCCTTTTACCTCCCAAAGAACGTAAGAGTCATTGCTATTATTTTATAGAGAAACCATGATAAATTGTTGACTAATCAAGGACTGAGTGTCATTAATGGTCTCATGTGATAATTAGTCTAAGACAAAGAAATCCATCAATTGTATCCACTTCTGATGAAACAACAAAAAACTGAAAATGTTTGTTTGAACCTCAAGTCCAACAGCGCTAGGAGAAGGTCAAGTTTAAAGACTAGTGACAGCAAGTCTTAAGACAAACCATTTGTTTAATTCTTCATTAAAAGCCACAGGTTTAGAGGTGTCTGAATATTCAGAATTATTATCAATTATGAAGTTTCCAAAACGTGTTTCGTGTGTGTGTGTGTGTGTGTGTGTGTGTAAACATTTAAAGTGTGGCCATGCAAGGACTTTCAGTTTTTATTTGAGTTTGTAGGAAATCATCCTGGGACTTCAAATGTTGAGACTAGATTTGTGAACTCAAGTCTGCAGTGTTCCCCTCTCATCAAGTTCATATTTCCTTTTCCCAATGTTTTTAAATGTAAAAGACTTACAAGACTGCTAATCCGCCCCAAGAAAAAATGTACTTCACTTTCATCTGCTTTTTCAATAAACACACCGAAAAAGTCAAGATATATTGAACAACTTGTAAACTCAGAACTTCCAGAAAAGTAAGTTTCTACTCTTCGCTCCAACTTGGCTTAAGCTTTTGTTTTCACTTTCAATGGAATGATTCACTAAAGTTGCAGCTCCTCTTTGAAAACTTTTCAATATTAGGTCATAAATGTTTTTCTAAGGACTAAAATGAGCTATAAGAGGCCCCAGATAATCCTGCCTGTATCTCCACCGTGCTGGTTTTTATAATTCTATAATCTTGATTCTACAACACTTGTGTAACCTTGTTGTTTTGGAGACAGCCTCAAGGAAATGTTTACGAGAATTTCTGTGACATAGTGGAAGCCTCCCACCCACTCTCAAGGGAACAGGTAGACCCCACCACCTCCAGCATAACACACACACGCACACCCCCCCCCCCCCCCCCACCCCACCCCCCCCCCCCCCCCCCCCCAGACTCTCGCACCCCCAGTGTGAAGTGGCTGATATCCCCCCTCCCAGAGTGAAGTGACCCTCTCAGACGCCACTGTGCTCTTCCTCCTCCTCCTCCTCCTCCTCCTCCTCCTCCTCTTTGACTATCAAAATGAGTTCCCTCAATGCCCCTCTTTCCCACTTTACAACAGAGGTGTTGGAGAAAACAAGGGGAGGAGCTACGATGTTGGAGGACTCAGGATATGAGAAACGTGACTCCAGTCCATCTCCTCGCATCCTGTTACTACAGGATATAGACATTCGGACTGGAACTCCAGGTCGACCCTGTCATCCCAGACCTCCTGGTCACTTTCACAGCAAGAGAGCTCCTGGGTATTGTTCCTGATGACAAGGGTCATATTAGAGATGTAGACAAAGTGCAAATTCCTTCCAGGAAAAAAACACTCCAGAGGCTGTGACAGTGAGTGGATTCCATGTTCAGACTCGACCAGAGCAGGGTGAGAGGAGGGAGATGAAGGAAACAGAAGAGAGCTATTTTCTACTGAAGTGTTCTCATGTATGTGTGTTGATGTGCAGCCGTGTCTGTTTAAGGATCAGATTGCTAAGTTTTGCAACTCATATCAAATCCATAATGCAGTCACTTCTTCTTGTTGTTGCACAAGCATCTTGTTTTTTAAGCATCTATCAGTTTGTTCAGAAAGACTGACTCAACGGCTGTGAATAAAATTCCATGAAATATTGTACTGACATTCATAAACCCCAGAGGATAAGATCAACAGATGACTAAGTTTTCCACAAGGTTCATGTTTGTTGTTTTGAAAGTGACTTTCAGTTTTTATTTGAGTTTGTAGGAAATCATCCTGGGACTTCAAATGTTGAGACTAGATTTGTGAACTCAAGTCTGCAGTGTTCCCCTCTCATCAAGCTTATATTTCCTTTTCCCAATGTTTTTAAATGTAAAAGACTTACAAGACTGCTAATCCGCCCAAGAAAAATGTACTTCACTTTCATCTGTTTTTTCAATAAACACACTGAAAAAGTCAAGATATATTGAACAACTTCCAAAAAACTTTGGCATGGATTGAAATTGAATTTAGGGCAGGCATTTCTGTTCTCCGCAGGATACATTTTTAGGGTTACATTCAGTGCCATTTCTGGGTCACAATAAAAATGTGTAAAATGGTTTATGATAAAAAATGTATCTACATTTTAAATGCTGTATATGTATGTTGAGTTTTGTGAGCATTAGCCAGTGCTTGCATGTTTCTGACTCTGTAGACGTACAGAGTACAAATAGCAAACACTCTACCCTCCAGAGTCGTTAGCCTGGGTTTAGGTTTTAAGTCTTGATTATTCAAAATGAAACTGAAACAATTGTACACACAACGACGTCACTTTACCAGGTAGTACAAGTGCTATTTTATTTCTGAAAACATCTGTGTAATATCGTCTCTGATTCTGACGGAGCTTTCCCAAATTGAATACTTTTTAAAGACTGGACATTTACCATGCTGTGTGAGTCTACAGCCATATTCACACATGCCCAATAGTCCTGAAATGTTCCTGCCAAGCCTGTAGTAAAGCCCACAAGAAGTTGGGGTGAGCCAATGTGTGAACACAGCTGTTAATATTCAGTCAAAGTCACCCGACTGGGAGGGGGTGATGACATTTATATCCTGCAGCAGGCTGATTGCTGTGTAATGTTGCGATGTCCCTTAGTCTGTCCTTACTGTGCTGTTCTTTATGTTTTAACTATTGTAAAGTGTCTTTGAGTTTCTAAAAGCGCTTATAAATAAAATGTATTATTATTATTATTATTATTATTATAACTGTGTACAAAAATAAACTGCTTCATTATGTTTTCTTCTTGCCAGTATGTTCTTCTCCACTTATTTGTTGACAAATTGTGAACAGCTCCATTTACACATAGTACTGATTTTTTTTTATTTTAAATCGCCCTGCGACTCCCCCCTATCTGTCCGATAGACAAAACTTCCCGCTGTGAGGAACAAGCAACTCAGAAACATTTCAGGGATAGGCCGTGATGTAGGAGTGCATGTGTGAAACTGGCTCAACAAAACTTCTGATTTGCATAATGGGAAGTGCAGGAGTATGAACCACAGGGATAGTCAAATGCCAGAGGCCGGTGACTGCTGCAGTGATCCCATTATAATGGGTCTCTTCTCCTCCTACGTACTTTAATGCACTTTCATTCTTACTTTTCTCCTGACAAACATACAAAATCATCTATTTCATAGCCTCGTGTATATTTTCACAACCGCTCTATTGTTGTTATACCACATAAAGCCTTCTACAGGCTGTCATATTAATGATGGTTGTACGTGATTGAAGAGAATGGACTACCCTTTGATCTGCCAGGGCCAACAGTAGCTGCCTCTGCTTCCTTCACCAGGCTAAGCAGCTGTTTTAAACATCAGCTTCAGGAAGTTGGCAGCCAGTTTTCCTACTACAAGAGGTGGAGGCTGAGATGTGGGAAGTGGGGCTGGCTAAAGGCCAAAGGGGCACTCCAGACCTCATGTCCTGTCTCCGAAGTTGGAAACAGTGCCAACAGGACACTGCGGGCGCCACTCCATCGGAAAAAGTCAGTCATGAAAGAGGGAATCTTCGATGGAAAGTTTTGCTGCAGATTAAAACAGGCCGACATGGTTTTGTTTCATTCAAAGGCAAATACAGAAACAGACCGATGCAGACAGCACACACCCTAAACACTCCTCATTGCACTTGGTAACATTGTCCGCTGGCTCCTTCACTCAGCACTCAAGTACCAACACTTACAAACACATCCGCACACACTTTCACACATATCCGCAGACGGGCGCAAACAAATGGACACACACGCCACAGCGTTATGACTGCCAAGATAAAACAATGTGGATAATGATCTGGAAAGGGACGCAGATGTGAGATCTGAAAAACCCGGGACAAGCGATGATGTGCAGAAAATGTGAGAGGTGTGATGAATCAGAGATGGACAGAGAGTAGATCTCTTAGCACACAGACATCAGAATTTGATCTTGTCATTTCATCCACATCTCATTCACTCACCTTGACCAGTGTGGTGGTGATGTTAGGGTGGGTGACCCGGCAGGGGATGACCAGCGGCTGCTTCTCCTTCATGTACAACACATCTGGGCTCATACCCGGATGGTCCACAAATGGCTGCTGGCTGTCTGAAACCAAAACACAGCGTTCAGGGACACATATGGTGCACATAATGTGAATCTCATGTATAAACAGGGACTACTCCTGTCTTATACGCCACTATTACAAATGTGAGTACATAAAGCTTAACGTGTCAGTTCAAGGAAGTTGAAGAAAAATGAAAGAAAAGTATTTTCTTACTTTCCTCTATTTGCAAGGAATTACTTTAGGTTTACTCCTCTGGACGTTTTAATTATTATTCCTCTTCCATTCCTGTCACTTTCATTGGGATGTAGGAGTTATCTGTTGCAGTAAATTGGTATTTGTGAATCTTCACTTTGAGAATCAATCTTCTTCACTCTCTTGTCTCTGGGCCTTTTTCTTTCAAACCCAAAGAAAATTGTTGTATCAATCTTCAGCCCTGAGCGATGATTGCAGATATTCATTTTAAATAACTTGAAGGCTCATTAGCTTCCTTCAATGGTGGCCTTAGAGGCAGATCCATGCAAAAAAAAAGATTGAGAATTGAGATGTGGCGTCAGGATAATTGGAACAACAAATATGCATGAAGGCTCCCTCAGGTCAGAAAAATAACTCAAAAAGTCTGAGAAAGTTTTGGCACCCACTTGCCAAACGGACAGACTTGATGTTACATTATGGCGGACTCAAGTAAGTTGGCCTGATTATTGCAATCAATTTTAATGGTATCAATTGTTATCTGTCTTTTAGCATACATAAATGTCATAGAGTGAGCCACATTAGTTCTGAGTGATAAAATACAAAACAATGTATGTTAAGGTATTGATTTTGATTCCTTATAAGAATATTCAGCTCAAAGTGAATCTGAATGAGAAATGTATTGAAAATCATTTTTCATACACTGACCCTTGAATTTCATGCAGAAACAGAATAGAAAGAAAACAATCAGCCGGCTCAAACAAACAAACACACTTCCAAGTATCAATCTCAACAATAAACAAAAACAAACAGACACACACTTCTAAACACACCCATTCATTGAATACCCATTCAGCCAATGACTGCCTGTAGTCAACAATAAACACACAGATTGTTTAGAGGCAATCAAACGTCTTCTCTGAGCTTTCTCTCCCCTGCTCGACTCCTGTTAAAGCTCGGTGCCATTGAAAAGTGTGGGTGTTGCTCGGTGTATTGTTTGGTGTTATTCAAGGAAAGCAAATCTCTGAACATTCGAACAAAAGTACCCAAAGGACCAGCCGACTGAGGGCTTCCTTCTCTCGCTTTGATTCTTAGTAGAGGACTGGGGGAGGGAGGCAGCGTCTGAGCAGAGCCACAGGCCAAGTCTGACACTTAATGGACAAGGCGACCTGAGCGATTGATGGCCCCCGAGGGTCCTATTGGCCAAACGGTAGCGTGCCCTGTGACCCTGGCCTCCAGCCCAGCTCCGTGCCAGGTAATAGACCCCACCCGAACAGCATCACCCTCCAGGACAGGGAGGAGCCGATTTGATAGAGACAGTTCTTCTACAGAAGCCTTCATCTTCTCATTTTCAGCTCCTCTCACCCACAAACATTTTCACATACCTTGTAGAGACACAGCAACGTCCCCTCCCAGCAACCCCCCCCCCCCCTTGAGCCCTCCCCCTCCTCCTCTCCCCTGCACAGGATGCTTCAAGCGAAGCTGAGTGGAGCAGATAAGGCTGATGCCCTGGGAAACTCTGCCCAGGGCCTGAGCCTTTCAGCAGCTGGGCTATTCCTGGCCTCGAGGTAGCACGTAAACGAAAGTAAAAAAGGATTTAAATATAGAACGACCTGGAGGTAGAGCGGAGGGGGGTTAGAGACTCTGCCAGAGTCATGTAGAAGGATGTGTTGTTGGGACAAACAGTGTTTAGATATAATTGGCTCTCTGGCATTGGTCTGTATTTAGCACCCACTGCGTCCTGTTTAACCTGGGGCTATAAACAATAAGCATGGAGGGGAGTGTAAGCATGGGGTTTCTCTATGAATGCAAGGGAGAGAGAGTTGTACCCGAGGAGCTCGAGCAGGAGTGTCTTACCTGTGACATATATGTAAACGGAGATCTGTTTCCGTGTTCGGTGTTGGTACCTGCAGCGGAACAGGCCTGTGTGCTGGGCCTGACTGCGGCTCACCGTCACACTGCTGCAGTACTGCTGGCCTGTCCGCCCACAGCGAGAGTCCTTCACCTGCACCTGATCTCTGGCCAAACCTGCCGGGAACGCCCATGACAGCTCCCAGCGACCCCTGGCCAACAGGTACAAAAAAAAACAAAAAAAAAACTTGGCAATCTTTGTATGTGCATTTATACTCTGGTTACATAATTGCAACTGCATCCGTTTTAGAAATAATTGTTTTACCATCTTGAGTTGGAAGTTCAAGGGATTTAAATCTCTCAAAAGTGACTTAATTAAGATGCTGTAATTGCTGCTCTATAAAAATATTGATCATATTTTGGTGAAATAAAAAACAAGTTAAAATATGTTTCATTAAATCTATTGTCTTTTTTTGGCTCTGGTTTAAAGGTATCAATCTTTTTTTTTTGGGGGGGGGGGGGGGCTGTGGCTCAGTGAGTCGGTAGTCTTTGAATCGGAAGGTTAGGGGTTCGATCCCAAGCTCCTGCTGTCACAAGACACTGAACCCCAAACTGCTCCTGCTGCTGCGTCAGTGGCATATGAATGTATATGAATGGATTAGTTCATACCATTTACTTTACATAGAAGCCTCTGCAGCCAACAGTGTGAATGTTGTGTGAATGGATGAGTGTGACGTTAAGAGTAAAAAGTGCTTCAAGTAGTCAAGCATCTTTGAGTAATCAGAAAAAGCGCTACTTAAGTCTAATGGATTATTCCGATTATGATTATTACAGTCAGAAGACTCAAGTCCATTTACAAATCATGATGTTTGCCCCTGTTGAAATCCAACCAAATATCCCCTGCATTGGCCTGCATCTCTCTCTTCCTGAAACTCACCTGCAGCCAAGCTGTAGTGTCTGGTTGACGTCAAGGATCAGCTGCCGGGTTTCCACGTCCAGAATGGGAACACTGTACTTCCCCTTTTTCTCTTCATCTGCAAAGACAGACGAGAGGTTGAGAACGCAGAAGACATTTAGAAACAGAAACACGTGAAACTACTTCCCTGAGAGGGTATCAACATGTGGACATCTCCAGAAAGGTCAGCGGTCAAGGTCAGCTTGTAATACTTTAGGTTAGAGAAATCTTTTGGGACATCTGGTGGGATGTTTACTTTCTGAAATGAGTGCTTGAAATCCCTAGATTCCGTTGAAGGAGAACCTTGTTTATAAACTAACATACGGAAAAGTTGAACGCATCAGTGCAATTACATTCAATCAGGGATATTCTTGATTCCTTTGTGTGGCCCCAGGTCTGCATTAGACCACTTTAAGAGGAAATCCTGTAAGACAAAACACTTTACAAGGAATAAATATTTTAGACGGTTCATGTAAGCTCTGTCAACCACAAACCGGACTAAACCGGACTCTGATCACAAACAGGTCTTGGTGGGTCCCAGCTCCTGAGCACGTCCTCAGTCCAGGCCACAGTATTTGTGACCCTCCTTGTGTCCCAATACTCAGGCCACTTAACAACTTGTGTGGAAATGCGTAAGCAGTGTCTCTCTTGTTTACCTAATGGCTGCATTTCTTCACTCCATGGCCGAGGTTTATTAATGAGAGATAAAGACGCCTGTCTGTCCACCCTTCCTTCCTACCAACAACAGCGGAAACATCATTCAGGGAAGTCTGTCCTTCACTCTGACTGCTCGCTACTGAGTGAAATCATTTCAGCTTAAAACTTCAGACCACAACTGTATTTTTGGCAAGTTGTTGAATCACTTGGAAGACAGCGAGTGAGTTTATCACTAAAGCTCATTATTACATTCATTGTCAGCATCATTGTTCCCAGTGGATGCCCAATTTGGTAGATCTAGTATTACTCACACTACTACCACTTCCTATTCCATTTCCTTAGATTTCATAGTGTGTGAAATACATACACACACACACACACACACACACACACACACACACACACACACACACACACACACACACACACACACACACACACACACACACACACACACACACACACACACACACACACACACACACACACACACACACACACACACACACACACACACACAGCCACGGTAAGGGAAGATAGAGATCTCCTCAAGGCCTTCTGGGGTGAAGTGTCTAAACTACTGTTTCCAAATTATTTCCTGCAACTTCACTGAAGTGAAACAGAAAGTTTGAAACACAGAAAGAATAATGGCCATCTTTTAAGACACACTGGCTCATCACTATGTGGAAAAAAAAAATCCTTTCTATGACTTATCAGGAAAGTTGAAAGGAACATTATCACAAAGAAATATGTTCAGAGGGGGGAAAGAAACACCTCAAGAACTTTAATTATAAAAAGCAGCCTGAAGACAATGATTCCAAAAGGATCCAATATAAGTTTCTTGCTGAAGTCAGCCACTAAGTACGCCAAAAATAATCATATGATAACAAAATCAGAAATAAAACTATACTGCAATTTATCAGGAAAAAGAATCAAGTAGAAAGTTACATATAGGTGTGCATTTTTTGAAAAACCTCTAATGTCTTTAACAAATCAAACAACCTTTGATAAAGGTGATATATTGAAGCCATGCTCACAATAACTTGTGTATGTACACACAAGAAGATACATGAATGATGATGTTTCTATGCTGTGTCCCAACTCATTATTGAGTTATTTTCAGGCTAATACTGTTGTTGTGATTATTCTCCATTGTGTTGATAAATTGATAGAACACGTGTGTCTAAATATTTCAATGGACAAAAAGAAAGCATGTTAGACTAGTATGAAAAAGTGCTGAGTTTAAAACATGCACGTTAGGGACACTACTTAAAAAAGGTTTAATTAGGCTAATCAAACCAAGGTTCGACCGCGTAACGGACCGAGCATCTGTATTTACAGAGAGAATGTTAAATTATCAGGTTTCACATACTCAACTTTTTCACAGAATAATAAAAAAAAGTTTTTCTCCTTTGGCCTGTGGAGCTCACGGCAGCCCACTGATTTAACAAGCACAGATTGAAACCCGACCCAGCTCACTGATATGCCCTTGACCCCCTGGTTCATTAATATCACAGCTCTTATTTGACAAACTCATCAGTCTCAGGAAAACAACGCCTATAGTGTGTGTCCAAGCGCGCAAGGAGCCGTGCCACAAAGGTCCGCGTTATCCAAACACATGTCCCGCAGGATAGGGCTTATCTCCATCACTGCACACGGCCCTTAAAGAGGTTAACAAGTTAAACACTCCCAGACACACGACCCAAAGAACAATTAATTCACCGAGAAATCAAAACGCTCCACAGCCAATGCGCCACAATGAAGAGACACATGTGATATTTGATGTTTCTTCCAAAACAAAGACTGCGTGTTAGTCTTGGAAATAAGTTTAATTCTAAAAACTGATAAGATGCATTAAGCCCTGTTAGGACCCTGTAACATATATAAAGAAATCATATCAATAAAGAAACTAGTGCGTCTAACAGCCTGCATGCGGTCATGTTGAGGGTTTTTAACAGTGTAAGTCAAACCAGCGAAACATATTTAAGTGGAAATGAACTTGAACTAACTGTCCAAGTTAGTAAACAAGTTAAATATGTGAGTATTAGATCAATTAAATACAGCACGTGCACCATCAATTTAAGGAAATGTTACTCACTTTTCGCAAGAGTCCCGTACAATCCACATAACAGGCAGATGAGGATAAAATGCATCATCTTTGGTGACTCCAATAGAGCAGGTGAGTTTTAAGTACAAAAGAAGAATCAAGTTTTATTCCTTCAGTTGATGTTTCCCCCTCCAGATTTAGCACGGCGCGGCGCACTTGGCTGTGGCGCTCAGCGCTGATTGTGGCTGAATAGAGATTTCCTGAGGGTTGCTGCGGGAGATCACGCAACAGGACACCGCGCCTGAACTCCAGTGCAACTTTTTCCCATCGTTTTGGATACTGGCGCGGATTTATACAGTTCCCACAGTGCAGCCACCGGATAGCGGACTTCCGTGACGTCCATTGACCCACCCAAGGCGCGTAACAGCAGTCTCCAGTCCTCCCCAGTGGTCAATCAACCGACCACTGATGAGTTAAGAAAATTATGTTTGTAATACTCAAGTAGACCTATTGGTGTTTGGCGTAATATTAAACATGTATCCCAACTTATAATCTTCAAGATATCTTATTTTTCTGCACATGCTTCAGTTACGCACCAACGGGCAGGAGACAATGCGTGCAGGATAACTACACTGAAGTCTTAAGAGGACCCGGGATTGGTAAACGGGGTAATCAGCACGTAGGCACCGAAGGAAACGGGTGGTGTCACGATCAACCTGACAGTGACGTTCTTCACATTTCAAATTGGCAATCTGTCTTCAGAAAAGCGTCTGGTCCTTGCATGTCACACATTCCGGAAAACATGATTGACTTAAAGTTTTAAAAAAGGGTTACCTTAGGCTACTTCACAGGCCACTTAATATTCAAATGATCCTACATAAAGTCATGATATGAAAGATATAAAGTCACTGACAGCAGACTCCCAAAGCGCCAATATCAATTGAAATGTGGAGACATTATGTAAAACAATCAATATTAAATTCATATAAAGTACAATAATAATGACTGAAGATGCATTGGAAGTTGTGTCTTTAATATAAAGGCATATCAATTGATATTATGAGACATTGACACAAATTGCATGTTTTTGAATTCTATGGGTGCAAGGTGCACCATCCCCTCAGGACATGAAATGAGCAATCACTCAGACTGGCCACAGGGTGGTGATGTGAGCTGAATGAGAAGTTGGAGCAGGAGAAATGGCGAAAATTCAAGTGTATCTTCACTGAAAAGATTTGTAAGGGCATCACCTGATGATCGTATACGTTTCTCATACCTGCATACACATTGTGCTGAAGGGGCAGTGATGATGCTTTTCACAGAGGCACAATAAAGATAAATTAAATCGTGATAAAACTGAAATGCAAAATATAACATCACCTCCTATAGAGGGATTTTAGAATCCTCTATAAATACAGCATATATTGAACATAAGGCTATGACCAAGATGAACTCATGATATACAAATGCACATACATACTCATACAGTACAATCACAACTCTTTTAAAGTCAGTCATGGACACGTACAGTACACGGGCGGATTAAGAAGCCATGTCCGTTTCTATTTTTGAGGTGGTAGAGCTCTTCAAATATTCAATGAAAGGACTGAAACATTTACAAAAATGTATCACACGATCTGTTACTTTTTAATAGCAGACCGCGCTTTTGAATAACAGATCGTGATTCAATGTATACACACACACACACACAGACCCAAGTAAACAGACGCAAACACACACACGCACACACACATACACAATTTTTGCAGAAGTAATAAAAAATAATTGTATTACTTCCAAAAAAAAAGTGTGTATGTAATCATTTTGTGTCAGTGTGGATTTTTTTGTGAAGGCTTGTACTTTGGCTTATCTCGTATCTGCTCTCACACACAAACGAAAATTTGTGTTCCCAATATTTGTAAGGAGTAAGAACCAACATAGTTTTCTAATACCAGTAGATGTTGACCTGCAGTTCAGTCTACACGTGTGCAGAAAGATCTCAATTTAAAAGCTAATGGAGGGTTTGTATCTTATATATCTGGGTTATCTTACACTCTGTATAAAATGTTCCGATCAAATGTATGTGGAGTGAGAAAAAAACAAGTTATTTCAATGCACAGCTTAAGTGCTGATGTTTTTGTTTGTGTCATTATAGCCACTGTAGATGTGATTGATTGTTAGCCAGCTGGTAGGTTTGGAGCAGGAAAGTGGCTTCACATTGCCGTGTAAACACTCCCAAAAACTGATGCATTTGTTGTGACGCAATCAAGACAACAGTCTGAAGATGGACCCCAGATCCGACTGCTTTGTCCCATGTGTTAAGTCTGAAGTTTTGTTCATGTAAGTCTAGCATTTAGTCACACCTGTCCTTTAGTCTGCTGATGGATCCAGTCCGTGAATTTGACTACCTGCGTATAGACGCCGGGGCGATTAAGCCTTGCACAGCCCTCACCCCAACTCACAATCCCTGCCAGGAACCAACGCCTGCCTCGCTCCAGACACACCAACGGGCCTCCGGAGTCACCCTGACAAAATGGATATGCACTGTGACACACTCAAACATAAAAGACATTGAAAATGACCAATAAAACACGTTGGTTTATAACTCTTACAGTTGGATTATTTGCTAAACTTGAAAGGCTGTGATGTCATGTCAAAGCAGTTCAAGAGCAGCTAAACTGATTTTCCTAACTGACAGTTCAAGACACTGGGAGACATCCGACAACTCATAAGATGTGAGCTAGGCAACTTAGCATTAGCAGTATATGCTCAAAGTTTTTCAAATTTTACTTTTTCCAAAATATTGGACAGATCCAAAGACAAATGTTTCTCCCATTTCCATTTTACAGTGTTGCACAAATATTCTGTCATTGTTTAGCCCCAAAATCCAAAATCATTGGAAATGCAGAAAAATATAACCGGAGCAAAATGTGCATTCTTTGGTTGCAACATGAAGTCATTTAAGAGCTCTGGGAGTGAGAGTTTAAAACAAAATCAATATTTTTATATAAAAATCATACATGCAAATGCAAACCAACAGTGATGCACACACTCACCTGGCAGGCATCCACCCCTCCCTGCAGATTGCCAGCACACAGCATCCTGGGAGTGACAGCATCGTCGTACAGCTTATTGCAGGTGTTCCTGTTGATGATCTTCACTGAGGCCTCTTGTAAGCGAGAGGCAAGTTCACCTTTCATTAACACAAACACAAACACTGGCATTACAAATTGCTTAAAAACCCTCGTGCTTGTTTTGTTATTTTGCCCCACAACTGACTCGGGTTAATTAAATAACCATGAACAGCTCTCACCGTCCTCCATAAGAACCCCCCAGCCTGTGACGTAGCAGTTGGTCCCTGTTGTGAAGGTGTGCGAGGGTGCAGGGACACACACAGGCTGCACCAAGTCGTTGAAGAAGACGGGAGCACTGAGCTCCAGAAGTGCGATGTCGTAGTCGGAGGTGAATTGGTCGTACTGCGGGTGGAGGAGGATGCGACGGATCGGCCTTGTCGCTGCTCCGTTGTTCCCTGTAGTCATCACACGCATTCCCATATAGGCCCGCCATGCACGGGCATCTGAGTATCTGCAGACACAACATGCATGCGCACACATGAAAAACAACTACGGTAGTGACACTTTCAGGCCTCTTTCTTACTTAATGGCGTCTGAGTCCTGGAAGCAGTGAGCCGCAGAGATGAGCCAGCGGCTGGCGACCAGTGTAGCTCCACAGACGTGTCCGTAGCGATCCATCTGGAGGCTGACCTGCCATGGCCATGACCCAGCCCCCGCATCTGAACCACCCACTATCTTAGTACGCTTCCTGGGCCTGGTACCACAGCCTGAGAGGACGGAGGGACGGAGACAAAAGAGATGATGTTCTTTGAAAAGTCAGAGAACTCTTTAGTGACAATTCTGGAAGTCTAAAGAAGAGTTTTTTTCATGTGAGAACGTACCACAGCGCAGCTCATCAGAGCCGTCAAAACAGTCTTTGACTCCGTCACACTCTGGGTTCACCTTATTCACACACTTTCCGTTGGCACATTTGTATGAGGATGAAGAGCAGCCTTTGAAGTCTGAAGAAAATGAAAGACATATTTTGGAATACTGAAACAAAATTGAACCTGAAATAGAGATTAAAATTGTGATATATGTAACACACTTAAATTGACCAGTCAGTGTGACTTGTTACCGTATACGTTTTGTCAGAAATACTCACACGCTCTTGTACAGTTGAACTCATCACTGCGGTCTTTGCAGTCAATAACACCATCACACACTGATGACTTGGGAAGGCACACCTTGTTGGGACACATGTGGTAACATTTACCTCCTGTAAACAAACACACAGTTATTTAAATACACACAAGCGCACACGCACACCTGTTGCTATGGTGATTGTCTACGCACCACAGGGGGCCTCTTCACTGCTGTCCTGGCAGGTGATTTGGCTCACACATTGGCTGCTGTGTGGCCTGCACTGGCCATTCCCGCACAACACTTCACCTGGCTTGCAGGATGCTGCATCAGGTCGATGTGAAAAAATGCAGCAAAAAAAAAAAAAGAAGTTTAGCAGTAAATTATTGTTTTTGAAATCAGAAAATAATTTATTGTCTACATCTTCATTGGTTTCCAAAATCGCGTGCAGTTATATCTTAAGCCATGGTGTCTTTCTCCTTTTACAAATCATTTGTGTTATTTTTTCAAGACGGCAAGAACATGTGCATGTTTCTGAAAGCAGGATATGATGGTTTTATGGACATTATCTGGTAACTGAAAAAAAAGGAAAACCCGATCGAAACCAGAAGACTTGTGCACATGTAAACACACTTACTTTCAACTTTTACACTTGAGCCGATAAAAGAGGGAGAAAAAGAGGTCAAGTTCAACATTTTGTCAGGCTAATGACAATACAGACAAGAAATCAGAATACATGTAACAACTAAAACTGCTTATATCAAGTTTACAGCCCTTTTGCTTTCCACAGGACTTACAGCATCTGGCCTCGTCTCTTCCATCCGAGCAGTCTCTTGCTCCATCACACACCTTCCTCAGAGGAACACAGCGCCCATCTCCACAGCGAAACTGGCGAGGACAGGCTGAAGAACAACAGGAAGGACACTTTAATGTATGGCTTTATTGGGCAACCAGATTTAATATGCTTTATCAGTTCAAACTGAAAACAAAATTAGGCTATGGTAAGAACACGTTCCTGCACTGCCTTTAAAAATGAAAAATGTTGTGTTAAAGCTTCAGATTTGACTCACTGCCCTCTGGAGAGAACGCCCGGTAGAGCAAGTGGAAGCCCTTGTGAGTGAGAGATTCATCTGAATGGAAATTAAGGGAGACAGGAGAGGGATAGACTCTCTTTTTGCTGCTGTCTGACACTGGATTACACAGTCTAGAAACAGAGGAGCACAACAACAGATATAAACAGGAGACTTCTAAAACTATTAAGACATTAAAAACAAAGTTGTAGATGAAAAGCCGGACACTGTTCACTTTCAGACTCACTTGACCCCTCCGATGTCCAGCCAGTCTTTCTCACAGCCATCGGATGATGCATCCTGAATGTCCATCATCACGATAGTGATTGAGATCAGGTATCCAGGCAGTGGTGCCTGATAGTGAACCAAAGAGGATGAAAGAAAGTTCAAATGTTTAAATGTGGATGGTGGACTGGAAAGTTAAAAAAAGAGGTACATTCTTCCTTTCTTTCTTTTAATCTTATCTCTTTTGTTATTCTTTACCTGGGGAAAGCATTCATTCGACATTACACACTTCACATAATATCCGTATCACCGCACAACTATGTCCATTACTGCTCTGTTTCCACAACAACATGTACATTCAAAACAGAAAGACATGGAAAAAGGATTGGGTTACATAATCATTTTACAGTCTGGCTCTTGTCTAGAGAGCAATGGATTGAATTATTTACAAATGAACACAGGATGCATTCACCTTAGATCCTACACAGGATTACAATAAGGGAGTATAACACAAAATAAAAGGAAAGCTTAGGATGTGAGACAACAACACACAAGTTATTTTCTTACTTATTCTACCTAGCCTTGTAGGTTTAACTTATGTCACTGTGAAATATTTTATTTGGAACTCTGAGAAGAAACGACAGCCTTTCCATAACATGTAACTTAATATCTCCTTCCATTCATCAATAACGGGAGGGTCAGATTTGAGTCATTTCCTTATGGCAGCTTTTTTTTGCTTGCTTTTCAAAAGTATTTCTTATTCCAATTTAGCCATGCTCCTCTTTCTTTTGTTTTATTTTCCACACAACACATCACTCATCAGACCTTCATTCATGCATACACACTTACACAACTGACCACTTCTATATCTCATGATGTTTGTTTAATTGAATGTCTAACTTTATTGTAAATAAATGTAACATATAAGTAACTCATCATTTGTCACAGGCTTTGAGGCGGCACTGACAAAGCGGCTTAAAGGGATGTTAACTCTAGATATGTTATTAATACGTCATGGAACTCCTGCCAATAAGGCCCAATGACCTTACTTCTGGGAAATCCCTTTCTGTTTTTTATTCTTTATTTTTAACACATGCACACATGTAAACACACACACACATGCGGCTCACCCGTAACGTCCAGGTGCAGTCAACATTAGGAGGGTAATAGGCGGGATAGTAGGGTGAGGTAATAGAGCCGTTCCAGGAGGATAATGACCCTCCACAACCTGCAGGGGGAGATGTAAACACAGATAAGTGCACAGAAAACACAATAACACCAGGGCAACTCTGCTCTATATGCTGGCCAGTGGAAAGTAACCTTTACATGTAATGCAAGCTTATAGAACTTCAACAGCGCTGAGTGTGTGTGTGTGGGGTTTTTGTGTGTGTGAAAGCACTCAACCTGCTTTAGGGATAGCTTGAAAGTAGGCTTTGAAGATGGCTCCATCCCTCTGTCTACTGAAGGAGAAGGTGACCAACATCACATTCCCAGAGGAAGTCAGCTTCATGACGGGGGACGGACCCGAAACAGGTAGCCCACACCACCTGACACAGAGAAATGCCAACAGGATGTGTAAATATAATACAGGAAACATACAATTTATCAATATGTATGGGGGGGGGGGGGGGGGCTCCATGATGAGTGATGCACATAGCAGGCCTATGTGTTACTGTAACTGCATGGCCTTTTTCGGTGGCATAACAGATAAAAAGTTTACATAAACAAAAAGATCTATAATGCTCACAGAGAACATTCTCGGTTAATAATTTATTAAAAACAAATTATGGCACCAAACTCAGAAAGTATGTGACTGTGGTGATCTAGCCGGTTTAAAAGAGAGCCAGCTTTGTCACATGAAAAACTCTTGATTTTAGGCTCAGACTTGGCTTACCCTTCATGATACTCCCCTCTGGTGACAGTTTGGAAAAAAATAATATTCATGTGTAAATCTGTACTCTTTGATAACAAATCAAACGCACAGATGTGTAAACCGTAGGCAGCACATTTTTCTTTTTTTTAATTTAATTTTGGGGATTTTGTGTCTTTACTGGAGCGATAGTGTGGATAGAGTCAGAAATCTGGGAGAGAAAGTGGGAAATAAAATGCGGGAAAGTAGCTTTGAGGATTACAGCCGCTGTACATGGGAGCCATCTACAATTTCTCTCCTCAGAGAACAAGGAATTAACCATTTCCCCAGCAACCACATCTGCCAAGTACTGTATGATCTATTCATCTGGTTTGGTAGATTTATTCCTACATTGTGTTTTTTTAATGTTGTTATTGTTACTTTATTAATTCTTTTAAATTGTTATTTAAAATCAGTTCCCACAGTTTCAAACCATGGTCACGGATTACAAATCAGCAGGCACAGATTAAGGGCTCTGTAATCTGTACCAAAGAGACGAGATAAGAGATGAGATGTTTTCACAGGAACTCCAAAGAAAAACAAGACCGTGAGTGTTTTACCTGGCAATGATCTTGTTCTGTAAAGGAAGTAAGAAGTCGTAGGCTGAGAGCTTGTGGGCAGTGCAGCTTCCTGGAGTGGCACCGTGCAGCGTGAGGACCACCAGTCGGACCACGTGACCTGATGGCACACGAAGACGCCACTGGTAGTATGGCTTCTTGGGACTCACGAGGCTCAGGGTGCGATTGTTGCCGTACTTTGCATAGAGGTCAAAGGACATCGCTAGACAGAAGGAGTGATGGGAATATTTGAAACATCAGGAGGAACTTTAAGTGACACACCCTCAATTACACTGTTTTAACTCAGCCGATCTTTAGGTTTGTGTGATCAATGCCAAACATAATAAAGCAGGAGGGATCTTCTTCTCACCTTGAAAACCAAGCTGCCACTTCCCGCTTTGGATGCTGTTTGGATTCTTACTCTTGTCTGATTTTTCCTCAGATTCAAAGTCATCAGGGTCCAAACCTACAAAAACACACACACACACACACACACACACACACACAAACACACACAATGTCAAAATGACTTTGATAAAGTGATTCACGCCTTCATCACAGCTAGTCTGGATAAAAGTAATTCTTTGTATGCAGGTTTAGAACAATCGTCTCTAACTCGTACAAAACGCTGCAGTGCGTCTGCTAACTGGGAAAAAGGAATATGACATCCTTGATCTAGTATAGTATCCCAAAAACTCTAATAATTACTACATAACAGGATGAGCTAAATTAGTTAATAATATAAAGTAATTAATTTTACACTTATTGAACAGCCTATTACTGAATCTACTGAGGCCAAAAGGTTCAGCCATGAAAGAACTACACGTTGTTGATCAATCAATCAAATCAAGCATTATTGATATAGCATGTTGTTGATGTGCATATATTTATGCGTGCAGCCTCTACCCAGCAGGTGGAGCATGTCATCATCTCGCTCCATGTAATATCGCTGCTCATAGCGGCTGTCCCGCAGCACCTTGTTGCTTCCAGGAAGCCTTCGCTGCAGCGTCTCTGGGCCGGACCCCCTGATCGCCATGGCAACGTCGTCCGGGGCAGAAAATGTACTCCAGTAGAAGACGTTGAGCCCTTCTGCTCCTTCACTGTGACACAAAGGTTTGACAATATGGCAGACTGTGCTTTTAGGACGCAGATAATCTTTATGAGTAAATGTTGCACATTTGACCTCCTCTGTGTTTTGTTGTCGGGGCAGCACACCTGAAAGCAGTAATTCCTGAGTGCAGGTAGTAAGAGCTCCACGGTGAGGACTCGTAGAGCTCCGAGAACTGTTTTAAAAAAGACACAAAAAGAGGCATTGACGCACATACTGTATAATACTGTAGGTGTGACATCACAGTGGTGCAAGTGAGGTCACTATTACTGTGTAAGCAACACATGAGCCTACCTGGACGAACATGCAGCCTGAGTCTGTTACAGAAGCATTGTTCCTGTGTGTGTGTGTGTGTGTGTGTGTGTGTGTGTGTGTGTGTGTGTGTGTGTGTATCAAACCCTGCTTGTGTGTATGTTGACTTTGAGCAGCACAGAGCACCATTGTGTCTGTACCTGCCGGCCGTGTAGAGGTAGGACCTGGGTGGTATGGGCTGCTGGCCTCGAGTTCACCTGTTCTTTAATGAACAGATGGCCGCACAGATACTATGTCCACTTAACAAGCCTGACAGCTCACCCTCACAGCTCATTTAAGGAGCATTACATTGAGTTTCTGCAGTTTTCCCGGGACTTAACAACAATCCAATTTGCATTTTCTCATCTGTTCAAAACACTTTCATGCCACATGCGCCTGACCTTTTGCTCCAAAACCCAAATCCCCCCTCTGATATCTCTGTCCCCAATCCCTCTATCGTCCCAGCATGCCCTACTGCCCTGTCTCTCCCTCTCAACCCTGCTGTCAAACTGAGGTTCTCCTCCTCTCTGTAGTGTACGGTGCACAGAGCGGCTGATTGTGTGAAAGCCACACAGACAATGTTTTTATTGAGGGCCTGCTCTTCTTCTCACTCTTGCTCCCTGGGCCTAGCCGGGCTCACAAACACTGGGCTTGTCCTCAGCCCTGAAAGGGCCCTGTCCCAGGGGTCTAGGGAACTCACACACACACACACACACACACACACACACACACACACACACACACACACACACACACACACACACACACACACACACACACACACACACACACACACACACACACACACACACACACACACACACACACACACACACACACACACACACACACACACACACACACACACACACACACACACACACACACACACACACACACAGTGCCCAGCTCCTGTTTCAGCTTTACATTTAACACCACCAGAGAGAGACAGAGAGGTAGGAAAGTGGTGTGCAGGAAGAAAAAAAAAAGAGAGACAGAGCTGATAAAGAGAAAGCAAATGAATAGGAAAGCAAAGATAGACATTATCAGATGAGGGAAGAGGTGTGTTAAAGTAGTAGTAAAAGCCTGCTCAGTGAGTAAGGGCGTCATCAGTTTCAGAGATGGAACACCCTGAAGTGTCATTCAGGGGCAGTAATTGACAAATCCAGTGTTCTTCTTACATATTGGTTCAAGGCCTGAGCCTGCAGGCGGAACTGAGGGGAGGTGGAGTCAGTCAGCTCTGAGGTGAAGCTCAAGTTTGGGAACTCCACGCTGCCACCAAGGAAAAACACTGAGGAGGGTGGAGCTGAGGAGGAGGAGGAGGAGGAGAAGATGTGAGGCAGAGGAAGCCCTGTGACTGTGTGTACTTCAAAAATAAACACATGTATTAAGGACAGGCGAGTTCTGAAAAAAAAAAAAAAAAAAAAAAAGAAGATCTGTTCTCACATGTTAAGAAGTGGAGGGTGAGTGCAATGGCAGCAGTGAAGGGGAAGAAAGGCAGGAGACCCAACATCCATCTCCTCCAGGAGCCGCAGGCTGGAGCTCGCCCCCCCTCCACCTTCTCGTCTGGCTTCGTTGGGGGGCTCAGTGACTGGGTGGGCTCCTTCGGCTCCCCCTCTCCCTTCCAGATACAAGGACATGACTCAGATATCATACCAGCATTTTTATGTCTCCGCTCAGGTTGCTTCTAGTTGTTTGGCTTTACATTTCATGTGACCGCAGCAGAGGGGGGGGGCGGTAAAGAAAATCTGCCAAAATCAATGGCACAGATGTTAATGGCTGAGCAGACACTGATTTATTGAGAGGAACGGTGAGCATCTTTGAGCTGAAAGGATCTCCTTAAACATTTAAGGAGTTGGCAGGATTCCCCGGGGGAGCAGACAAAGCGTGACTGGAGGAGTCTGCTTTCCCACGGCCTGGCTTTGCGGTGTCAGCACTCAATCAAGTGGCTCACGCCGACATAGACATTTATTAGAAAGAGACCCCCAAACCCATAGAGACGGGTTTTTGTTTTTTTTTCCCAACAAAGATAAACAATGACTGATTGTGTTCTATTTGTTATGCTTCCTTCATTTAGAGAATAACAAGTCCTGACATATTTAGATAAAGACACACACAGACAGCAATATGTTGAGAAAATAGTTCCTGCGAAAAGCAAAGTCCGCTCGAGCGCAATGAATATGTCTCACCTGTGCAGCGGAGCAGCCTGAACGTCCATGCCCGGAGACGCAGTACACTTCACAAGTCTTGCTTTTAAGGTGATTCCTCATAGCACTGTCCCGTTCAGCTCCGGAGAGGCGATATGCAACAAAGCCTCAGGCATAGAATCGATGGAGAGAGAGAGAGAGAGAGAGAGAGAGAGAGAGAGAGAGGAAACCCCCACTGTCGCTACCTTTTCGGAAAAAACCCTCAAGAAATCCGACCTGAGCGGCTCGGATGCGGCGGGCATTCACCAGCCTCCCGTTCACCTGAACTGGGCGGCAGGTGTCACACGGAGCCCCAGAATGCAATGCGGGGCACAATGGGAGCACTATGAAAAGGGTTCAATCCGCACAACCATCCGTGCGACAGATATTGTGGGCAAACTTCCTCGCTGTGCATGCGGGAGAAAAGCTAGGAGGAACAAAAGGGTGCTTGAGGGCAAACGTGTGCGAGGAAGTTTAACAATTGGTGCTTGCCGTGCCCTTGGGGAGCTCTGCAGGGGTCCAAAGCAGGCAGAGAATTATGAATTAGTCACCAAACTTAATCCCAAACTCAATTGTGAGTCTTGAAGGACAAGAAAGATAACTGAAGGGAATTTTAGTCTTTCAAAGAACTTATTGTTTTCATGTGGGGGAAATCACATTTGTGACACCTTGTAACACAAATAAAAGGCAGATATTATTATTAAAATAATCCACAGTGCACCATTAATGATTATGCCTTTTATTATCTGACGTGAGAGACAAATATTTCAAAATTCTGCTGGCGGTGGATGAATCAGATAGTGTGTCAGCTGATATGGCTGTAGATCCATGAGGTGAACTTGTTAACCCTGGTGTAGACCCCTGGCAGGTTTGGTCGGCCACAGCCCGCCCCCCAGCTGACAATGCCCATGAGGAACCAGCGACCTCCGCCTGGTGCCTGACAGGTCAGCGGGCCCCCTGAATCACCCTGAGACAAAAACAGCAATGCAGAAAAAAACATATTTAACATCCAATGCTTCAAATACTCTGGTCTAAATTTAAATTCTGGGGATTATGGCTGATGCAGACAGATGTGAGCTCACCCTGCAGGCGTCCCGCTCTCCAGAGGATACCCCAGCACACAGCATGCGGGATGAGACGGGTCCGTAGCTTTTCTTACACTCAGTCTGACTCATTATGGACACCTCAGCTTTCTGCAGCACTGATGGCAGCACTTTGTCTGCAAAGGGCAGGATGTGGACACAGATCAAGCAACTAAAAGAAACGTTTTTACACATAACTCCAATGTTTAAGGAGAACTACAACAATAAAAGATTCCTTAAAGATGTCAAAGAGCAACTCTAATAGTGCTGCCTATGAGGAGCTCATTAAAGAGGTTTGATGCAACAAAAGATGAAGACAGAAATAGTTTAGTCGTGTTGGGAAAAAGGTTAAAGTAATTAAAGCAATATTTCAAAAGGTTGTCCATGGCAGTTTATAAGACACACATGATGCAGTAAAATTCATTGTGTGTATGTGTCATGTTCTAGTAACATGGTCTTGCATGACTTAATGTTCATGAGTGAGATTTAGGCAACTAAAATATATGAGTGCAATGTTAGTTGATGTCATTGGAGCAAAGATCATATAGAAAACAATATCTGGTGTTTCTTAAACATTGATTGTAAAGTATCCAAGTCAAAAGGTTAAAAGTTATATCAATGTATAAAATTCAAAGAGCCAATCTGAGTAACTGCTCACCCTCCTCAGAGCGGTATCCCCATCCGGTGACCCAGCAGCGGTGGCTGTGGGTGACAGTGTGGGACGGGGGAGGCAAGCACACAGGCTGCACCAGCGGGTTGAGGGATGCAGGCCAGGGCTTCTTCAGCTGCAGCAGAGCGATGTCGTAGTCAAACGTGTACGCGTTGTAATACTCATGCACCACAATCCGCTGGATCTCCGCCACATGTTTGGCACTGTTCTGTGTCAGCATGCCAAGGTGGGCACTCCAGTAACGCGGGTCAGACAGTCTGTAGGAGACAGAGATCGAGGAGACATTAAAGACATCACAAAGAGTGTAGATTACTCTGTCTTTCAGATAAACTCTTCGAGAAGTTAAAATGTCTTATACATCAAATGTTAATACAGCAAATTCATAAATTGCATTTCAGAAAATGATTCATTGATGTCCATTAAAAAAGAAAAATACCACAGCCTAATAAGGTCAAACTTTGAGTGACCAATAATTAAAAACTAAACACATTCATTTCATGTGTTTTATTTCACGACTTTAATGCAATGATCAGGTACAAATCAGATGTATAATTCAGTTATTCTAAAGGCTGTAATAAGACAACTATGTTCTTTTCTTGAACAGCTTGTCCTTATTGAAAAGGAAATTGAATAATATGTTAAATTTATTATTTTAGACATTGAGTCCTTATAATATAGCTATTACATTATTTTAAAATGAGATCAATCTGAGGGGTCCCAAAAAAATTACATGGATTACTTAATCAAGTTATATTCTGCAAAACAAATTAATATTTTTTTCTTCTTTTTCTTTTTGTCAAACTTCGAAAGGTAACACCATATGTTGTTTGCAAGGCCTGAATCCTATGACCTCATATTTAAAAAGTATCTCTCTGAAGGGTTACAAGCCAGAAATGACGAGAACAGCCAAATAAAAGTTGTCTTTCTGCTACTTGGAAAATGAAATGTAAGTATTTCATGTTGAATCCAGAAGCCACTACACTTATCAATAAAACAAAAAAAAGGATGTTGTTAAGCTGAGGTGGTACAGACTGACCGTTGCTTGCGGAAGCAGTGTGCTGCTGATATGAGCCAATCAGAGGAGAGGACAGAAGCACCACAGTACAGGTTACCAGAGAAGTGGAGGCTGACCTGCCAAGGCCACTCCCCCTCCATAGAGTTATCTCCGCCCACAATACGCTCTGCTCCTGCAGATGAACCCACCTTCGTAACCACAAAGGGGCGACCACAGGCTGTGGATGACACATGGGTGGATTTTTTATTTGTTTTCAGGTTATAATATACTGGATTTCGAAGCACAGAGCATGTGTTTGTGTAAAAAAAAAAAGGTCCAAGTTTGTGCTTATATGGATATGTTCTAAATACTGTGTGTCTCTGTTGCATATATAAAAATATCCCAAATACTATAATTTGAAATCTTTATATGTGGGCAGTGTTACTGCATCTGTTTACTGCAGCCTTATTAAAAAGTAGGGCTGTGTGTGTGTGTGTGTGTGTGTGTGTGTGTGTGTGTGTGTGTGTGTGTATAAATCTGTGCATGCACAGTATCAGCAAATGATCAAAGACAGGCCTGTTCCCGTCGCCTTGAGTCCCCACTGTGATCAAATTAAAGCAAACATTAGAGCTCTTACAGCAGGGTCCCCTCAGCGCTGCAGGTCAGCAGGTTCGGAGCACACAGCCCAGTGGATTATGAAATTACTACAACTTTCTCATGGAGCCACATTAAGGACCTGGCAGTGAAGTTTAATCACTAAATACCTACTGTTCATTAAGAAACAGTTCAGGTGGGACCAAATGTGTGTGATTTTGTGTTGCATCAGCTGGTCAATAATTAAAAGTGTCAAATAATTAAGGTGATGTTTTTTTTTATATGTGTATTTAAAATTATGTAAATGAATAATTTTCTGTCAGGAGTACCATGTACAGAGGCTGTAGTCCTACAAGTGTGTGACCCGGGTTCAACCTGTGGCTCCGTTGTCGCATGTCATTTTCCACTCCCTCTCTCTCTCTCTGGTTTGTTAACAGTGGTTAAAAAAACATAATTTCATCTTACAGAGTGTACAGCTAGTCTTATAAATATCTGTTTTGGACCATTGCATTGTACCAGATGATGATATAGATTAAATGTTATATCATTAAAAATCCATAATAATATTACTGAAAGTGTTTTTATTTCCTCTCCGACAGCTTTGAAGGTTTTTAGGACTGAAAACTTCTCCCTCCAGTCCACAGAGCAGTCTCTTCTCATGTGATGCCCAGTGATTGTTTGGCAGACGGCATGGAGCCCCTTTTACAAACTTAACAAATTTGGAAAAAACTTAGTTTTTAAGGCTGAATGGGTTGTGCAAAAGCATCAAGGTTGTCTTACCCTTTTTCATTTATTTTATGTGTAATGCAGGTTTTAAGTGCAATTTGGGTCATGTGGAATATATGTCGTTAACATGTGGATGGTTTTATTTTTAGTTTGTATTTATTGTTGGTACTGGGAATAGAGCTAAGTGAGTGCAGCTATTGAGTCCAAAACAAATACCACCAAGGGGACAATAAAGTGTATTTTAATATATCGTATCCCATTGAATCGCATGAACTTCAACATGTTCATTTTGAGCTGTTCATTCAGAGGGCTCACCGCAGTCGGCCTCATCACTGCGGTCCTGACAGTCATTCACACCATCACACTTTGCGTTCTTCTTCAGGATGCAGGAGCCACTTTCGCACTGATATCTGATGGCAGAGCACGTTGTTTCTGGACGATAAAAAAGGAAAACAAATGAATAAATGATTTATTGCTGGTTAAATGTCGACAGTAAAAAAAAAAGAGTAAAATTCATACCCTGAGTGCAGTTGATCTCATCTCTTCCATTGATGCAGTCTTTCTCTCCGTTGCATACAAACAAAGGATGCAGAGGACTTTCGCCTCCACAGTTCTTCGTTGGCCTCGCTTTGAAAATATGCAACATTTTTTTTTTTTTCAATGCACGACTACCTAAACAAGCAGTTTTGTGTAGCAGGTGAGAAGACTTACAACAGAAAACCTCGTCACTCTCATCCTGGCAGTCGTCCAGACCGTCACAGCGTCGGCTCTTCTCCACACACAGTCCCGTGGAGCACAGGAAGTGGCTCTCTGGACAGGCTGGGGAACAAGTGAGTGGGGAAAGAATTTTTTAAATGCATGTGAACTGATTCAAACAAAAAAAAGTGCAAAAACACAAGTACATTTTGTCCTGCTGTTTCCAGGGGTCTGATTTAGAGAAGCTTCTCTGATGAGGCTGTTTAACTCATTCACATTGTTAGATAGATAGATACTTTATTGATCCCGAGGGAAATTCAAACTTGTAATTTAACTCAGAATAAATGACAGCGTTCCAGCAATGTATAGTGTGCAATGTGTAATATAACATGATAGAAATATCAGAATGAATATTTCCTATAAAAATATATAAGAATAAAAATAAGAAGATTTTTTCGAGCCCACTGAAAAACAAAGTCATCCATACTGAAGTGCACTGAAGCACACTTGATCCATTTCCTTAAACGTATTCTGGCAGTTGTAATGACTCCCTCTCTGGCCCTGCTGTGCTTACGTTGGCTGATATTGTAGCTGCTGTAAGACGCCTGAAAAGGCTGAGCAGAGTTACGCGAGCTGCAGCGAAACTCCACCTCTGGACGGTGGTCAGCGACCCGAAACATGGTTTGATGTCCCACGTAGCTGCCACAGAAACTGTTGGAAGGAAAACAACCACCCAACACCAACACAGGATGATGTTGTGTTATGACTAGGTAAAGGTTAATAAAATCAAGAATGTACTGTAGGCTGAAGAAAACACGGTCTATGGAGATATTTGTAAAAAAAAAAAAAAAAAAAAAAAAAAAAATTCCATTAAATCTAATTGTATAAAGCGGTTGTAGCAACATACATGATATCATTGATCTTCCACCAGCCCTGGTCACAGGCCTTCATGTTCTTTGGTTTCAGTACATAGTTCTCAAAGTGTAACGCAACTCCTAAATCCCTGTTAGGGGTCTGAAAAAAAAATCAAAGCAGAACATGGATCAATAAAAGCTTTTTTTGGACAGCAGTCACAGTAACAAAAAGTCACCCGTAGTTTGAGGTGTCATGTAAGTGTGCGTGTGTTCGACCTTAAACTTCCAGGTGCAGGCACACTGAGGGGGCAAAAGGCTGGGGTAGAAGGGGCTGTAGATCTGCCCTGAGGTTTCAGGTTTTAACTGGGTCTCAATATGAGACATACAAACTGAGAGAGACAGAGATGGAATTTAACATTAACCCCCAGACAAAAGGGATCCAAAGACGATCACTCAACAAGAGAGAGTCTAAAACATCTTTCTAATAACCATCCACATATTGTTCATTTCTTGTTTATTTGTTTTTATCCATTCTTTGGGCGTTGTTAAAATGTAACCTGAAAGGGAAAATTCCTTTGATTCCAGACAAATTAAATTTCTGTGGATATGAATAAAAAGCTAAAAAAAAAGGTTGGGAACTACTGCATATAAAATAACTAGGTAAATATGGCATACTTTCCCCAGCAATGGCCTCAAAGTGTCCCCTGAAGCTCTTGTTGCCGTTAGTCATCCTGAAGGACAGCAGCATGACATTAGAGGTAGACACCAGGGAGAATGAGCTGGACACCGGCTCACACATCCTTCAAAAAAAGAGATCAACTTTAATAGATGCATGGTCTGACCTCATAAGGAGAGAAGTCAGCTGCAGGCTCACCTGTGCAGAATGCGCCCTCTCATGGGCAGCAGAGCATCGTACACAGTCAGAGCGTCATTCACACAGTCACTGGGCTCGATGTGGAACACGGAGACGGTCAGACGGATCAGAGAGCCGGGGACAGCCGTGAGTTTTACATGGCAGGTCACACCGCCCCATGAGGGGAAGACGTTTAAAGGGACACTTGACCCAGGAAGGTTGGCATACAGCTTATCGACACACTGTGAGCCTGGAAGGAGAGCCAACTAACTTTAAGACACAAAACATGCCATACAGTGTAGATTTGAAATTCAAGCTCTATCACCTACCTGCTCCATTTGATGAATAATCTGATCTCTGAACAGCTGCATGAAGACACAATAATCAATCTCTGCAAACACAAGAAAAATAAGGGTGCATGTTTGTACACTCAGACGCACCATTAATAAGGATGGAGTCTATGTCAACTGGGAGACCCAGCAGATAGCCTACAGAGGACCTGTTCTTCATGCTGGTGTGGACTGAGTCTCTAAATATGGCTCCCACACACTCCTCACACACTGCCGGGCTCTTCAGCTGAGGGACTACGAACACCATCCAGAAATGAACCAGCACACCGCCTTTGTTGTTGTTACTGTGTGAGGGAAAACAGTCCATTAAAAACAGTGATTTTTGTGTGGTGATTTTTGAATCTGAATTCAAAAGCACAAACCAAATCAAAATATCAGCTCTTTTTGCTTTCTTACGAATATGATTTACAGAGTCCCTGTACCTGAGGTCTGAAATGACAGCCTGCTTGTAGAGTCTGGCCACTGAAGACATCTTGTACACATTGCTCACCTGCAACAGCAGACACCTGCAATTAACACTAAGACTTCCTTAGATCTCTGTCAGAGGGGATCATCCTGTGAATAACAGGGTAACACAGATGCGTACCACGTGCTGGATATTGTTTGCCATGGATACAAACTCATGGGACTCTGCCTGGCGGTACTCAGGGATGAACTCCACATCGGCAACACGGAACATCCCAGCAAAGTACACTCCACTGTTGCTTTCTCTGCGGACTAAGGAAATCAAGACAAAATGTAAAGTTTAACTTATAGTTACAATTTAATCTAGATATACAGTATATTAGTTGCAAAAACATTACATTCTAGCAGATGTACAAAGCATGTAATGATGCATAAAACGGGGGGGTTAGGGTTATTAGCTTTGGGAACATGTTTGTAAATATATACATTGTTGCATTACAATAAAAGATCCAGTCACTTACATATGAAGACCCACAGCAGTGACCACATGACCACCACCACCACAAACACCACGCCTGCGATGATGATTGCAAGGTGTGGGATGTTCAGCAGATGGATCCAAAGCCTTTGGAGGCCCTTTGGTTTCCGTCGAGTCTTCCTGTACATCCTGCGGAGCATTTGAAGAGTGTGGTCCACTGTGGCCACCTCCACAGACACATCTGCAATCTACAGCCACAAAGTGGGGGGGGGGGGGTCACATACACACTCTAATGCCATCATGGTAGCTGGAAATTTTAGTTGCCGTTTTTACAATGCCACTTCAATTTGTGTGTTTTTTTTAAAGGGGATATGGTTAATGATGCTGAAATGGTATAAAAAGCACAAATAAGTATGACACTTTCGATCCAACACCAATTGCTGAGCCCTCAGGATTCAGAGTTGGGGCTAAAGGGGACGAAAGAGGATCATAAGAAAGCTGAACCATGTTGAGACTATCCCCCTCATATCACTGTATCCGATCCAGGTCAGCTAATTATCAGTACAGTAGACTAAATGACATGCTAATCAATCCTAAATGCATATAGTAATGTGCAAGCAAGTGTTTCCAATTGTACACATTTTCATAGATGCTTAAAAGGAACATCAATATTCAAAGGAAAAATGTAACATGTAGCAGATCTGCCACCAGTGATCTCTATTGATAATGGCCCCCATAAGTGGTAACTCGAGCTTATGGAGGCTAATGCCTGACAACCAGCAAAAGTAACTCCATAGCATACAGCGCTCTGCACTCATTGAGTTACCCAATGCACATATATTATTCATTCAGTGTCATCCCATACTGTGCAAGCGTCACTTAATCCATCACAAGTTAGCGGGGGTTTAAGATTCCCACGGGAAAAAAAAAAGTTTAACCAACATTTAATAAAGTAACATGACAAAAAGTGGAATTTAATTTTGTTCAAGCTCAGTTCAATCTTCAGGGTTTAATCCTGAGAGAAAGCTATAATCCTGATTAAGAAGTGACAGAAGGGATTCAAATTTCACCTTAAAAATCAACAAATAAAACACTGAACACTCCATGTTGACGATGTACTCACACTGGCAGCATCCTGTTGAGAAGAATCATCGTTATCTCCCCTCGTTGGCTTGTACTCCTCGCTTTCTGTGCCCATGACAAAGGCATCTCTTCAAACATCAATCATCTATTTCCTGTTTTGTGATTTTTAAGATCCATTCCCTTGAGAAGAAAAACTGCCGTGTAAAAACATCAGGAGACACACAAACGGTGTGAAGCCACCCAGCACAGCGTTTAGATGCACAGCCGAGGGGACAGGTGTGTGAAACCAGATCCTTCAGCAGGGAATGGGTAGCCGGTGATGGTAATGTTCCTCCTCCAGTGCTTTAGCTAATGTTTCATTCATTAACTTCTATCATCATTGCCTTATATTCATGGACTTCATAACAAGGTACAATCTTTCCTCATTTTTAAATATAAAAGCACTTTTTTCATGCACATAGAAGTAGAACTATTTTGAAGTAACAACATTTTGGTTCTGTTTGTTTGTACAAGAGTTTATTTACAGGGTTAACAGGGAAGGTGAGTGTCAGTTAATTTGTCCTCTAACCATTTTGTGCTCAGAGTTGACAGACTCGCAGCAAAAAGGGTCCAGCCTTTGACAAATAACTAAAACCATGTTCGTCGATGTAAAAGCGGAATATACATCTTTGTCATAATTAACATAAAAATAACTTTTCAGCTGGGAAAAAAAAAAGAGGGTGTGAGTCTCTTGGGTGAGCAGCATCTTTAACACACCAACAAAAGGGACAGTCAGTACATTAACACTTCAGTCATGCCTCTTTGAAAGTGAAGGCACTATACTTCAAAATACAACAAAAACAGACACACAAGAAAAGACACGAGAAACAAAACATTCACAGGCGGGGAAATACACGTGAAAAACAAAGTGTTCTTTGAGTCTTCAGGACTGTTTGGGGGTGCTCTGAACATGCACGAGGAAAGAAAAGAAGATGAGGGAGCACAGCCTCATTTTCTGAAAAAGGCGTTGCGTGTGATGCTGTACAACAGGTGATAAGGCTTTCGTTTTGGGGGCTCCGCCAGTGAAAAGACCTGCTGCTGAGGCACGCTGGTTGGAATGGTGATGTGACGCTGGTGAAGTGGGTGGAGGTTTTGGTGATGTGGTGGAACAGAAGTAGAGTAACCAATGGCTAAAAGGTAAACAGGCAAAACAAAACAAATAAATATGAAAGTCAAAATTAAGAAACAAACGTAATCAAATCTAAGTAAGGAGCTGCGTAACAGCCTGAGCTAAATACTTCCTTACTTTTGTTCTTCCCCTGTTTGGCTCTTCTCGCATTAACAATGGCCTGTTTTCTTTGCTCCTCGCTGATCTCCATGCCTGTCAGAGAACACACACAAAGGCACCTTCAGCTCAAAATATGCACGAACACCCCCGTTTTCCAACATTTTCCCCTGTTCACCTTTATTTGACATTATCCCACAGTAGAAGCTTTGCGTAATGAGTGAGAGGAATCCCACACAACTCACCCATTTCTTGGTCTTCCTTGACTCTGTGTCTCTCCTTTGCAAATGCCTCCAACCACCTCTGCTTGTCATCAGGCTTCCTGCAGCACAGCACACACACAAACTCCAGAGTGGATGCGTTGCGTAGCCGCATAGCGTTTCTCAGGGACAGGCCCAGGTCTGGGTCCCGCCCATCAGGCATATCCACCACCTCGGTCTGGTCCATATCCAGCCGTCCACGGTAGTGGAGCAGGTCTCTGCGCAGGACGTCTTTCTTACAGAAGACCAACTGGTGGTCAAACAAGAAGAAGCTGCGCTGTTGCATTTTTCCTTGTCTGACAACTCGGGTCAGCTCACCCGAGTGGATCAGATCTGAGCTGCGCTCCAACACATTGGATCCCTGGAGCAACACAGATGTGATTGATTTGTTTAATTTAATACTTAACGTAAGGTTGGCTTTCATATGCACAAGCTACTTTTTAATAGCTAATAATAAACTTAAAAAGAAGATTTTTCATCTTCACCTCCCAGCGTAGAATGGCCACCTGCCAGTGTGCGATTGTGTCGATGCTCTCAAGTCGTCTCTTCCTCTCGTTGATCAAACTCGCCACATTCTTCATTGCCTCATATGCTTCACTCACTCCACTGTAGTCACTGCGATTAATCAGGAAAAGGACAAAATGAGAAAAGGGTTCATGGGGAAACCAAGTAATCAAACCTCTGGGGCCACTAAGGTTTTCTTCCCTTAAAGGCTTTATATGCGATTTTTTGATCCAGCAGATGTCGCCCTTGAACACCAGCATAAAAAAAATTGCATTGTTGTGTTAGCATGCTAATGCTAGCGATCTTTATTATGCTCGTATCTTAACACTACATGTAAATTTACCCGAAATGAGCGTGATCTAGAAACACAGTTAAGCAGTGAGTACAGTATGTTATTCTTCTTTTCTCTAGTCCCTCAATTAAACAACTTTTATTTGCGAGGGGAGGAGTCAGCCGGCCGTCCCGGCAATGTCAACAAACTGAAAATATGACTCGGAAAACATCACAGACAGCGGGACTCGGGAATGTTACACCCATTGTAGACAGTCATTACTCAGAGTTATTTTCAGAGGATATACTTAATTTCTATTAAATTTAAGTGTGAAAAATCACATAAAGCCTTTAAATGTTTATTAACATATAGTCAACTTAAGTCCAGACAAGCTAATGACTGATCAACAAACTCATAGTTATTGGGTTGATTAATGTAAGCTGAAATTAGGCAACATTTATCATTCTGTAAGTAATATCCTGATTATGGATTCATTGTGATGCCCACAATTAGCTACGCTACAACGACAAGTGCTTCATGGAGTCAAGGTTTTGTTTTCATATGGTGATCTGGAAAAATATACGGTTGTACAGTCATAGCAACAACAACATTATTACAACAATAATGTAGATGGCTATGACCCACATGATGTTTATTATTTTATAAACTGGATGTGTGAGTGCAGGCTGGTTTCAAATGCAGTTGTAAGCCATAAAGGTTTTGTTGTTTTTATGTCTATTGGAGCCTAAAAATATCCTTAAAATTAGAAAGTGATGCAACATATTAAAGATTCATATAATAAGTATCATGATGTGAGTAATTCATGAGGAGTACCTGTGGTCTTTGGGGGTGTACTTCAGCAGTTCTCCCAGCTGTAGAGGGTATTTACAGATCTTTTGGACGGGTGTGAGCAAGAAACCAGCGATGGAAATGTCAATCATCTGCTGGAGAAGCCTGCAGGCCTCAAAGAAATGTTTGTATTTTCCTGACTTCATGAGACGCTGCAGCTCAGCAGAGGCTGCTGGGTGAGTGTTACAGTAGTCCGAGTAGATGGAGAAGCCCTCTCCCTTAGATGATAAGAGAACATTCAATGAAATCAAGTTAGCTGAGCTACTATATGTGTAAATAAGTGGGTTACACATTGATTAAGTGAATCTTAAGAGTGGTTTGTGTGTATTCATCACCTGCAAGAGAAAGCAGGCTCCTATTTCACTGAGATGTGGTTGCACTTTGTTGTACTTCTTCTCCAGATCTTTCAGAAACTGCCTCTGAAACCTGTAGATGTCCTCTATGTTACTGAAGATGGTCTTCAGCTGCAGCTCAGTGAACATGTCTGGGTGTTTGCGGCACTGACGGATGTAACCCTTGAAAGATATACAAAGCAGCATGTTGACATGGGGAATGGAAAAAGTTCAAATACTGGCCAACAGAAGGTGCTGGTGGGTGAATCTAAACATTTTGAGATAAGATACTTTATGTTTTCGTCAGTTAATTCTGAAACACAAAATTGACTCTATACTCTATCAAAGTTTTAAACTTAGAAGACAGATAAGACAAAAGCATCAAAGAAAAACCAGATGTTCAGGCATGTACCTCACAGATGTCCTTCAGGTGCTTGATGTAGATGCGTTCAGTATTCATGATTTCTTGAACCACATTGGTTCTCATCTGCTCCTTGTGCTGCGTGCTGTGCGTGTCTCTGGGAGCTGGGTCTTCTGGGTCTGCTACACTCTCCACACTCTCCGCACTCGAGTCCTCTTGGTTCACTCGCACCTGAAACACATCCAACACACACAATGACCTTCTGAACAGCACTGAAGTGATTTCAAGTCAGGATCACTTTAATAAATCGTGACATATTTGTGTGATTTGACAAATACAAACAAGCAAAAAAGGGGCAAGAAGGGAGAACAATAACTACTTAAGTTACAAAAGACTACTCCATATCACTATGGTAACAACATGTGCAGGTTTAACCAGCTCCTGTTCTGCAACATTGATTCAGCGTCACGCAATTACACAGCAGACGCCCATCTGCCAATCAAGTAACCTCACCATAGTTTCCACCGCCTGCCTAATCAAGATTCAACTGTCAATCAGCTGTGGTCGCTACAGAAACCAGTTGAACCTCTGAGGTTTGAACTCTTCCACAAACAGCACCGTGAGTAGGTTTGTTTGGAGCTGACCCAGTTTGTTAAGTCTTTTCTGTTCTGCCTGAGAGCAAACAAGAGTCGGACACACAGGTCAGGAAGTCCACTTACCCTCACAAAGCTGGAGGGGAACCAGGCCTCCCTGTCAGCCCCCCTGCCCCACCACCAGTCCTTGTGCGAGGCATCCAGGACACGGATAACGTCTCCAGCTTTGAAGGCCAGCTCCTGCTCCTCCATGGTCACATGGTCCCAGAGAGCCTCAGCGTACACTGTGTGTCCAGAGCTTATCCACTGAGAACACACACACACACACACACACACACACACACACACACACACACACACACACACACACACACACACACACACACACACACACACACACACACACACACACACACACACACACGCACACGCACACGCACACGCACACGCACACGCACACGCACACGCACACGCACACCAACAAGATAAATATACAATTACATGCTGGATGAGCCCGTGTCTTACATGTTAGATTATGTCTAGACTTGGGACACAGAGGCGGTTGTGAGTTCTGTTGAACTGCTGCCAAACATCTTGAAGCCACACACATGAAAACATTTTACATGGCTGTATAAGAACCAAGCATGCAAAAAGATAAATGTTGCATCATAAATTAGACACCCATTCTTGGAGAAGATGTCAACGAGTGTTGCAACGTGACAATTTCCCCCCAACAGCCTTACCTCATTGAGCACCGAGAGCTCCACCCCCAGCTGGAGGTAGGGCGTGCCATCAGTGAGCTCATCAAAGCTGCCCTCCTCCTCACTCACGCTGTCATCAAGAGTTGCTGAGCACCCCGACATGCCATCTTCAACACATACACAGAGGTTAAAAACTGTCCTTTTGAAAACCAAGATTTTAACAATCCAGAAAACAAATCACAGATGCAGGTACACCCACGCCTGGCTCCACACCAGCATTTTCTTCCAACACACTTATTGACATTCCCAGACTCAGCTTTTCCCACACACTAAAATATGGGATCAACAACAACCCCGGTTCTCACCGCTGAGCACTCTGTGGAGCTTACGCCGTCCGACGCGGTCCAGCCCGATGGGGGTGCTCTGGGAGAGGGTGGAGGGGCGGAACCTGGCTGATACTGCTCTGTAGGGGGGCACCTGGTGGGAGGGGATGGGTGGCCGTGACCGGGGCTACAGAGAGGACAAGAAAAACATTCAGGCATTTAAAAAGAGCAAACTTTCTCAGGCTTTCATCACTTGATGACTTCATATCACTTATTAGAAATAAAACAGACCAAAAAACACTAATCCCCAAGAACTTGATCAACTGTTTTGAAAAATGAAGAAGATGCAACTAAATGAACCTGGTCTGAATAGTACAGGAAATTGGATAGGAGTACACGATATGAGTAATTAAATGCTGGAGGGGGTCCGATGTGGGGTTGATTCTGGCTACATGTTAATACACAATATTAATGATTGTATATTTTTCATATCCTGGTTGTATTTTGTGTTAAGGGATGCTGTCATATATTCTGTACTATGCTTTAACCATGAAATGCTGCTGCCCTGTTATACTACATTTCCGTTTATAAGTCATGCATTCCTTTTTTTCTATCCAAATGTTTTAGTATTTATTGTCAATGACAGCAAAAAATATATTTGTGGCAATTTTATTGACAGCTGTAATACCAGTTACATTTGCTTATCTATAGTTTGAATTCTACCGTGAGAGATTTATACTATGGTAAATATTAATGAATTTAAATTAGGATGTTTGCCCACATTAAAAAGCTTTTTATTTCTTTGAGAGTCATTGCAACTGATAACAAAAATAATATGAATGCTGTGTTTCCTGAAGTCATGAAACAGTGATATGTTTTTAGGCAGTTATACCTTAGAAAGCTCGTGATTTTTACTTACAGAAGGACGGCGGCCATCCTTCTCCTCAGCATCAGGACAAAACACATCCACAACTCCTATCACAGAGATTGGCCGCTGCTTACTCCCTTGTATGTCTCCGTTTGACATGCTGCAGCTCTCGAGGCTTTCTCCATTCCCGTAGATGTTATCACCACTGCAGTCTTTATGCAAAGATGCTTTTGCTGTCCTATCCTCACAACACAACTCGGCCACTTCCTCAGGAATGGAATGCTTCCTGGAAACGAGCTGTGCGTAATCAGAGATGGGCCGAGGTCTAGGGCGTCCATTCCTTCTCCTGGGCTTGATGGAGGATGTTTCTGTCGAATCTGGTGAAGCGTCTGTTGATGATGTTGGAGACTCTGAGAGGCATGCTGGAGAGATAGGAGGAGGAGTGCTGCTGGTTGCTGGTGAGGTATCCTCTGTTTGGAGAAATGATTCTGACTGTTGTGTTTCTGTTGACATCTATGGAGCAGAGAGAAAAGAAACTCGTCAAGATGAAGATATTGACTGTCCTGTGTTCGATGACCTGCAGTTTACATTGATTACCAGTAAGAACATAACGTCTGCTGGGAACATCTGTTAATCAGAAACAGAGGAAAAACTGTACTGCAATTCATAAAAGTTCAAATTAGGAACACATTTCTTTGTTGAATCTCAAGTTAACACCATAAGAATCAGTGTTTAATCATTTCAATGAACTTGATCAGGATTCTCATGAGCAACTTGATTTACTGGTCCGAGTATTAGACTTCGCACAGGGATTGGCTAAACAAATTGAACAAAATAAAACCCCCCGAACATATCAATGTCAAACAAAGACAAACTAAAACAGCACTAATATTCCACAATGAAATGTCATAATACTACATTTACGTCTGAATGTTTTGTAAGTGCAACAGGCAAGTATTTTGAATGGTTACTCATTTGGAAATTGTTGTTTTAAGTCTGTTAGTCAGCCTGAGACTTCGAACCTCACCTCTTGGTTTTCTCGATCGTGGTCCGGTCCTCGGCATATACATTGGAAAGGCACACAGTGGACTAGCACCATTATGAAAAAACACTCAAAAAACGTAGACTGGCCTGGGTCCGAGCCCAACCTCCTTTTTTACTTGAGGCCAGTAAAAGCCACTCGACTTCTCAAGTAAACAAATCTGATTTTTAACGTTCATTAAAAAGGTAAAACACTGCTCTCGAACAAAACACATGTCCCTGTAAAAATTGTTTATGGTCCTGTCTGCATGTTACTTGCTGTCCCAGGCCCAGTGTTCATGGTGCTGGACTTTGACCCACCGTGCTTCAGCTTCAGTGGAGAGGGGCAGACGTGAGGTGGGGGCTGTTCTCACTCATAGCTGACTTTCTACAGCAGCAGGACTATGGAGCTGTTTTGCGCAAGGGCAACTAATCATAAACAAAGCCTAATCATTAACTCTGCTCCTTCAGCGTGCATGGAAGCATGTGACCTCACTACAGCAGAAATCAGTTTATCAAGCACTGACAGGAAAGAACAGTGAGGAACATTTATGCCTACGTCATTATGTATTTGGCATTGAAGGGGACTTTGGACACACACTTACAGATCTACCCTGCTCTAATGTGTGCTCCTTTAACACTAGTAGTTATTTTGGTGGATTAGAATCATGCCAGATTCAAAGATCACTTCATAGCTTCACTTCCTCAGACAAGGGTCAATGCCATTCAGCTAGAAGATTGGCAATCCAATAATGATCATGCCATTCTAAGATTAAAAGGAACACATTCAACCTTTTCTGTCTGTCAGTGCTTGCTTCGTTTCTGAAGATTTACAGAAACCCTGTTATCTAATGATTCCCAATCCCATGTTTCTGTCAATGATAAAGGTGCAACTGATGTGTGAGCATGTGAGACTTTTTGCTGCTTTCAGATCTTTGAGCTGCAGTATTTGTCAGCAGTAATCAGACACACCAGTAGCACAAAGATAACAAGGCCAGCTTGATGTCATCATTATTGTTACACACATGTCTCCCGTTTCATGTGAGAGAAACAGGTGGAGCCGACAGCTAACAGAAACATAACTATGTAAAGTTTTAGCCAAGGCAGTTGAATTGTTCAACATAAGAGCCCCCTTTATCTTAAAGCACCTGTAAGCATCTTATGTTGCGTGATAATATGGGCGGCTGCTGAGGATAAAGTGGTAGGTCTTATCTTTGCTGATCATGTCTGTACATGTGTGCGAAGACTTCTTTACAGAAACATGTCGTCCTTACTCCTAATTTCCAACTCACTGCAAAAATGTTCCGGCAAATATATAAACATAGCCTCTTTCTGCCAGTATGCTGTGTATTGTTTGCCAGGAATCTGACTCCGTCACAGCAATGACAGGCAGTCAGAATAAATACGATAGATATGCATCTTCTATCTGGGGGTCTATTAAGCTTTTGTAGGTCACATGGAAGAATAAGCATTCAGCTGAAAGTGCTTCATAGCCAATTTAAAACTTTTACAGTAGATTTATCACATCTTTTCTTTTTTTACCTCGTTCGGTATCTCTTCTACCTCAGTCTCTTCTTGACTTTGTGATGGCTCTTCTTGGTTCAGTGGAGATGAATCATATTCTGCAGTCTTTTTAAAATCACTTGTTGTGGCTTCACTCAGAGTTTCGTAATGAGCAGAGAAACCAGGTGAGGTCTGCTCTGTCTCCACAGGAATCGGGCTGATGAGGACCTGGTGCTGCTGTAGGCCGACATCAGGCTGTGAATAAACTATAGGGTTGTGTTCGGCAGACAGGACCCTGGCTCTGATGGGCGAGGGCCGCCGCTGTCGCTCACTGGTTGTTAGGCAAGGCACGCGGCGGGAGTAGTCGTCATGGAGACGGCTCAGGGGGGACATGGGCGAAGGAGAGGTGGAGCTTGGGGACGGACTTCGCCTCTGTCTGACAGTCATATCAGTCAGGCTTCCTACTGGCTTTAGCATCGGCCCCTTGGTCTTTACAGGGATCTTTCTCCCAGCGTGGCCACGGAGGTCCACTGAGGATGCACTGGCTGTCCTCTGGATGCTTGGTGCCTCATTTGATGGGCAAGTTCTCTGGGGTTCTTCCTGAGAAGATTGAGGTCCTGGGGCTGCTGCCTTGCGCCTGAAAGGTGCCTTAAATATGTGAAGATTTTCAGCGCTTTTGCTCAGTCTGCTCAGCACCCTTACATTTGTGTTAGGATTCATGATCCTTGTTTGAGAATTGGTCTTTGATGTCTGATCTGGTTTCTGGCTGTCTGTGACTTCATTTGTGCTTCTTCCTGGAAGTCTCTCATTCCCCGTGTCAAATAAAGAGATGCGTCCTGCTCCATACGCTCTCCTGATACTCCTTGAAAATCGTGCATTGCGTGAGAGACCATCTCCTTCATCAGTTTCCTCATCGTCATAGTCCTCAATATCTGATCCACACTGGCACATCACTGACAACTTTTGGCCAGAATGACCTCCGTTAGACACACTGTTTCCTCCTGAAAACTTTAAATGATTTGTTGCATCGTCTGGACCAGGGCCAACATTGGCTACAACCATACCATTAGTCATTTCCTGATTTGAATATGGGATTTGATCTCCCTCTTGGCCGATTGTCCCTCTACTCTGTATACCCTGTAGCACAGAGGACCGGAGCTTTTTAAAGGAGTCCACAACACCGAGTCCTGAAAGACCTGACCAGGATTGGGGGGCAGAGTCGCTGCCACTGCTGTTAGAAGAGGTGGGACTGTCAGTGGATGTACTATGAGCATTGATGGGACCTTTCCTGGAGTTAGAAAAAAGCCTCATAATTCTTGCGGAGTAAGGCTTTCCCTCAGGCTGACCTATAACAGGGTTGGACCAGGCAGAGGAGTTTATTTGGTTTAATTTGTTTTCATCAGGACCTGCAGTCACTGGCTGAACTTGGGCGCCACACCCAGACAGCAGATATGGCACCTCACTTCTATCAGCTTGAGTGTGGAATGGGTATATATCACTGAGGGGTCGGCTTCGGATCAGCGGGTCAGCTTTAGCGTTTTGGAGGATCGGGAGAGGGTCCTCACTTGTGGACAAGATCCTGTCCTTCTGTTCTGCCTGCAAAACACAACAGAGTTTAAATGTAGGGATTTTAGGAAGTTATTTACAGTACTATTTTCTCAGGAAAAGGTTATGCACAAAGCATAATCATGACATACAGTATGCCAATGAAGATGGGAGGACATGTATGGACTATTGTGTGTTTACAGAACAGTGTCCTGTTGTATGTTAATGAGAAAGACTGAATGATATATTAAGACACAGACTAACAGAAAGACATATCCATCATTGTGTACAGGGTCCAGAGTAGTGAGACATCTGTCACTGAAAGCACTCTGTGCATTTGTCCTTGGTGCTGTATTTCAGCGTCCAAGGAGAGCTGAGGCCCTGGTTGGGGCGGTGTTGTGCTATGTCCAACTTAATGTGAGTGTGTGTGTGACTCAGGGCACTGGCTAATGCAGCTGAGCCTTTGAAGTGGGGCTTTGTGAGCGTGACTAAGCAATAAAATTTGCTAATCCATTGTGATTAATGAAATAAATTGCCCAGTTTCCCCCCAAATTGCGTAGATGAGGTGATGTTCAGGGGGAGGGTTGTGTGGTCTTCAAATCAGTGAGATAATCTAACATGCTCTATCGTAATACACAGCGAGTCCTGATTGTTTTTCATTAGAGAATTCCTACCAGTTAACCCATTTCACAAAGGTAACAGTTTGATGTAATAGTAGAAAACTAAAAATATAACACAATGTTAACAATGCTTTTCTATTTCAGAAAAGTCCAACTTTTTCTTCGTGGAACAATTTTGACTGATGTTTAAAAAGCTCTTAGATGACAGGTCAGGATTTCTCTATGGCTTGGTACTTTATAGATAGATAGATAGACAGAATCTTTATTATCATTGTATACAATGACACAACAAAACTTTGTTAGCAGCAATCCTAAACAGCAGCGTTTACAAAAACAACAACAACAAAAATACATTTGTGGTGATATGAAAGAGAAATATGCAAAAAGTGGCCAGAGCAATTGCTGTTCAGTGAATGAATGATAATAATAATAATAAATAATAGACAGTTGTGGTGACTGAAAGAATATATACAGTTATTATTTTTGCAGTGACTGATTAGGTAAACAAATAAATATAGAAAGATATAGTGCAAATAAGTGAAGTTATAGTGCAGTGACAGAGTATATACAGTTATTATTGTGCAGTGACTGGATGAGTAAATAAACAGTTTTAGTGCAATGAATGAATAAATAAATAGACAGTTAAAGTTAAAGTGCAGTGACTGAGTAAATAAATAGACAATTATAAAGCAGTGAATTACAAAGTAATTGCACAAGTAATATTGAACAGTTATCAGTGGTTAGGTAATTAGTAATTTATATATTACAACAAAAGTATAAGTTCAATTATGAAATGACGAAGCCATTAAAACTACAGTCCCATTGGGGCATTTTTTTTTACTTTGTCCTGAAAATAATAACTAATTTCTAGCCCTATGTAGCATTTATGTACATAGGGCTATATACGTATTTTCTTAATTCCCCTGCATCCAGACAAATTAAATGAAGAATAGTTTAGCTAATCAGTTATTTTACAAAATATTTAACTTACTATGTTCTCATCTGATCTTATTTTATGTCTTGAGAACAAACATCAACCCAGGTTTTGTTTGTTGGAATAATAATACAGTAGCACTGCATCAATGCTTACTTTTTAATGTTCTTGAATGATTTATCGCAGTTACATTTTGTATTTTTCAGGTATTGTAAATAAACTGTTGTCATTTTGCAGCAACCCATTTTTAAGCTCTGAAGGCAGTGTTGCTTCCACTGAATCCTTTGTTGACATGTAGGGAGTTGCAGGGATCCTGGAACGCTACCATGCCTCCCGTCCCTGTGCCTGTTCAGCAGCAGATGGGCTTTCTCAATCAAACTCTCTGTGGAATCTGCTGTCACTTCAACCAGCTCGCTCCATCACACCGAGCACTTATGTAAACACAGAGCCGCCGCTGCCAAGCACCACTGCTGACAGACAGTAAACACCCCTCGTGAACAATGTGCTGCTTTCAAAGCTAAGCTGAATTGTCTTCTTGTACTTTCTCCTCCTCAGTTGCAGAGGAATCACATTGTGTCGCAACTGGAAAATAGACGGGATCAATTGTTTTCTATAATCAAATGAGAAAGATCAGAGATGGGAAAGGAATGTCAGCTCGGGAAGCTTGTTTTTGTTTTCCTCAAATCATGCCATCAGCCATTCTACCAACTGTGCTATCACCTTGCTGCCTTCTTTCTACACTTGGCGCCAAATGTCACGGGCCAGTTGGTGTTCAGTAAGACTTGGCAGTGATGTTAGTCAGAACCAGATTGGAGCAGGTGGCGCTTGTGATATTTCACAAAAAAAATTACAGACTAAAAAATTGACAACTCATATGCAATAGACTGTATTCTGTAATAACTCAGATAGTATGTTAGATTATGTGTATTTTCCTTTAAAAGCCATATTATGTACTACCATATATCTAGAATATATACAATAAACTAATGGACACAATTGTTTCACTGTTGAGTCAGTTAGTAGACCAAACTTAACAGTTTCACAAAAAAGTGAACAAGAACAGCAATTTTCTTAATTATGAAACACTGCTCTGCTTTGTACTTAAGGGGCTGTTTTTTTAACAACAAATAAACAGTACAGGACATGAGATGAGATGAGAGAGATGGAAATATTGACACAATTCTGAAAAGTCTAGATAAAAAGATTGATAAATATAAGTTCTTGCATCTTTTCATTTCCATCAACTGAATAAAAATAAACTACATAAAAATGTTTTTAAAAAGGCGTCTATGACATCCATAACAACAGCTCTGCATATTGCAACATCCAGACAAATACTACTTACGTTATGTTAATCTTACGCCCGACTGTCTGTCAATGCAGATCACTTCTACAAAGTTTAACTTTCCTTTATCAGGATTGCATTGCCCGCTCCAAGATCACTGCTGCTCTCATTCTTCCTCCTGCTTAACTGTGGAGGGAAACAGCACTCTGGGGCCCTGGTCCAGAGTTAATTAAGAGCTCAGGGAGGAGTCCCCCCCCCAGACACACATACACACACACACACATGGGAGTACATGGGAGCCAGCTGGAGCCTGCCTCAGATTAGACTCCTGGAGAAGAGGATGAGCACGCACCCAGATACCAACATGTGTACAAGAGCTAAAAGAATTCACTCCAAAAACACATGTGCAATTAGTTTGAGCATCCTTTCTCATAGTGCACGGCCTAAATCCATGTGTGTGTGTGTGTGTGTGTGTGCGTGCGCACATGCATGCACAGAGCTGAGCAGGGAGGAAGCCACTTAAATCATAGACTCCCTTCCTGTTTGGCTAGAAATCCCAGGCGGTTACGTAAGGAGTAATAAATGCATAATGAGCAACCTCCTACCCATAGTTCACCTCTGCAAAGGTATGTCTTGCCAAAGGCGAGGATAAAACAAATTTGGCCAAAATGAACTGAGTAATAAATAGAAAGACCCCCAGACAGAAAAAGACAAGAGAGAGTAATGCAGTCATTTTCCATTCTCAGGCTTAACTGTGACGGACACAACCACCCTGCAGCAACACAACCATTCCTCTAAGCTGTTACTGAACTGCTCGTCAACTTGTATCCATGAATGAAAGCTGTGAGGAAACTTTCCAAAAGAGCTTCCATAATACACAACATACACTATTTTAAAGAACATATGTGAAACTTCAGTGAACAGATTTTCATTATCTGAGACAAATTTCCCTGAGTTTTGTCTCTCAGGTGCCAGCATCTGGCAAGATCAAGAAAGCCTTGACATTATTCCATATTAAACATTTTAATCCTTATTACATTTTTATTTTTGTCACAATACTGTTTACAAGAAGAGAGGAAAAATGTGAACAGGAAGCCGAAGGACTGTGAGGCAACTGAGTGCATGCATTCATGTAGTGTGTATGTTTATGAATGTATAGTTTATTCCTCTTTCATCCAAGTAATAATCTGATTAAAAGAGCTTTTCCAGTCTGTGTTTAGTGCTAGTTTCATCTACACATGATAGCTTAATCAGGGGGACAACTAGGCTATTCAGCACTGATGGAGAGTGACACCCAAAGCTTGGAAACAGCCCATCAGGGCTAAAACTGCAGAGGATTACTTGGCTTCTGTGCACTCTACATTTCAAGGGTGTCAATTAAGAATTAAAGGCCAAAAATACCAACAACAAAAAAACAGTATCCATAGGAAACATGTCTCTCTTGTTTGGTAAACTTCAATAAACACAGATAAACAGCAATCAAGTATTTTGTATTGATCTGAATGCAAATAAATCTGGCATGACCACATGTGCCATGATCAGGTGAGCAGACTTTGGTTCTGTTTCCGAGTTAAAGTGTCATATTTGTTTATGGCCTAGTTCCTCATTTTTTAATCCGGCAGAAAGAAGGAGACTAAGAGACACCACGCCCCTTTCTATAGAGCGTGGGAAGTACAGGTACAGGCCAGACCAGGGAGTGTCTCACAGAGGCAGCCACATACTCACCTGATCTGCTGCAGACTGTCATACAGAGACAGCCGGACAGAAATCGAACACCACACAGGGCGCAAGGCTTAGTGAGGACAAAACAATACTGAGACTCAATGTCAACGGTCAACAGTGTTGCCTGACAGCTGTGCAACAATAACCAAGAGGCTGCTGTATTCATCAAAAACATTAAAACAGAGAGATTCTCTAGAGCTCAGTGTAGTAATATTACATCATCCAACGCATCATTGCCACTCTTGCGTGGGATTGGAAGAATTTTTTTGGACAATATTTCTCTGATTCAAATGATTCAAATGTATTTTTTGACATTTGAGCAAAACTTCATACACCTGATGTAGGCCTTTTTTTTTTTATATCCCCAATAAAGTAGAGGACTCTAACCAATAAATGATCCCGACTTTACACTTTATCACCAAGTCCATCTGGGCAGCTCTGAAAACAAGCCGAAGCACTTGTGAGTGAAGTCCTACAAGAAGACTAACTAAGGAAATGTTATGAATGAAAGGGAATCTGATACAAGGATCTATGAAAGGAGATTATACTGAGTACTTTTTTTAAGCTCACAGAGGACTAAGGGCCAAACTGCTTATTTATTTCTGCATTCATTAACTTTCTTTTCGCCATAAAGCTCTTTGTAGTTGAATCCCCCCCCCCCCCCCCCCCCTCTCCCCTCCTTTACCCACTCCCCTGCCTGGCATCTCCCACATCACTATAACAACCCAGGCTGTAATGCACTACAATAACCCCCTCTGGTCCCGTTTAAAACTGAGACTACAGGAGGGAAAATCACTGCAACTGTACTGTGACAAATGAATAACATCAATAAATTTAAATGGTGGACTAAATTAGGATTCGTTGTGCAGTTGATAGAAAACTGTCTCACCTTGCTCATAGTCGCAGATGATGTCCTCCTGACCTTTTTCTCACATCAACAGGGCAGCTGTGGCTTGTTGCTCAGCCATAGTGGGGTAAGTCTGGGTTCCTTTAAGATCCAACAGCTTGCTGCCTTGCACTCGTCGCCTTCTCGCAAAAAACATGTCGACTACACACGACAAGTGCTCTGTCTCTGCTAACTAGTCACCCCCGCAACATGTCGAGACAAATGACTGGCTGACTCCTTAAACTCACAGGGCTAGCACCTCGAGCTAATTCACGAGCTCACTCATCAAACTTCTGTATTGCGCAAGCTCTTGCGGTTTTAAATTTCGCTTTCGTAGACCGGCAAACACTTGTGGTAGTCAAGCAAGTTGGCAACATAAGCACAGAATCGTCCAAAACCTTAGGAAAGTTGCTCAAGAAAAGCTCAAAATTTCGCTTTAGACTCCAGTTAAAAGAGGTCTTTCTTGGAGGAGTGAGCTGGCGAGCATCCTTAATGCACTTGTTGCAGTGTTTGCAAGGGGCGGGGCCTATAAAGGTTAGGATTGAGGTTACTGGTTGACCGCAGCGTGGCCATTCTACTGACAGCCAATCATAAGTAAGCAGACTAGTCGGTGACCGAAAGGCCCCGCCCACAGTGGAGCGCTCTTCATTGAAAGAAAAAAATGGAGAAGACAATGCAGCGTGTAGCCTATTTCCTGCGGCTCTTTGAAGACAAAAAAAGACTGGACCTTCCAGTTGTCACTGCACCGTCTTCCTCGTGCCATGTCACTTTATCATGCCGTGAAAGTTAATGTCTCGGGTATTTCTGTTGTGCATGACTCTCCCCAAATACCAGAGGAAGAAACTGAATGACGATAAGAATGTTGCTCTTTATTCTAACACAATAGACAGCTGGGTGTAATTAAAAACACACACTAAACAGGTAAGCGTGACAAACATGAAAGCTCAATTCCATCTGTTAAATGTTTTTATTTCACTATAGAGCATGCTCTCATTTAAAGAGAAGAATCATTTATTGACATGTTTTTAACCACTTATTGCTTAAACAATGCTTTAGAAGTGGGGAGAATATATCTTTACACAAGTTTCACTAAATCAGAGGTATAAGTATATATCATAAATACTGAAAGGCATACTACCAAATTGCAGGACGATTGAGTGTTCTATTCTTTACTTGGATTATTTGGTTATTAACACAGATGCAAAAATATGAAGCTGTATTTTACAAGCCTGTAAATGCTTTGTATAAAAACTGACTAGTCAAATAAAAGCAGTGCCGGATTTAAAAGGCTCAGATGTGTCACTCTTAAATGAAGAGTTTTTGCATAAAGTGGTAATACTGATGTGAAATACATGTGCCCCATTTGTATTTAAGTAGATTAGTTAAGTTAATGTATTGTGTTGACTGTACATTCCAGCACTGCACAATGCATTGTCACTCAAGTTTGTAGGCAGACTGATCCAGCTGACTGATTCGTATAATTTTTCATGACCTAGTATAAAGTAGTCATGCCTTTTTTTTTAGACCCCAAAGATTAAGAACCCAGAGAAAGTAGTGTCATCATCTTCATCGGCAAAGAGCCCATTGGACAGCTCTCCACCAGCCACCTGCAGCCACACCTTGTCCCCCACGTCGAGGTGCAGCACAGCGCCCCCTGCTGCCTGGTCCTCACTGCTTTGGTAGTTATCCGTGGTGTGGATGATCCTTGCACCATTCTTCACCAGAGCCACCTTCACGTTTCTGGAGTAGACAGTGATGTAGTAGGTGAAGAAGTAGGCTCCTGCTGCAGAACATGTGAATCTTCCCGTTTGTGGATCGTAGTGACTCTGCTGATTGTAAATAATCTTGTCAAACCGGATGGGTGTGTTAGCCGCTGGGAGTTTAGAATGAGCTGTGAGTCCCACAGAAAAGGCGCTTTTAGAGATAACTAAAGCATCTCCCTTCTCCCCCTTATCACCTCTCTCCCCTCGAGTCCCTCTTTCGCCACGATAACCAATGTTGCCTTTGTGACCTGGAACACCGATTTCCCCTTTAGGCCCTGACCTGCCGGGAGGTCCTGATGGTCCCTGAATGCCTCTGTCACCTCGAAGGCCAATCTCCCCTTTGGGACCCTCTGGTCCAGGAGGCCCCAAATCCCCTTTATGTCCTTGGGGTCCAGGCAGCCCAAGTTCTCCCTTATTTCCTTTCAAGCCTATGGGCCCTTGGACTCCTTGGGGCCCCATTTTCCCAGGGGAACCCCGTTCTCCATTATCTCCCCTTTTTCCTTTGAGCCCTACTAGGCCAACTTCACCTGTAAATGACAAGCACATCAAATCCTTTAAGACAAAGTGTGCATAAATATTCTACAAAACCAGATAGGGTAAAAAGCTGCATGTAGAGGTATTAGACACATTACAAATCTTCCAATTATTCAGAGGACATTTACCATGCTCTCCTTTGTCTCCTCTATGGCCGTCATTGCCTGGTCGTCCAACAGGTCCTATTTCACCTTTGTGTCATAAATGATTGTTGATATTAATCACAACGTTGAACCCTTAGATACAGAAAAATGGACATGGTGTTAAGCTCTAAATAAGTTTATTCTTCTAGACTTACCTTGATCCCCTTTTTCACCTCTGAGTCCATCTCGGCCATCTCTGCCAGGTGTTCCGTTGTGTCCGGGGTCCCCAGGTATTCCAGGGTATCCACAAACGCATGCTTTATTGGGGGTTTCTTCTTGTGCAACACATCTGGCGATAAATAGAAGGAGTAAAAGAGTAACCTTAAACCTCGTCTGCAACATTGTGCCCGAGGCAACCTGTCTAACAAAACCAATGTAAAAAATGACAAAACTTTCAGACAAGAAGTCTAAAATAGTGCATAACTTTGCCTCTTTACCGCAAAGCAAACACTCAGAAATGGAATGTCAAAATCGTTTTCTATCAGGAAAACTTAAGAGGTTCAGTGACAACTAAGACACTAACCAAAGAAAACATAATCTGGACAAGAACTTTGGACAAGAGTGACCTCAGTCCACAGAGCCATTCCATTGGTCTGACTGGGTTTTCAGCTTACTTATTGAGTCGGTCAGTTACACATCACCTGTGCCCTTTCACATGCCTCTATAGTCTGCTTCAGGCTAATAATAAGCTGTATGTGCAGGCCAGACATACTTAAGTACACACAGATTCTCATATGCTGCCTTCTTATTCAGTTAGGCAAAAATGATGCTGAACCTTAACACATCTTGGCATGTTAATAAACAACTAGATTGAAGAAGATTGAAATATTTAAATGTTCATTAAAAAGGGGGTTGTTTTCAGGACTGGATGACCTGAATTAATATGAGCCATTGTTTTTATTTACAATTTAAAAGGATGAAACTGTAATGTAATAGGCTTGGTTTAGCGATTGCATGCTAATAGCTAGCTAAAATGTTAATTCAAGCATCTTTAAATGCCAACAGTCAGAAAGAATTGGCCCTACATAAACTTGATCACTGACATAAAATGTGACCTTTCGTGCCTCAACCAAGGTCTCTGCTTATCTTAATGATAGTGTGGCTCAGTTTGTCTTTATGCTGGATGGATTTCAGTGCATATTTAGAGTGGACATTAGGTCCGTGAATTCACACAGGCTCACAAAAGGTGCAAAAATGAAATGGAAGATTACAGCTATTCTTAAATATCGCAACCAAACATTTTTAAAAAATATTTTCTGACAGTATTGGTGACTTGTTTTTTGCTTTAACCGCACCACAAAGGTGCAATCTGAGATTCAAAAGCAATTCTGGACCAGCTAGGGGTTTTATAGCTTACTCAAGGTCACTCTGCAAGGCAAAGCTTTAACACAGCTTGAGTAAGGTTTCATGGGTAGAGGAGCCATCATAATCATTATGCTGCTGCCCCTTTATTAGATTGTGTACAGTTGGGAGAGACAGCAGGGATGGGCACAAGGGAGGAGCTGGAACATAAAACCAAGATAAGAAACAAACTCTACACAGAGCATATACTTAAATACTTCCTGGTTATCAAGTTACCCAGCTTGTGTTACACAGACAGACACAAATATGTGTTCACATACTTTATTGTTCAATCCATCTTCTCACAAGCCTCCAGATATAAATATATTCAAAAATATAAACATGGCAATACATAAAAGTGCACATTCAAGCAATGTCTTTATCCAGAAACGTCACTTTCAGACATGTTCAGTTATTTACTAGGACACAAAATAGACAAAGATGTAATCTAACAAACAAATAACAACGACATGGCTCAGAATGAATGAAACTCATTTAGAATTTGCAGACAACGAATCAGGACCCAGTCTCTGTAGTCCCATAACCAGGCACAACGTGAGGTTGATTTGGTTACAGAGGATACTGTCTACAGACAAGATAGCAGAGGCATCATCTGTCACTGAGTTCCATTAGATTTAAGGCTAAATAATGACACAGTAACCTACCATCCTAGCACAATGACCAGTGATTAATGGAAACAAATGTATACATATATACAAATAAATAGCAATAACATGCTGCAACATTTTTCCAGATTTAATATGTGTACAGTATAACACTGATGGCTTGTTTTGTATAGAGATTTTATCTTAAATTCTCTAGATTAAGACTAAAATGTTGTAGAATGTCTTTGAAATCACATTAAGTAATCATCTGACCATGGGGAAAATAGCGAAGAAGTAATACAGCACATGGCATAAGGGAGGAGAGGAACAGGAAGAGAGCTGGCAGAAGGAGATCTACAGTATATGACATCATTTTTTTAAGACAGATCCCTCTTTTTAGGAAAGCAGCAGTTCCAGGAAAATCGGGGTTAACATAGCAGGCGCTAGAAAGGATACGAAGGTTACAGTTTTGGAGGTATTAGTAGAAAATAAAGTGTTGAAGCAAGGGAACAGGTTAGCTACTGTCGTAAGTGGTCTACATGATCTGACGATGCATACCGTAGCCCGTCATACCAGACTGGGAAGCCCCGCGGTTGCTGCCCATCTGCAGGCCGATTAGACTCTGGCCCTGGCGGAGCTGCTCTTGACTGAACTCTCGCCGATACCCCTGGGCTTTCCTAAACATGATTTAGAGCAGTTATGAACAGATGTGGAGGAACATTGGCACAGCAGGTATGCAGTTGTTACAGTGACTTTCTTTTTTTACCTGTGAAACCAGTCTCGGTCTCCTCTGTAATGGCCATCGTCCTTAGTGACAGCCACACTACCCAACGCCATTAGGGTTCTTTGCACTGCTGCCATGTCCTTCCCTTTAGCCAGAATAATGAAGAATGTTGTCATGGCATGCTGTTAAAACTTCTCATTAGTGTAAAAACTACTATGAAAGAAAAGATGCTAATCCAGCCGTACATGCATGGTAGGAAATCAAGGGTAAATCACCTTCCCAGAGGTCCACAGTTTGAAATATGTCAGTGGTTGTGACTCCGTAAGCTTCAGCTGCTTGCAGAAACTGAGAGATCTTCTCCATTTGTTTGAAGGCCATCTGCGTCTCTAGAATCTTCTTGATCGGCTCCTTCCCCCTCGGGTAAAGACTATTGATGAGCCTACAGAGGATCTGGGACAGAGGAAATCAGAAATATGAAGCATTCCCTAAGAGCACAGAAAGAAATGAATTAGATTTAGTTGATGAAGCCGATGTAAAAATAGAAGTAATTTCTGTTAGTGAAAATGCTTTATTTTCTGTTGCTGCATTGCACTATTCTCTGTTTAGCTACTTGCTTTAGTTCCAAAAACTGACGACTCTCTCTGGTCTCTGATGGATTTCCCTGAAAGATTCCTCCAACATTAGAGTCAGCTGCAGTGTCAAAGAAAGAAGACACTACCTGACAATACAGGGTTCATTTCATAATTGGTTGGTAATTAGGTCTTATGGTGCTTAGGGGTCCCACTGCAGAAAAGTACTTTTTTTTCCCCCATCAACGCTACCAAAATAATTGAGTACAAAAGTCTACATTTGCGAAGTGAGGACAAAAACATTTGTCAAAGGATACTTTCAATAAACAAAACAAAAAAAAAGAGAAAAAGAAAATAATCTTTTAAACACTTGTTAAATTTATCCTGGCTCTTTAAATCTGCTCCAGCCGCTTTGTTTTAGCTTTAATAATTAAACGATGACTTCTATTTTTAAGACCATGTACTTCAGCTACTCACTGTCCCATCCATCAGCCATTTCTGGAAGTTCTGTCTTCCCGCCTGTGGCCTCTCCAGGTTTCCTCCACACTGTGCAACTATCCAGTCCACCAGCCGCTGCTCCAGGTCAGGGTCGTACTTCTGCTCGATCTTTTCCTGCACCTCCCGGCTCAGTCCGTAGCTGGGCCCTCTGTTTGCCATAGCTGCTTTCACAACTCTCGAGCAGTGTGGTAAAGGCTTGAAGAAAACACATGAAGCTGAATTTACCTTACTTTGTAACAAACTGCAAACATTCTGTTAAAAACGCGTTACTATGAAATGACTCTTGTAGCAGAGCATTTTCAGTCATTTTGTATTATAAATGGCTAAAGGATGGCTACACTTCTTACTTTGATATTTTCTCTTCCCTTTTTCTCATTTGTTTACTTTTCTGTAGAATTTAAATACTTCAAGAAACTGTCTCTGTGTTTGAAGAAAAACCACTCAGCCAGGTTTCAGTCTCTCCAAAGCACCTGTCCCCCACAGCTCAGCCCCCAACCCAGGCACAGCCCATCCATGCTGTAGCAGTGAAGGGTGTGGTCATGGCTGCTGTCCCACACAGGGGAGAGACCAGCCCTCTTATTGCTATGGCAACAATCAAGCCCGTTTCCGGCACGCTGTAAGAGGATGGTGCAATTATGACCTCCAGTAGGCAATCATCATGGCGATGGCGCAAACTAAATTATCAAATGTATTTGCAGAAAGTTTTTTCCTTTAAAAAAACCCCCACCAATTCCTCCAGCTCTATATTTAGCCTGATTGAGTTAAATTTGATTACGTCAGTCCCTTGTGGCGCATAGAAAATGTAAATGTGAACTCTTCACTGATCTGTTGTTGGGAGCAATTCTCTCAGTTAAATTCAGTTAATTAAAAAAAATGAACCCTCCATTAATGTAAGGACACCACATTGCTACACATCCTGCAGCTTGTTTAAATATTTAACTAACCCGGAGGCAACTGCGCAAAGCCAAAGCACTAAGCTGCGACACTGCATCGCTTGCGCAAACATTTTATACACACTATGTCATGTGTTTAAAGCAGTATCATTCAATGCAAGCTACGCACACTTACCAAAGAGAAGAGAGTCTGATTTGTCCGTGCAGTCAACGTGTTTCAGTTCCGCTGAGCTGGGCAGGGCTGAGGATGCTGAAGTGCTGAAGCATCCATGAAGCGCAGCACGGGCGCGTGGGGGGCGCAGGCTGGGTCCAGTCTGTCCGGGAGGGGGCGAGTCATTGCTTTTATATGCCAGCTCTTCCAGGAGGAGTCCCCTAGAGACTCTCCAACACGAAATGCGACGCGACACCGCTTTCGGACAGTGGTCAGTATAGTGCGTGCTCAGCTTTGCAGCATGAAATGAGCATCAGCGAAACCAAAGCACATGACAATACCAAATTGATTAAATCCTGTTTCAGACACCCAAAAAGTCAATATTGGTTATTAAGCAACCGCAAACAATATTAAAAAAAAGATTTGCCTCATGAAAGATGGCAAATATAGTAGCACGTTTGCCGTTTTATCTCGTTAGAATAGATGTTTTAACCAGTTTCTACACTTTGATTTCTTTATCGTGTGTTAAGTAGCTTCAGTGATATGAGTCATTTTTAAGAAAGACAACAAAATGAATACAATGGATGATTATTAATATACCATCTCCTGATTCACAAAGATCGTTAGCGAAAAAAACCTGCTTTATGTAAAACTTTAGCAAATATATATATTCTAAAACATCACCCTATGCAATGTATTTTACGCTATCTCTCCTGCTGGCATTCAGCGGTCATTCATGCTCCCATAAATTGATTTTGATTTTAGTTTTGACACAAACAAAAATCACTGGCTACATAGCTCAAGCACGAGTTAAAGGTCAGTGCTGCAGTTAAGTGGATCTGGGAGAGTTAAGTGGTTGGCTTCGCCCCATTGAGCACAGTGCAGCTCGTGGCCAATTACATGTTAATAATCAACAGTCAGATGGCTCCATTCTGCAGGCCTCACTGTGGCTAAAGGCCACATGAATGAGGAGTCATGTAACAGAATGTTCTGCTCACAAAAATAATCCCTTCATGGATGCAGCCAACACACTTTTGATTTTACTACTCGTAGTAGAGTAGAGAGTATAATGATTTTAACTCACTATATAAACTATATAGAACTACTCATTATGTTGCCATGCATTTACGTGTGGCTAATAGTGTTTCTGTCAGTATTTTGCTGTAATTCAATCTGGATTTGCATGAAAGAAAAATCCTGATTTATAAAATAAAAATCTGTTTAGTAAACAGATTAGCTAAGAAATGCATAAACCACTTAAGAGTACTTAACTTTCTGTAATACAGCTCTCAATCCCCTCTACTACTTTTAGATTATTAAGATGATTGTGTTGTGGTTGTTGTGGTAACAGACTGAGACCTGCACTGTAATGTGCAGAGGTTTTATTGGCCAAAACAGTTGAAAAGTGATTAAAAAAGGCACAGGAAAACTATCCATCTAAGTAAAGAGGGAGGGGAGAACAGTTAAACGATGAGAACAGCGGTACACAGCAGCAACAGAAGACCTAATAAAGGCCAACATAACACTCCGTATATTAACGTGGAACACATACAAAATGCAACCTGAAGATATAAGGGGCTAACAGCTAACAGGAGAGCTCCCCTCAATGTAGTTTGCACTGTAACGGCTTGTTGAAATGACAGATGAAGTACAAGGAGATAAAAGGTCGTATTTGGCGGAGACGCATGCCATTGTTTGGTAAATTCTTGAGGGTCGACTTCCAAGTAAACAAAGTCTTTCTCTCTTTTATCTCAGCAACCTCTCAAGCTCACTCCCCCGCCCTGTACTCAGACCAAAGTGGTCAGCTTGTCTATGAGATCGTCAATAGTGTAGACCATGAGCTTGATGTCATCTTTGTCAGACATGCGGTGCTGGCCGTGTCGCCGCAGGATGACGTCCACGTCAGGGCTGAGGACGCGTTCTGCAACCTGCATGGAGATGTGCCACGGGACGTCCTCGTCCTTCAGCCCATGAATGAGCCGTACTGGACAGGTGATGGGGATGGGACTCTGGAGCACACAGTGGTTTTCTGCCTCCTTCAGAAAGTCCATGTTAAACTTGTAAAAACCCTCCTCTGAATGTTTGGTGGGCACGGTCCACTCCCCCTTCTCCTCGAACTCTTTGCGTGTCTGTGTATTCAACATGGACAAATCACAGTCAAACATTTCAATCAAAAGACAACCAAAGTTTTAAATGAAAGTAATAAAATAGGATTTTTGTGATCATGTTTTTTATTCGTACCTCCAGAGAAAGAGCGTTGAAGGATGTGACAATGTGATCAGCAGCAGTGGAGATGCCTACAAGTGCTGCAGTCTTCTCTGGTCTTGCAATGGCTGCGAGCAGCATGAGCCAACCGCCTATACTGGAACCCACCAATATCTAAGAAAAAACACCACAAAAAACTGTTAAGCTCCTAGTTAATTCTTATTCATACTTATTCACAAGACCATCCAGACTCCTGCAGAACAATCATGGCAGACGAAGACTAATGATACCACAAGTATGGTAGCACAGTGCCATCTTCTGGACAAATGGTGGAACATACAATAAACACAACACATGGAAATTAAATTAATTATATTCATTTCAATTCTCTATTTTGGAGTCACAGTTTGTAAAGATCTAAATGAGCCTCATTCTTGGTCTGTTCTTCAATAGAAATGTGTTCTTGTTAGCTAAGATCAGAATCTAAGAACATGAGGGAGCACTGTTACGCACGTTTGAGTGCTGATATGGCAGGGCATATTTATTTGTTATTGTGTTTTTCTTCATTTTGCACTTCTATATTAAAAGCTAACATGTATTAATACATGATTCAACTATGGTCAACTTGTATTTCAATCATGCAGTGTGAAGTCTTATATTGTGTATCTTCTGATGCAACTAAATATCATGTAATCAATCTGCCTGTTTGGGTTTAAAGAGCCCATATTATGCCCTTTTTGGGGTTCGTATATTTAATCTATGTTCCTACTTTTGTACGTTCACAATAGATAAAGTCCGAAAAAAGTGTCTGTTTTCATGTACTGCTCCTCCTTGCTCCCTCTACGCTCTGAGTCCGTCAGCTACGCTCTGCTGTGACCCCACGTGGGCCAAGTCTGCTCTGATTGGTCTGCCGATCCACTCTGTCGTTATTGGTCAGTTGCTCAGCATGCGTCTCGGGAAATTTCAACATGAGCTGCAGGGCTTGCCACAACGAGCCAATGGGCTTAGATCAGTGATCTCACACTGACAATGACGTCGGACTGACACATTTTGATCGAGGGGGGCTAGAACCGAGCGTTACATGCAGCTAATGCTACAGCTAACAGGAGGAGGTAGGAGAAGCCGTGTTTCCGCGGACTTTGAATTTTTGCACATAGATGTGCCTAAACATGCACAGGACACATGGAAAACACACTAAAGAGCATATAAAACCAGAAAAAGCATAATATGGGACCTTTAACTATGTAGTTTTGGTAGAGAAATGTGAAAGTTGGAGAAATGTACAGATTATGTGGTAAATGTTCATAACTATATACACAAACTGTGGTCCCTGGAACACTGTTAAATATAAAATGCTAGGCGAGAAGTTATGGTGGTGGGCGCACAACAGTGAAAGCGTAACTCTCCTCGTAGCTTTTTAGCTCCAGTGTTCCGGGGGAAACATTTTTTCCTTTGAATAAAGCTTGTGCATTTAGTTCAGAAAATATAGCATAGTTTTACTTCTCCAACTTTCAAATTTCATTACCAAAACTACATAGTGCACCTTTAATTTTGATCAGCACAACATCTACTTTAGAACTACTTCAGTATTTCTAACTTTGCGTGCAGGTCAACTTCACTTGAACATTTCTGACTCTGGACTTCTCTTTTCAATCATGTTTTCTATGAAGCACAAATTTAAGAACGATCTAAAGAAAATATAGGTGAATGAGGCCCAGTACATCTCTTATAAATCTAAATACATTAAAAGTCCCTTTCCTTTAAAATAACTGTTCTGTTTAGGTTACTTCTCATGGCCCTCACTGACCAGCTGTCTATGTTCACAGTTTGAATCCTTGAAGATCTGCTGAAGTGAGAACGTTTCTTTGTTCACATCCCTCCAACACAAAAACCTACAAAGAGATTTTTGAGAAATCTGATGTAGTTTTGAGCCATGTACTTTACATGTAATGTAATTTACACAGCTGTCACTTGGAAACATGAATCCTCCAGTGAACAGACAATGACAATGGAGGATTGTATCTAATTAAACCTTGGTACAATGTCAGTGTTTCATGGAGACTGGATTGTTGAATGAGGGATATTGAAAAACTTTTTTGTCAAGGTAATTTAACTTTTTGTATACCAGAAACATATTTTGATTCCATGCAGCATGCAGGGTATTTACAAACATTTATTTAAAGTTCACTAATAGAACCTCAGACTGAGCTTAAAGGTCCCATATTATGCTTTTTCTGGTTTTATATGCTCTTTAGTGTGTTCTCCATGTGTCCTGTGCATGTTTAGGCACATCTATGTGCAAAAATTCAAAGTCTGCGGAAACGCGGCTTCTCCTACCTCCTCCTGTTAGCTGTAGCATTAGCTGCATGTAACGCTCGGTTCTAGTCCCCCTCGATAAAAATGTGTCAGTCCGACGTCATTGTCAGTGTGAGATCACTGATCTAAGCCCATTGGCTCGTTGTGGCAAGCCCTGCAGCTCATGTTGAAATTTCTGAGACGCATGCTGAGCAACTGACCAATAACGACAGAGCGGATCGGCAGACCAATCAGAGCAGACTTGGCCCACGTGGGGTCTAACAGTGGGGGCACTTCAGAGCGTAGCTGACGGACTCAGAGCGTAGAGGGAGCAAGGAGGAGCAGTACATGAAAGTACAAAAGTAGGTACATAGATTAAATATACGAACCCCAAAAAGGGCCTAATATGGGCTCTTTAACATCAGAACTGTATACATTTTTCAAAGTTTAAATTAGGAATTTAATTTTTAAACCCCAAGAAAACTCCAAGGCACTCTTTTTAAACTTTTCAAATACCTTCACTTCACCAGTCATGGTGACATTAACGCCTATGCCATTACATGAAAGACGTGTCTTGTGTTGATAAAAGTACCGAATCAGAAGAGCAGATCAAACAAACTCTTTATGGGCTCAGGAAGCTGTCCAAAATGTTAACTATTTTAAGTCTTGAACAGTGTGCAAAAGTCCAGCTGATCGCAATCTATACAGCTAAGCTAGATTTGGATTCATTCCTTTAGCAAAGTATGTGTACTATCTAAAAACTGGACATTTTATAGGACGTGTGTAAATGAAAGGAGTCTAAAAAAGCTGAATGAGGGAAGTGTTGTTTCTATGAGAACTCTATTAATGTTACAGCTTAGATATTTGAAAGTGAGTCTGATTTATCCATCCTTAGTGTAAATCTAGCTGCCCTGTTATTCAGCTCCAACCTTCAGTGTCACGATGTTGCAGAGAGATTTCACTGAGTGATGACTTGTTTGACAGTTTAACTGGAACTCTAGATTGCCAGCTAGCTTCATATTACATTTAGCCACCAAAAGTTGGAGGTGACCAGCTGAACATTATGTTGGGAAAAGTTATCTATACAATTAATAAAATCAAAATCATTACTATTGGAAAATCAGAAAAATAAAATATACAGGTGTGTTTCTGACATGTTTCACACTCTATCAGGTTGCCATCTTAGCAGTTTCTATGAAAAGCTCTGATGTTTGAAAGATCTTTAATCAACTTGAAATCAAGTTGAATATTAATGTGCTACACACTGTGGGTGCTCTTAAAACTGGTTTTATCTTTCCACAAGGGAAGGTAAAAATTATATTGTTATTTATTTCCGATGATGACCATCTTTCTAATTGTATTGAATTTTGTTTGTACTTTTTTCTTTTACTTGTTATCTATAGCTTGATTACATTTGCCATTTGTGGCATTCCACATACTGCCTGTGTGGCTCTGATATATATAGTCTCTAAATACAGCACCTAAACCCTTTTACTGTGGTAGGAGGGACCACTTGGCTGTAGCTTATCCTGAACATCATACTATTGCATTTCAACGCCTGCATATTGAACGAAAACAAAAAAGTTACCGTAATTTTTCACTGAAATTAAAGTTCTGCCTTCTTGTTTACATATATCCAACGTTTCAATATGCTTCCTTACATGACACATCTCACACTAACACGAGGAAAGCGTTGGAGTCACTATTTCTAATGCACATAGATCCACACCTGTTGTAAATCTAAAACTGTTCTGAATGGGAGTTGACTCTCACCTTCCATCCCTGTTGAGCAAAGTTTTCATAACTTCATTGATTACTAACCGACAGTCATCTCCAAAGGGGTATGACCCAAAATAAATATTTACCTGTGGCCCCTCTACTAACTCATCCAACACGAAGAGGACGTCTTTTTTCCAGGTACCAATAGTCCCTTCTGCTAGCACCCCCTCCGAGGCCCCATGTCCTGTGTAGTCAAACCTGAAAACAATAAATAGAACAGGCAATGGGCATCAGAGGGTAAAACAATTGCAAGCCATAATAATCCACCCTTAATTTTATTTTTAGACATAAGTACAATTAATAATTAATATACCACTAAATGTTGGATCAGCCTTTTGAGTATTCAGTAGAACGGATTCATGCATTTTAAATGCCACCACCTCAAGAGGAGGCTTTGCGATTGATAGATTTGAAACAGTTGGAGAAACTAAGAATAGTTACATTTAATACTGACTAATATAATCCACCCGTTTACCAATCACTGTCTTAAATCTGTCACTCCTTAGTGGGCCTTTATAGTGCGCTTCTTATTTTGGCCTCTGATTTTTTTTAAATGACTCAAAAGAGTTCTAAAATCTGTTGAATATAACCAACATTTTCTTTTATTATAAAGCTCTCTTTAAGTAAAGAAAATCACATCTTATCTCTCACTTATATCCAGATAAACACATGGCATAGTACATGTTGAGAGCACAACTAATCTCAGTGAGTAAACACCCTTAATAAGGCCTTGGCAGTAGCTGTCTCACAGAAATATAACTAATCCTTCAATTTCATTTTATTCAACACTCAATGTAGGATGAAACTGTGGATGTATGCAGGTAGTATACATCTTTCTGAGTTCATGTATTTTAATTTAGGTCATTTCAATCCTTTGACACAACTATGTTATTCTGTTTAATATGATTAAATGATCAATGCAACCTTTGTAATGTTCAGCAGGCGCTTCAGACGTTTCTGATGTGTATAAAAACACAATTAAAGACTGAAAACATCCAGGACTGATATTTGATGGGGTATGAGGGTTGACATTTAGATATGATATATTCTGGTTTATGAGATTATTTTCAGGGCATGGTCATGGCATGCATCCTTTTTCAGAGGTTAATTTGAATGTCTTACCTAAGATATGAGTGTCCTAGTGACCTACAGAACTCCTCCAGTGACTCAGCTTTCTGCCCATTCATGCTGGAGCCATATCCGGGGAGGAAGACCACTCCTGGACTCTTCCCCTTCGTTCTTCTGTAGGCCAACTTGGGGAGGTCTGGTCGTGAAGCATACTGAACTGTGGACTTGTGTCTCCTACCTCCTGGTTTACACAGTGCAAAGTATTACAGCTTTGGCAAAACATGTTAAGCAAATGACTCAATGTACAGCATATTGGATAAATTACATAATCTTAACTGAATACAAGCACACCCCTTTATATTGGTAAAGGCAAGTTGCAAGCGTGGGGCTTTTTTTATTTTTTTTTTTAGATCGACCACACATAAAAAATAAGTTAGGCAATGTGACACTCCTGTTTCAGGAATTCATGTCGAAATGTTCTCACATACAAGATTGAGCTCAGACGGCGCAAAGCACACAACACAGGCGCAAACACCGCGACGTTTACTGCCCTAAATTTTGTAAGACGACGCAGTGTGTGAGCCACACCCCCTCCTCGGCGTTTAAATCTCCTCACATGAAATTCAAGCGTTGTGTAATTCATTGCAGCCAAGCGGAGACTTAAACAAACCTTCAAGACGCTTTAAAGACAAAGCAGCGAGCCCTCCATTGCTTGAAATATGCGAAAGTCCTCTGCGGCAGGACCTCAGCGCCACGGCTGCCATACTGCTCCTCGACCCACTGAGGAACTATCGCGAGAGTAGCAGCGGTGACTCGCTTACTCTCAGAGCAGGAGTAGTCCATGACAAAAGAACCACAGCACAGCTCTGTGGAGGAGTGGTGCAGGAACTATTTAGTAAGAGTAAAAGTAGCAACTAGACGACTTATTTAAAGCATTACTCTTGCATTAAGAAAATAATACATATACTAAACTTTAAGTAGCCTATCATATAATAACATGACACAACACAGCACAACAAAAAGCAAGCTCATTGGATGTAATGCCTTAAAAATTAACCATGTTTTAAGAACACATTTTTATTCAATGCATATTCTACAAATTACGTTTTCATATCAGTTTTGCAGTGAATTATAAAAGAGCAGATAACTTCAAAACGTATAAGACATGTACTTGACTTACCATTACCCTGGACTTGCTTTCACTTAGCTATTTGGGATGAATTTATAATAATAATAATAATAATAATACATATTATTATTTACATTCATATTTTGTTTTTTAGTCATAATCTCATCAAGGGTAAAATTAACCAGGAGTTATCCAAACTTTTCAGCTCATGACCCCCAAAATAAGGGGGCCAGAGACTGCAGACCATTATGTCCTTGGAAGTGGTTAAGGCTTATAAAGTAGTGCACCACCAGGCACATACATTAACAAGCCAATACAAGTGACACAAAACAACAACACAAACACACACAACAAAATAGATATAATAAAACTATTTATAGTCATTTATTGTAAGAAAGGCTAGTGGAAAAATACAAGTTATTTCCATTTATTGACCTTTGGACAAAAATGCCTTAATAAATAAATAAATAAATAAATAGACACATAGGTGTGTTTATCTTCATGTAAAGAGCTGCAGACACCTACATTGTCATTTGCAAAGTAACATTTTATTATACACATCGATCTCATTTTCATTTTTTTCAGGTTTATTTTTTAGCTTTTTATGAGGGGAGAGAGAGTGGTGGCTGACATGCGGGAAAGGAGCCACAGGGCGGATTCGAACCTGAGCCGCCCACCTGGAGGACTATAGCCTTCGGGGTAGACCAATAACAAAAGGCAACCAGCGCCCCATCAAGTTAATTTTCATTTCAGTTAATGATATGGTTTTATTTGAAAGTGAAACACTTCATAGCATATATGGTTTTTTTTTTATAACAATGGCTAAAATATAAAATTTTAAATTATTTAAAGTGTTTATTAGTTTTTTTTAAGGCATCTCAGGACCCCCCTTTTCCTGACCCTCACTTTGGGAACCACTATAGGTTATATTTTATTGGCCCATATATTTTTAGACAGTTTATTATAATGCGTAAAAAATACAATCATTCTTTTTATAGTTTTGGTTGAGGTGGGCCAAATATTATGATGCAAGCAGAAAACTGGATTTAATTTTTGGGTCTATTTTATTTCCTTCATTCACGTTTACATTTTTCCCATCTATGTCTATTTGTATGCTTTTTTTAAATTTTATTTTAAATGTAATTTATTTGTACCACATTGAACATCCATTAGCCTACTTTGTTCGGCTCCCTCACGCAGGGGGGGTGACAATTATTATTATTTTTTTTAAATATCAGACACGAGATTAACATTTCAGTAAAACAGGCTGTCCCTGTTTTGGACAACATTAAAAAAAAAAAAAAAAGTATGTGGTGAAGTTGTGTGTTTGTGACTGTCATGTGAAGTGTCAGTTTGTAACATGACTCAGAGCGTCACAGGCGGAAGGTCACGGAGCAGCAGAAACGGAACGGAAGCGGGAGTAAAAAGCCTATCCGCCATTGTGGAATATGGTGAAGGGATATTCCAGTAAGACACTAGTCACTTTCAGATTGACTGTCTAAGACCCAAATCTTGTGGCAGGATCCGACACGTTCACCGAAGCCTTCTCCGCACACACATTTCTAACAGCCAGAAGAACAGGATCGTCTTCAGGTTTTGGCCAAAGGGAGGAAAACACCGCCTTGTAACCCACTACAGGGTGATTGGACGACCCGAGAGACGAGCCAGGAAAGCACCGGAGAGCAGCGAGAGAGAGAGAGAGAGAGAGAGAGAGAGAAGAGAGAGAGAGAGAGGAAGGGGGGAAGCCGTGGACAGTCTCACTAAAACAGCGATCAGTTTCGGTTCCTAGAGGATGTCTGCAACCACAGTCGATCAGGTTCGTGTATGTTCATCTCGAAGGTGATGTGAAACTTTAGCGACAACAACAGTTTGATCTGGTTTGTCACGCCGGATCAAACAGGCTGAAAACTCTCTGATATATGATAGCTATTAGCTTTTTTTTCCATGTAGGCCGACTGTAGCTGTAGCCGGCTGCCAATGCGGCAGCGTTTACTGGATGTCAGAGTCGTTTGACATCCGCTCAATAACGTCAAGCAACATGTAAATGTGAACATCCGGACTGAGGGTTTTTAGCTTTACTACCATCGTCTGTTTTATTTATCCGGCTAGGATACAGCCTGCTCTCTCTGTGTGTGTGTGTGTGTCTTGTTTCCTGTCGTGATCTGACAAGTCTCACCTATTTTTCCTGTGCTGCTCATTATTTCAGAGACCTAAAGGACAAGGAAATAAAGGTAAGTGGTGTTTAAATGGTGCTCCAGCCCTCGTTTTTATATATTAAAAAAAAGGCCAATCAGTGTGGCTGTGCCAGCTGTTTTGATTTCAAATTAGCTCAAATGCTATCAAGAGTGCTTGGTGGTTTAGCTTTAAAGCAGCAGCAGCAGCAGCAGCTGAAACTGCAGTTCTTTTTTTGGCCATAGTTGGATGTGTTGCACAACCATGAAAACCTTATTTTGTCATGTTTTAGTTAACCTCTTCTTCGAAAATGTGTTAACTCGAGCCTCAAATGCCACACTGCTGCACAGCTCAGTGCACAAGGTGATTTAATGTCCTGTCTCCTCAGTGCAAAACGGATCAATGCATCAAAAGGATGGAGTAAACGATGACGATTTTGAGCCTTACTTAAGCGGCCAGACAAATCAGGTAACATCGAAATTTGACAAAGGAATCACCTAGACCCAGTATTGATCTTATAACGTCATGGGTATTTCAAATTAGTATATTTTTTTACGTTAGAAATCCAATACTATCATCCCTATTTGGTTGTTTGTTCCCAAATAGGATATATGTTCTTTTAATTCAACACACAGTCTGTCTTTATTATTCTAAATATCGTCATCATGTTAGATTTGTCAATTAAAGATCTTTGCATTCCATTAACCGTCTGTCTCCCTTTGCCACACAGAGTAACAGCTATCCACAAATGTCTGACCCCTACATGCCAAGCTACTATGCTCCATCAATCAGTTTCCCCTACTCTCTTGGAGAAGCTGCTTGGTCCACAGCAGGAGACCCCCCAATGCCCTACCTAACTACCTATGGACAGATGAGTAATGGCGAACCGCATTTCATCCCAGACGGTGTGTTCAGCCAGCCGGGGGGCCTGGGGAACACCCCTCCCTTCCTGGGCCAGCATGGTTTCAACTTCTTCCCTGGTAACGCAGACTTTTCCACCTGGGGTACCAGCGTCTCTCAGGGTCAGTCCACACAGAGCTCTGTCTACAGTAACAGCTATGGGTACGCCCCCAGCTCTCTGGGCCGGGCTATTACAGATGGACAGGCAGGGTTCGGAAGTGACACCCAGCTTAGTAAAGTTCCCGTGCTGAACAGCATTGAACAAGGTATGACAGGGTTGAAACTGGGTACGGACATGGTGGCAGCTGTCACTAAAACCGTGGGTTCACCCCTGGGAGGCACGGCAGGTATGAGCAGCATGGCGGCCAATAGCCTTCCTCCGTCTGTCAGCTCGTCTGCACCGAAACCCGCCTCCTGGGCAGCCATCGCCAAGAAGCCGGCCAAGCCACAGCCCAAGGTCAAACCCAAAGCCAACATGGGAATGGGGGGAGGTGCTGCAATTCCCCCACCACCCATAAAGCACAATATGAATATTGGTACTTGGGACGATAAGGGCTCCCTGAACAAGCCCCCATTAGCTCAGACTATGATGCCCCCGCAGCCTCTGTTGCAGCAGCCCCTCCTCGCTCAGCACCAGACCTTACTGCAGAACCCACTGCCCCATCAGCCTCAGCACCAACATCAACACCAACACCAACACCAACACCAACATCAACACCAACACCAACATCAACACCAACACCAACACCAGCCCTTCCAGCTTCAGTCTCTTCAGTCCCCCCAACACCCTCAACACCCCCAACACCCCCATCCTCTAGCCCCCGGGCCCCCACACCTGCACCTCACCTCTCAGCCTGGCCCCCCACAGCCCCTTCATCAGCAGCAACCCCAGCAGCCCGGTCCACCCCCCAACCGCTGGGTGGCTCCCAGGAACCGAGGTGAGGGCTTTGGTCTTGGTGGGGGGGTCCCGTTGAGTGCCTCCCCTTGCTCTGGAGAAGTGCATCCCGTGCTGGAGAAACTCCGCACCCTCAACAACTACAACCCCAAAGACTTTGACTGGAACTTGAAAAACGGACGTGTTTTCATTATCAAGAGCTATTCAGAAGACGACATCCACCGCTCCATCAAGTACTCTATCTGGTGCAGCACAGAGCACGGCAACAAGCGTCTGGACGGTGCCTACCGCTCGCTGGGCAACAAGGGGCCCCTGTATCTGTTGTTCAGCGTCAACGGCAGTGGGCACTTCTGCGGCGTGGCTGAGATGCACTCACCGGTGGACTACAATGCCTATGCAGGCGTCTGGTCTCAGGACAAGTGGAAGGGCAAGTTTGAGGTGAAGTGGGTCTTCATCAAAGACGTGCCCAACAACCAGCTGCGTCATATTCGGCTGGAGAACAATGACAACAAGCCAGTGACCAACTCCAGGGACACTCAGGAAGTGCCTCTGGAGAAGGCCAAACAAGTGCTTAAAATAATCGCCACTTACAAGCATACCACCTCAATCTTTGATGACTTTGCACATTATGAGAAACGTCAGGAAGAGGAGGAGGCTCTGAGGAAGGTGAGATAAACACACAGATACAGAACTGTTTCCTGTTTTAACAGCTTTTTTTTTGTGTATGCCAGAGAGAGTTCACTGTAGTTACCTTTGAATCCAAAGGGAGGCTAACTTTCACCGAGTCACTCCCCCGGCCTGTTGCCAGACTATAATCAGCTGATCTGGTTCCACCTGCTCTCAAATAGAGGTTGTAACTTCCTTTGGCTGGCGTAAATGGAAGTTCCCAGAGGCCTGTCAGTAGACTGACGTGCGACTACATTACTCAGAAGCAGGTTCAGGAAGCTGTGATTCCTCATCAGCCATCTTGTACTGCTGAGATTGTGATGCTGATTAGACGCATAGAGGTTTCCTGAAATAGCCCACATTCCTGGCATTCTTTTCCTTCAGACAAAGGCAGATGCAGGCTCTGATCTCTCTTTGAACGCCGAGCCTCTCTGCTCTCCACAGGCTCCTCATGCTTTATTAGTCTTTAACAACATAAGCCCTCGGCCTGCAAACTGGCTGCAGCATAGCTCAGAGTCGGCACAGATTGTCTCAGATGTTTCCCAGCAAAATGCGGGATAAAAATGCATGAATACATTCATCTGTGTACGTCGTTTTGAAAATTCACAAAGAGTGTTAGCCTAAGCCTGCAAAGCTAAAATATTTTTGCAGGAGTCACACCAGTGGTGTACCACAGATGTTTGTTATAAAAACTCTGTGGGATTTTACTGTTGAGGAAGAACAGCAGCAAAGGAGTGAATACCGTGTTATCATCGCTATCGTTCTTCAGTTTCCATTCTTATATTCACCAGTATGCTAATCTGGTAGTTTAGAAAAACCCCATGACTCGCTCTCTTCTTTTCTCCTACTCCCCTACTGCTGCTGCTCCATTGATGCTGTATTGACTCCTCGGTGCAGACCTTGTTAATATGCGCTGGGTTACTTTCTCATAAATATTTCAAGTCAATGTTTTCAGGCTTCTGAAAACAACCTGTCAGTAGAAAGCCTGTTTCATCTTGCGTTGTGCAGGCGTTGCGCTGTGCTGCTTTTGTAGCCCTGACCTCCTACATGACAGGATCGGCCCAGCCGAGGCCTCGCCCTCCTCTGCTTGACAAGGTTAATTGTTCTCTATTGTTTGGCCTGTCCTTCCCCAACTTTGAGAGGTGTCAAACCAGCACAGCTACCTGCACCACAGCACCTTCCCACAGTGTTTTTTTTAAGGATAACTTTGGATCTAAATGTTGCTGCAAGATTTTTACTCCAATAAACAATTAAGCTGTTAATACTTAAAGATGAGCTTTCTCCCCTTCCTCTGGATGAACAAAGAAGCTCATGGTGTGAAAGCTTGAATACCAGTCTGCTGGTAATGGCTACAGTTGTATCACAACAGAGGAGATGCAGCTTGGTTGTTTGAATTTTTGCGGCGAAGGGATTTGCCTATGTCAGTTAAACGAACATTTTTAGTTTACACATGTCGTTGTGAAATAGCAGATTAGATTTCTGATGAAATGATTAAAAACAAAATGGCTGCCAAAATTCCCTGAGGTTAGCTCCATACGAGTGCCTCGATCTTACAGACCTTTTCTCCAACCACGGGCATGTAAACTGGTAAACAAAGAGACTCTTCTCCCTGCAAAAATGTTACAATCTGTTCATTAGCCGGGCTCCTTTTTTTTTTCTCTGTTTATTTATTCATCTGCTTTCATGATCAACAGTTACACATTGTTCCTCCGTCTTTTTAATTCCTGACACACCCTTAAATATTTGATATTTAAGGTGTGTTTTGATTACTCTGGTTTTCTGGAGTATGTGTGCAGTCGTGTGTTTATCCACAAGACCGGCATTACAACAAGCCTTCATGTAGCGGCTGCTGTGTAAACATGATAGAACATTTGCGTGAGCAGGTACCTGAAGCCTACTGAACTCATTCTCTCTGCATCGTTCTTACTCCAGACATGTTCTTGAGACAGCCTCATGTATCCTGACTTCACTGATGGATCACTCTGATCTTGAGTTTTCTTCATTTTATCCCTTGAATTATTTTTTTTTTTGCTTGTATTGGATTCTAATGTTTAGGACAACACACAGCACATTTTTGGGGGGTTTCTGTTACTAGGCTCAAAATGTTAGCCACTGAAACCAGGTTTGGAAATAGAGGTGCGAGATTGAGCATAACACACAACTTTAGAGATCAGTGGTGATTCTAGAGTCTGTTGGGGCCCTGTGCAAAAATGTACAGGGATCTCTCCAACCAGCGTTCATCCCCATTGTGTTCTAAGTAATAGTTACCATTGTCTGCATTTTGAAGGGGCATATCATCCTCCTCTTTAGCGAGTGCCAGAAACCTTCAGTAATGATCCAGTGTCTTGCGTTCTTTTTCCCCCCTCATTATTTGTTTAACTCCCAGATGGATAATTCACCTTTCTTTGTCTTTGGGGACTTTGAGAACGTTGAGTTTTCACAGGTGCAACGCTTAGCAGAGCAACCAAAGTGACGGGGCCCTCTTAGGGAGGTTTCCTACTGTCATTGCAAAAATGGGACATTTTAAGCCACTGCTTTGGTTTAAAGTTTGTCAGCCCTCAGCCCCCCCCCCCCCCCACTGGCCTGGGGGAGGGGGCCCAAGCAGTTGCCTGCTTTGCCACTTGACAAACAGTGCCTCTGTTAGAGATTTAGGTGCTCTTGAATCTTATTAATTATAATTTTTTTTTAAATATTCTAAGACTTGGTTTCTTGCACAGATTAATACAGTTCTTGAAAGCAGTCAAACCTCTGAAGAGGAAGAAGCTGCACAGAAGCTACTTTACATGAGGCTGTAATTGAAACATTTATCACAAACTGAGTGACGCTGCAAACTCATTACACTTCTTTGAGCTGTTATTGATTTAAAAACTTTCATTGAAACATAATTTTCTTTGCACATCTATTAGAATACATGCATGCACTCGAAAAGACATTCAGAGAGGTTTTTCCAGAGTGTTCTGAAGATATGTGAATAAACACATTCATATATTATATATTTATCTGATGCGTCTCTGCTCAGAATAAAACAGCATCACTCGCTTGAACTAATGTTCATCTCTTACTAGCTGAAACTTTTAGAACTTAAAGTTCAAGTGTCACAATATTTTTAGGGAAGTAACATTTTCAAACTTTGCCCAGACACTGAATTCATATGAATCCAACCGTGTAGAATAAACTTGCACACGAATAAGAGGCCATGGGATCAGCTCTGTTGTTGTTGTTGTACTTCTAGCTTCTGTTTATGCCCGTGTTGCTCATGTTCTGGTGCTTAACCACTGACTATCTCTTTCTGTTCTTTGTTTTGTCTCTTGCCAGGAGCGCAATAGAAATAAACAGTAACCTTCAAGCAAGCTCTCTGCTGGAACTGCAACACTAATGACGTAGGACCTTAAATACAAATGTTTGCCTAACCACGAGGAGGAACGGCTCTCACAATCTTTTTCGCTGAAGACAACAATGTATCTGAACACTTGAACATGAAGATAGGTGGACTCATCTGTACTTGTTGACTGGTGCATCAAACCCCGTGTTCCTGTCTCACAAGAAAAACAACGTAACCCACTTTCTCTAAAGCACTTTCAGTCCTCCTAAACAGCCTCTACCATTACCCCTTAACTGTCTAACTGTGTTCTTCTTCTTTGATTTTCGTTTGTGAACGACTAACTGACTAACCCGAGTAGTCAGCAGATTTCACAAGGCTTATTTGTAATTTTTTAAATGCCTCAAATGTTTAGGATATTGGCAAGCTTCATGAAGAGAATTAAAGATGATATATATGAATTAATCAGCTACTTGAATCTGTATTCAGCCGTCTGATCCTCGTCAGACAGAGGTTCACATGATTGACAGATGGGACGAACTAATTGGGAAAACAGCCACAATCATGCCAATCATAAGATGAATCCTTCCCCCTACCTGTTCACTCCCTTTCTGCATATGTTACCGTGTACCAAAAGATTATAATTATGCAGCAGGCTGGCAATCACTGGCCAGTGCACATCTTTTTTTCTTTTCTTTTTTTTTTTCTCTTGTGATTCTGTCATTCTGAAGTGCATTTGTCTGAGGAGAAACCTGCTGCTCCTTTGTCGATGTCCTCTGCTGTACCTCAGGCTCAATCAGACTGTCTGTCCTCAACAACTCTGTGCACTTTTGGGAGAACCCCCCCCATCACCCCTTCTTTCTACTTGGCTTGACCGGGATTCCCCCAAAAACTGCAAGACATCGACTGACAGGATGTGACAGTTTTCTCCTCTAGGTGACTCACTAGCTAAATAAAATTACCCATGTTTAGCGCAAACCTTGCTTTTGTGTTTTTTACTCATTTGAATCAGAGATGTGCACATGTGCCTCTAGAGAAACAGGCATGTGTACAGTAGCAGCAATCCATTTCCCCCGTCTGCTCTGCATCCCTGCATTAAACTGACGATGTGTGTAAAGTGTGTCAGTGTGCGGGGGTTGACCATAGACTCAAAATATCAAAGGTGTACAATAAATAGACTTGAAGATGACACCATATCAACATGTTTGCTATGTGGGAGGCAGCACTGCCAGCTTAAAGTGGGTTACTTCACATCACAGTACAAATGCAGGAAACAGCCAGTACAGTAACGCACACTCTTACCTGTATGGAGTCAAACAAAGACATTAGGGTTAGAAGTTACTCAGAGCATTTAAGTCTTCTACTAAGTCACAATTTGAAGATTCTCGTGCTTTTCTTTAGATATTTCCATTTTATGCAATGTTGTGCTTGTACTCCACAGCATTTCACACATATTGTATCCTTATACTCCGCAAAATGTATTTGACAGCTTCAGTTACTCTCTCTATAACAAACTCATATTACAGATTAAACTGTGTCTTTTAGCCTTTTCAGCCTGTGAGTGTGAAAAACTGTGTGCGGTTGGGGTTTGGGAGAAGACTTTTTCCCTTTCAACATCTAACATGTTTTTATTCAAATAATACATTAAATGAGAATAGAAAATACTTTGTCTACTTTTTGCATGCAAGAGGAAGAAATTTGTGTTTGACCTGCATGTGCAAGTGTATGCTTTTTAAACACAAGGTAACAAATTGACACAATGTGGAACATTAAAAAACCCATTTAATAGGCTTAGAACACTACATAAACATGAATGAAGAAGTGGTTCAACTTCATTTGAATAATTTTCAAGTCATCCATCATTTTGCATAAAACAAAGATTTGTATAGTCTATAAAAGGAAAACAGATTTTTTTTTTTCTGCCTTCCTTTTCCAACAATGATATCATGAGCCCTCAAATCGAGCCTCTGAGGGGTCGCAACCCCTAGGTTTGGAACCACTGGACTGAACTAGATGAAGTCTTTATAAAGTTGTTATAACAAGCCCATCTCATTTACTTCCAACACTAAAAGGCCTCTTCTATAAGGATGATTTAAGTGAAATGATTGTGTTATTATATTGCTATGATATATAAGGTAGAGTGAGTGACACCTTGATGCCACAGTATACACCTCTCCTCTGAACAGGATACTCTAAGCGTCCTGTATAGTGTAAGGGTGGTTATAAATAGTCTCATAAACATGCAGGTAAAAATGATGTTAATCCCCTGGCTGCTCGTACGAACCTGACATACCGGTAAGTCGTATTGAAATCTCAGGGAGAAACTAAAACTAACCTTCCCCGAGTGTTTAAAGCCAAGAATCTGGGACAGTCACTGAAACAAGCGTGTGTGTGTGTTGTCCAATTTAAACGCCCATCTGTCTAATCTTCCAGATTGTTTAAAATATTTTATGTAGACACAAACTCAACTGAATTAAAAATATTTTGTCGCCGCATTTTAAACAGGTGAACATAAACTCTATTTTTACAGCCATGTTTCCTGCTGTGATCAGAGCAACCCACATATAATAAAGACTTTTGGAGGTCCATGTCTTGGATTACATGAAGTCTGCAAAATGAGCTTTATCTTGAGTAACTGTTTGTTGTTGTTGTTGTTGTTATTGGGGATAAATATTCCACAGGTTATTGTTAAATGTCATAACAGGGACAAAGGTGGCTCCATGCTATACATTTCAGATGAATATTTTTGTAAAAAATATAATTATTCTTATTATACAGAAGCTTTATTCTATTTGTAATGATTTACTCGTGCATGGAGGTAAACAAGCCCTGTACAAGTGGGGCTTAGAAAGTAAGGAGTTACAGTACAAGGCTCAAATCATTTTTGAGTTACAAAAATGTATTCCACTATCTGTCCACCAGAGGGCGCCCTCACATCACGTTCAGTCATCCGTCCACGGCTCTCCTGATGCACCACAAAGCCTCTCCTGAGAGCAGTTAAAGCCTTCTTCTCAAGCCCTCCAACTCCAGCAGACACAATTATGCCAGGATGAGAAGCACTTGTTGTGCCTCCGCAGCTTTTCCGCAGCAATTAATGCCCTCTCACCCAAACTGTGCAGTCAGATGTAGAGGAGAGACAGGGAGAGGAAGCGAGCATTACATTCGATGCTTTGGATTGTGATTTCTCTCCTCTGTGTGTTCATTTGTGCATCTTTCATGTTCTTGAAAAGAGCACACTCTTCCTGCCTACATTTGTGTGTGAACAAAGCAAAAACACTAAGCCGGGAACTGAAATAAGCAAAACACTGATTTAATTATAGACTTCTGATTTGGTGATGGTTTTCTCTCGTTTGTTGAAAATGATGACTTGTTCTCTTTGTTTGTCTTTGAAATTTGAATAAACAGGAAAAATGTAATTTCAATTTCAATGGCGTGTCACTTTGTTTTTACCATTCAGTGATCAAACTAACCGGCTAATGACTTTAATGTCACCAGCTTTTAATTTCCCCTCCATCCACACTGGTCAAAGCCGTTCCAAGAAAGTGCCAAGCAAACTTTTATCCCCCCCCCCGATCCTCACCCCCACCCCTCCCGACCATCAAAATGTCCTTCTGCAGAGGGATTCAGTTGAGCAAAGATGAGAGAGAAGGAGCATCCTCTGCCTTATGAGCTGAAATGCCTTTGAAGTTTCAGTCACACTCAAGACTCATCAACACATGGCTCAAGGCAAGGTTAAGCCCAGTCTCAGGGTTGGCACTTTCTCAGTGTTTTGAAGGATTTCACACTGTGGGCCATGACGTGTCACTCAGAAAGTCCTCGCAGAACATTAGTCCTAATGATGACGATGTTATCTGACATGAAGAAGATGAGAGCAACTTGTAATTATTCTGTAAATATGTTGCTTTGCTGATTAGCATTGTGTGTACGGCATCCAAAGCTTCTAGTTTAAAGTGAGAAATGTAAGTGCATCAACATTGATTATTGTAATGGAGCTCACAGCTGAGTCCCATTTTAAAAGCTATATTTGAGCTTCAAGGTGTTACTCAGCATGTCAGCTGAAATAATCAACAGTTTTATCTCTCATTTGAAAACATTGGCCTTTGACTGACAGTAATGTCGAAGTTTTCTTTCTGCCCTTCTCCAAGGTGTCTCTGTTGCCATGGTTATATCATTCTCTGTGAAGTGAAAGTAGAGGCGGCTGAGCATTTTGCTGAACACAATGATACGATGTAGATCCAAGCTGGAGAGACTCGATTGTTCTGATTTTAAAACAAATAAAGACTAGCTATTGAACATTTCCTCAAATAATTATGGCTTGGAGGTCACATCTTCATTTTTATTGATGTGAATGGTTGTATTTGATATCAACATTTAGATATTTGAGACAACTGTGTGTATTTACTACAAAGGACACATGTTTCAGAGATATTTATGCTGCACAATTTGTTCTAAGAATTTGGTCCTGGATGCCAATTGTGCCATCCAAAACAATGTCAGACTGAAATCTACTCCTAGAAAGCACCAGTTGTACATTTCAGTGTCTGTCTTTGACAAAGTGTGGTTGTTTTAGCAATTCTTTTGTCTTTATTAACAACACATTATCTCACAATTTGCACATGATGCAGAATCTTTTAGATGTAAACAAATGGAGAGTAGCCATGAAGGTAACCAGGTGAAAAGAAAAAAAAGATTAAGGAAAGGGATTTTCCTGTTATTTCTTATTGAAGAGGCCCTGATGTCCAAACATTTTAGACCCTTGCATTAGCAAAGGTCCAACTTCGTTCAATCCTACGCTCCCAATAATGCAAGTATATAGCTTCTACGACTGAAACCACCTCCCGCCCCCCTAATTCCTTAATGCCTTGGATCGATTTGATCAAATATTGTTTTCCCAGTCAGAGTAATGCTGCTTGACAAAACTGAAACATAAGTGGAAAGTTAGTAGTGGCCCTTTAAGAAAACTTAATCCATAGACTGTATAAAACATGGACGTAGCCTTTTGAGTTCACCCAGTGATTTCTGAATAGGCCTTATGTAGCTCTAAAATGGCGGTCGCCATATTGCATTTGCTATCTCTAACTAACTTTCAATCAATCTAAAAACAGGTGAAGGGGTGGAGCTGAGGCAGGCCTTAAGCCTCCTGGCAAATAGCTACAATGCACCCACCTGTCAGTCAAATCAGCAAGGCCCCTAATTATGCAAATGTTTGCCTAAATAGAATAAATCCTGATGATTCATACTTTTTTTTAGCCTCTTGCAGTTTTTAGCAATAAAGAAATGACCTAAGGAGACCACAGACGTTTTTTTCTTTGTACCAGGCAGTAAACACTTTTATTTCTGCTGTAAAAAATGGCTTTTTAATATCGCCTCTAAAAGGAATTCATTGGTTTTTGCTGTCGGACTCAAGTGGACACTCGAGGAACTGCAGTTTTTAGCACTTTGGCTTTGGCTAAATTATTTGGTTGATCTCAAATGTATGACAACAAACACACTTTTAGATGATAGTTCCTATTTCCTACATGTTTCATTGATCAAGCTATTCTGACAGGAGGAATAACGATCACACCCTCTGCACTCTATGTGTGCTACACAAATAAAAAGTATTCATGATAATGCATCAAGAAAGAATTCAAAGCAACACGGTATAGTCCAAGGCCCAGTGAGATTCATTTGTTCAAATGTCTCCAGGCAACAAGACGCGCCTGTAAAACCCACAAAGTTCATGCAACTCCTCGGGTCACAAAATACATTTGTGTATAACTAATATAATATTATAGAGTGGAGAAGTGAAAGTGTAAAAATGTCCTCGCTCTTCTTGCTGTCCTATCGACTAAAATGTACACACTAAGTTGAAAGAGGAAAGTATCATCTGTCCTGTTTTACGACGCTTCATAATGGAAAGAGCGCCTTTGGCTAATGGAGAAGGTAACAAAGAAAAGGAGGGCAAACAAGGAGACGCTTACAGATATCTAAAGGTCTCTTATTTCAGATCATCTGAGCAAATGTGGACCATCGTTATTCATTTTACAGTAGGTCATAAACAGCTCTGCTTCTTCCCTGCGGTGTCTGGTTAGTGTCAGTAATGTATGTATGGAGGGGAAAGTAGAGAGAGAGGGAGAGAGAGAGAGAGAGAGGTTTTGATTCAATGACTTATCTGTGTGTTTATTATGCTGCCTTGCACTTCTGTGACGCTCTTCTTCACCCAGCACTTATAAATATGATTCTGTAATCTATGAAGCAGATGAGTAAAATGTATGAACTGAAGGACACTGGTACCACATTCAAACTTCAGAACTAGACTTCTATCTCTCTTGAGTTGGGAAGACTATGAATTGAGGAACAGTATCAGGTCAGGCTGCTTATTGAATTCAAAGTTTAGAGTATGTCCTCTGCTGTGACTGTTCAGGGTGAGGGTTTTTCTTTTTTTTTTTTTGCATGGCAGGGGGTAGTGCAGGATGGAAAGGTCTAAAATGTAATGCATTTGAAATGAAATGAAAGGTGCAGAGGAATGAAACATGGCATGCCTGGAGTCCTGGGAGTCACCGGTCGGGACTCTACACTGAGCTGTAGCCTATTTGTGTGTGTGTGTGTGTGTGTGTGTGTGTGTGTAGAATCTAAGAATATGGCGCAGTGTGAATCCAGGTTGTAATATGAGCGCGCTGTCTTCACTCCTGTGACTTCCTTTTCTTCCCTTCCTCTTCAGGCTGGATGGAGATTAAGGGCCATTAAAGGCTCTCTGCTGCATGTGCAGTTTCTATTGATCACATCGACTCAACCCACTGTAGCCAATGATCCGATTACAAGTGTTGTACCCCCATCCTTCTCCCCTCCCCCCCTTCTTCTCCTCATCCTCTTCTCCCTTGATGCCCGGTGGGGGTCACACTGCCTCTGCTGATGTCAGCACTGGGGCATACCCAGAAGGTCCATGAGCCGCCCCCCACCCCCTCCTCCGGGCTGGCCTGAGAATATCTGCTTGCGTGTCTGTCTGTATTTGTCTTTCGGGCCTTGCTGTCCACTCCTGAATCTCTCCCACTCCTCGCTTCTATGCTCTCACCATCCTCAGTCATCTCCAAACACAGTGGGGTTATGATGAACCTCATTCTCACGAGAGAGAGAGAGAGAGAGAGAGAGATGGACTGTGTCCCAAAGACCTAAATGAGTTCAGACAGTCTAAGAGGCATCAGCTCAGCCCCACCTCCCCCTCCCATTGCCTGCACAGTCAAGCAGCCCTGGGGGAGTGCTCAGTTAGACCACTGTGGTTATTGGCAATGACAGAGGCTCGCAGAAATCTCCTTAGTTTCCACTGTACAGGAAGTGTCCCACTATGCAGCTTATTTAGGGGGATTCCCACAGAACTGGCAACCCATTCCCCTCTAAGAAACGGCTAATTTTAGAGCTGTGTGGCATCTTCTGTGCTAGCTGTTATATATATATATATTTCCAGCTTTATTAGCATGTCTCTGAGCCTGGCAATATGGCCAATATGGTGTTCAAGTCTATCCTTTCATTTCAGAGTAAAATATCTCAGCAATTATTCGGTGGACTGCTATAAAATCTTCATTCATTGGATGAATCGTGTGGACCTTTTAAGGTTGATATTTGTTCTATGTGAAGTATATTGACAACTACTGTATGGATTAGTATGAAATGTGGCATTACGTTTCATGGATTACAGTAGATGTGGAAAGATTTGGTGTTCCTCTGAAAAACATAAACTACAGTTTTTGTTTAAAGTGAAATCTAAAACTTCATAAATGTATTTGTGTTTATTATATGCCAACTTTTCATTTAGCACCATCACGTGGTTCTAATTTGTCCATCAAGTAAGTGTTGCCAGTAATTATTTCAGGTTGAAGTTTATCTGTTTCCATCCATATCTGAGTTGGTAGAGTCGTCGCCTCTCAACCGGAAGGTCGAGGGTTCGATCCCCAGCTGGGCAACATGTCTAATGTGTCCTTGGGCAAGACACTTAACCCCGAATTGCTCCCGCTGCTTCGGTGGCGGTGTATGAATTGGATTAGTTACTTCCAATGGATGATACTACATAGCGACCCAGCCATCAGTGTGTGAATGTGTGGGTGTGACACGTGGTGTAAAAGCACTTTGAGTTGTTGTAAGACTAGAAAAGCGCTATATAAGCTCAAGTCCATTTACCATTACCGTCTATAAGACACACAGAGGAACAGAGTTGTGCTACTCAGGACTATGTGCTAAGAGAACGAATAAATGCATAACTAACATGCATGGTTTATTTAGTGAATGAACCAATGGCTTTGATCTCAGCTAGACTTTGTTCTGGTGCTAATTAGCAAATGTTAGCATGCTATCACAGTAAACTGAAACAGAGAAACTTTTGAACTTAACCTAGATCAAACCATTGACTTTGCATACAGTAAAGACGAGCGACGCATCTCCGCCTCCTCCAGTTTTACATACGTTAAGCAGAAGACATATTGAGCTGGTGAGGGCTTTAGCAGCCAGGGTTGAACAGTAGGATCCTATGCACTTTTGATGTCCTGCCCCTTTTGCTAACCAAAACACACATTTAACTTACCGATAAAACTGCAAAGATTCCTCAGGTCAGTCCAGTCACGCAGATTTAGGTGTCCGTTTGAAGCAAACACTCAGGTTTCTCCTTCTGTCATGACTCCTCCAGTGCGCAGGAGCCACATTTGAGAAAAATTCTGTTGATGTGTATCTTCATTTCCAAGACTAACTCATGTAACATCTGTTAACATGGACGGGGGCAGAGTTTGTGATCTTTACTGCAGAAGGTCAGTAAAGAAGGCTCCAAATACTTTGGCTTCATGTTTGGGGAGATATCATGTAGTGCATCTTTTTAATACGGTCTATGGTTCAAAGCACCATTGTGCTAAAGTGAAGCCTCGCAGAGCTTCTTTTTTGGGCTTTCTGTACCCTTTTCTGTACACAAAATAACATGCAAGGTTGTAGAGAAAAAAAGTTTACTTGAGGTATACTGTGAGATCTGCTGCTTGTGAGTTTATTGTCTTGAATTGTTCCACTTGCTGGTCATGAATAACATATTTCATGTGTTGAGATGTCTTGACTGACTTACATTCAGTTTTCTTTTGTTACAGAAACCTCATCAGAACCCTTTTAAATACCTCAATGATGAGCTTGATTCCAGGATAACACAAGGTAAAGTCATATAAGGTGACAGAATTGGGCCAAAAATTGGTGTGACAGAAGTTTTTCTCTGTCCTGGTTCTATCAATCAGCTGCAGCAGTGAGGGATTCACTGGAATCAAAACCCCCAGGAAACAATACAGAGAATAACTGAGGCTACAACACATCACAATGTGCAGGAGGAATGACTCACTACAAAGGCAAATGTGTTGGATTTCACTCATAAGAAAGTAAAATGTTATGTAGCAAGGGATCTTTAGCCAGGAAACAGATTTTTTCAGTGCTTTGCATTAAATATTTGGATATTGGCTTTGATATGCAGTAGAGTCCTTGGGGCCAGATCAGGGCCACAGCTGGAACATGAATAAAAAGGACAATCTATTATAGTCAGAACCAGCAGAGCATTGAGAATAGGACCACATGTACACAGATTTACTCCAGGGATGAAAGACTCACTGTGATGCGTGTCCAAGGAGAGCACGACATCCGGTTTTAAAGTTTGGCGAGAACACAATTAAAAGCAGAATTTTGTTATCAATCAGCAAAGTCATCCTGGTCTTCAAAATGCATGGAGATCAGCATACGGAAACCAAAACTGTGTGTGAGCGACGCGTCCAGGCTTTGATGTCATGCACAGGCCGGGCAGAGGCACTGACCTTCGCCGATTCTGCAATTACATCATAGGGCAGCTCCAGCTCTCATGCATATTGATGCAGCTTCTGGAGGCATCACCCACACCTTTGATTCCATGGGATCTGAGCTCACCAATGCATGACAAGTGTATCTGGACACAAAGTGTGTGTAATGGTTTTCTGCTCCAGGAGAGAGAAAAAAAAAACAGATCAAAGGTGCACACACACTCTCTGCAGGAGGGTGAGAGAGAACTGTGTGTTTGTGAGAGGGAAGAAGAGAATGATTGTGTGTGTGTGTGTGTGTGTGTGTGTGTGTGTGTGTGTGTGTGTGTGTGTGTGTGTGTGTGTGTGTGTGTGTGTGTGCAGTCAGATATTCTTACAGCTTGGCGGATGACACATTAATTTAGAGCTAAAGGTTAAACACAATCCAAATTTGTCTCAATATTAGCGCTATAATTGTCTTAATGGGGTCACAACATGATTTTTATCTGGAGAAGAAATAATTTGAACGAGAGGGAGTTTAAAACAAAAACAGCATTTTCTTAACCCTGAAGTTTGCACATTCTACCACTACGAAGGCCAAAACTGGGTTGAATAAGGGATTCTTACTGGAAAACCTAAAGAAGCATCACGGAAACCAATGTCAAGAGAAAATCCTGGTTTTTATTTCACGTCCTGATATTTTAACGTGGTGACTCTTTCTGCCAGTAGAGGGCCTCGTTGTAACAACATAGAGCCCAGCAATGGTTGCTTCCATTTTTCTAGCAGCCAGGCACTGATTTGATTCTATAAGAGAAACAATGCTGGTTCAATGCTGGAATGAGTTTTAATAAATGTGATACAGGGTGTTAACATTTTACAGCCTTTTTTAGTAATTCAAAATGATATATCTATTATATAAGACATCAGTATTAGAAGATAATTCCAGCAAAACCAGAAGCCAATGTCAACATTATTTAATTTATTTTAGGAGTTAATAGATTGCACAATTCCTAATGCACTGAAAGACTTTTAAAAAAATCATGATTTGATTTAAAATGATGATGCCGCAGAAGAGTGCATTATCTGGAGGCAGGCAGAATGAGCAGATGATTCTGTACGTAAACTGCTCTATTTGCCATCATGCCATGAAAGGCCTGAAGCAACGTTAAGTTCTCAGAGCTGTGACAGAGCTCAGCTCAGCAGGGAGCCAAGAGGAGACTAACCATCACATGAATTGGCTCCAGTTGCTGCTGAGTGTGTCATTCCTGTGCATATGAAACAAAAAAAAAAGACCTATTTAATTTCAAGCATTTAGGGCTGAATAAAGTAGTAACATGTCTTCCAGTCTAAATATTTCTGTGGATTTGAGTACGAATGAAGCTGGCAAACAGGCTGAGTGTCGATGCTGTATATTAGTTACATGTGATCTCTGCAGCAGCATTTGCCCATATTAAATCTCAATAATGAGTAAATTAGTGGGTCTCCATCTGTGGCATTGCAAACTTACAGTCGCACATGCTGACTGCATTCGCAGGCTCCTGCTGGGTGTGTTGGTGGAGAATAAACATACACAGATTATCTCACAAATGTTACAGCAGCCACAGCACAACGCACAAAAGGCTGCATTATAGCGTGCATACATACACTGTAATTCACACACCCGCTGCTGAGAAAATGTTGGCACAGAGGAGGCTGAATTTACAGTGTGAAGTCAGGAACGGACGCGTTTTTCTAGCAGTACTATTGATCTGACTGCTAACCCCCACCCCCTCCACCTCCACCACCACCTCCCCCTCCCTTCTCTGTGGTTACATTTCTTCCTGTGTCATGGAGTGCACTGTAACATATATCTGATTCATTGCACATGCATCATTGATCTTCTCTTGTTCACGCTAAGATTCTTTACAACAGCATCTTATGTTGGAAAAAACGAGCTCTCCTCGAACAAAATAAAAAAATAAATTACAATAGGTATAATCTCTATAGACTCTTGAGAAGCAGTCAAACAAAAACAGTATAAAAATGTATCTTTTGTTGTACTTTGACCTATAATTTACTCAGTGTTTTGTAGCCTAAGAGCTCATGAATTGAGAGTGGATCCCTTAAAGTACTTGACCTTTAAATTATATTTTACCTATAATAAGTCAAATGAGTTCTAAAACAGAGACCTTATGTAACAAAAAGTACACCACAGTATTTTAATTAGAAGATAAAAGAAACTGCCTCCTTTATATATAAATAAATACAAATATAGCCTGAAGGAGGCTGCATGTAATGGCAGAAACACTGTAGCCAATTGTTACAGTCTCAGTCATAAACATTTTATCTGGGTTGAATAAAACAATTCATGTAACATTTAGAATTACACACTCCGTTCCAGAAATAAAAAATAAAAAAAATACACAAGGGAAAGACAAAGGGATGTGTTGTAAAAATGCAAACACATATTAAACAACATAAGCACACACACATATACAGGGAGATATACATGCACATTGTCACATGCATTTGCATACACACACATGCACGACCATTTACATATCATCTGCAGCCATCTGCTCTAAATAATAGGTAATTAACTGAGGCCTGCCTTTGTCTCTGGCTGCTCGGCTGACATATAGGAGCTCTTCAAGAGAATATATGTGAATCAAGGACTTCAAAGAATGGAAAGGACAAGAGACAGAGAGAGAGAGAGAGAGAGAGAGAGAGAGAGAGAGAAAGGGAGAGTGAGGGGGCAGGTTGATGTTTGTGAATGATGCTGCATAAACCCAGAGAGGCAGCGGAGAGAACCATCACAATGATGGCAGAAAAAAAGAGTGGAGATGATGGAAAGAGGACATGCTGGGTCAGAGAGGATGTAAACACACACGGCACATTTAGAGTGTGTTGAACCTGCTGTGCAGCTCACCTACTGTTTTCGGATCAAGGTCAAGCTGTTTTAAACAGACAAGCTTTGCACTGTGTAGGTTTAAAACGGGAAACGCTTAAGCTAAAAGGTGGCAGCAGCAGCCTCCTCTATCAGAGAAAGAACGAGCTGCGGATGCTTTTTGAGACATTTTACATGACACTTTACCTTACGCTGCGTTCAGGGACTCTGAAAATTAGTCAAAAACGTTCAAGTATTCTCAAAGCTGTTATATTCAAGTAACATTTTTTATTTTTTTAATTAACATAAAACCAAAATGCTTTTTTTTCCCCCCCTTTTTTAATGATGAAAGAATTGATTTATGAAATAATATTCTGGAGTTGATTTTATGCAGTCGGCCATTGCACTCAGCTGCCTTTGTTAGCCCTCCCTCCTTCCATTTCCTTCTTCTCCTGCATGTCTGCTCCCCACCAGTCACCCCGGTACCCAGCTCTGTCTCTATTACTGCAGCACGGCAGCGCTATAATTAGCCAGGTATCTCCTGTAGTAATGACGAGTGGGTGAGAAGCCCTGCATCTAGCTGCTCTGGAGTAGCAGCGGCCACAGCAGCAGCAGTAGTAGTGGAGGAGCCCCATTTCTCATCAGACAGGATAATTAGAGTGTGTATGGAGATGTGATTTCAGGTAAGAGGTGACAGGGAGCACAGGAGAGGACGTTTGTCGACACACTCACCTCCGCTGCTCAAGAAGAGAATGGACGGGGGCTGCTGTTGGAGGATGAACAAGACAAGGGCAGATGCAGAGGGAAAAGATACCATAAGGCTCCTTTGAAGATAAAAAAAAACACATATAGTAACAAAGGACTGTATAGTTAAAGCTAGATGCACATATAAGAGGGTAGCCTAACATTTTCAAGCTCTTTAAGCAGCATGTTTGATGTATAGGGTGTGGTGCAGTATGGAGACTGACAGATGACCTGATGCAGTAACTCTCCAGTGGAATGGGCGTCACTTTGAGCGAGCAAGGAACAAGCAGGGAAACGGAGAGACAGAAATAGAGAGAGACATGATCAAAACGACGACGGTGATGTTTAAAATGATGGTGTCCGTAGGCCCCCCTTATCTGGATCACACATCTGTAGTCAGCATCGCCTCTAACTGCAGTGTCCCCTCCCCAGACGCTCGCCTGACACGTCTGCACCGGTCAGCGGGACATAAACATACTAATGCACCATTCCAGCAAACAAACAAACAAGTGTTGCCGTGGTAATTGCAGTGATTAGGAGATAAGCGCCCTGGAGAAATAAGCCAGTAGTGGAGGAAGACCCCCGCGTGACCTTGGCTGGTCTGTAGAAGCAGCACTGCAGTCGGATTCAGGACACGTATGACTAGCACCACATAGATCGACAGGACAGGTCATAAATATGAAGACACTGAAGCCTCTGCAGGGCACAAAAAGCACCTTGAGCACAGCTTTCAAGCAGTATTTCATGCTGAAGTTTGTGATATTTCCGTTATAGTAATGTTCACAAGCAAATGAACATTCTTCAACTCTCAGGAGGTTCAAAACTTTATACACAGTTGCTATTATCCCTGGAAATCTTTTGTGTCCATGAATCATTTGTTTTCTTTTAAGACACTTTTGGCCGAGATTTTTCACACAACTCCCACAATGCTCTCCTAATGTACAAATGAAGTCACACAATGCCTGGCAGGGAAACACTTCTAGTTTAAACCAGCGGTTGTAATTATGTTCTATAGGTTTATCTAGTAATGTGAAGCAATATGCAGTAAACACAGCATGTCTGAATCCTTGTGATTATGTGATAGCATCTGTTATTATCGTACAGAAAACATGCTATCATTAAGATGTGCTAATAACCTTAAGGCCCCTGAGAAGGGTTAAATGAGCCTATAATCACATTCTGTATGTGCCATAGAGAAAAAGAAGAAAGTTAATTAAACAATAAACTGAGCTTACGTCTTGCTACGCTTAAAAATAAATAACATTTTGGTTTGTTTGTTTAATTTTAATGAGTTTAACATAGCTAAATATGTCTCATCAGCTTGGTAATTAAGAAAAATGTATCATTTAAATGCTAATAATTCAGATTTCTCCATTATTATGAATGTACTGTACAAGTTTTGTTCGTGATCTAGGAATTTAGCCACCAACATATTTCGTTTTTACAGTTTAATATTTAAAACTCTTGATTTGTTTGAGGTGTCTCCTGAGATGAGCGCTAGGATTAGTTTCATGTTTGAGAAAATAATGAAAACTAAAATCACCTGTTGTAAAGTTATTTCTGTAAATTGTTAGTTATAGCCCAGAGAATAGACAGGTAACATTTATTTTATTCTTTTTAAAGATACTGAGGACAATTCAATGTGCATAAGAATATATGGATTGTAAGATGTTCCTTTGAATTCGTACACTTGTTTGGAACATGGACTTTCCTGTGTGGCAGACTCACTCAACCATTCTTTAAATAGATGAAAAAATGTGCTCATGTTTATGATCAAAGCTCCATACTTACCACACCATCTAGACACACATCTAAATCAAAAGACAAAGGTCCGAGGCAAATTACAGTTCCAACAAGTTCCGCAATAATCTAAATCAGTCTCAAAAGGACGCTTGTCAATCCTGAACTGGAGGCATATAGCGAAAACAGAAAAAAGAGAGTAAAACATTCATGCTTGTTCTGTTTCTCACAGCAATGTCACGGCCGGTAAAACGGGCTTAGTCACACATGCAGAGCTGAAGGTGTTAGAGGAAAATCAATGGTTGGATTGCAGTGTAAGGTCCTCTGGGTGAAGTAAACACAGTTTGCTATATTTTCTGCCTCAGGAATGTTACAAAAAGCCTCTAAAGAGGAAAAAATATGTGCGTTAAGTACATGAACACGGGGACACAAAGTGGGCACATGCACTTACACAACATGAAACACAATAGTATTTTTGTCACTGTAGTTGTAATTGTTCTGGAAGGTAGAGAAGAGCATTACTTTACTGTTGCGTATGGTGCAATTGGTTAAAAAATGTCTCATGTTTGAGCCCACGTGACCTCCATCCCCTCCACACCCCGACTCTCTCCTACTCACACACACACAGACCCTCCCCGTCCCCGTGCAGCTTCCCCAACTCTCAGCCTATGAAATGTACATCACACCTCCGATCTGAGGGAATCTCACCCCAAATCCTTCCTTTGAATTATTGAAGAGGACCAAGCCAGCTTGACTCTGATTATCCTCCAATCAATATGCCTCGCCTCTACTCCTATGACATCAAATGCCGAAGACGATCGATCCGACCAATCAGGGGAGCCGCTTCAGCTCGAAATGCAGAACGTATTGTTCTGCATTGTTTACACTGACACTGTTTGGCGTGTGTAATAGGTGTGTTTGTGCTCCGGACAGCCGTGATTGCTGATTGACTGAGATGCTCCTGTTTTTTTTTTTTCTTCTGCTGTCTGGTTTGTGTCACTGATAATCTACCTGTTTGTTTTGCTCTTGTTGTTAGAAGGACAATCAAGATGAGTAGAGATTTCACAAAACCCAAGGATGTGATGAAGTGTCTTTGAAGCATTCTCTGTAATACACAACGTTAGCTTTATTTGCACGAGTATTTCCAAAGCGCAAAGGACATTTTACATTTCTTAAAACTGTTTACGTTTGAATCTGAAATTTGTGCATTGCAGAAATTAGTCAAGAGCCAGCACAAAAGCCAGGCAAAGCTGAGTCGAGCACTAATTCGAGTCTGATACTTTCACTCCCCAAAAAGCACTTTTTTCTCTGAGACTTCAGGCGTTACTGACTTGTAGCGATTTTCTTTCTCAATCTCACGCTGAAAGGTGAATCAACACTTTGCAACCTTTCTTCAATGAGAAGAATGAAAACAAACATATGCCTGTAAGCCTACAATTATACAAGACACACACACACACACGCGCGCTCTGCGTCTCGTGTAATGATTGCAGGAGGCGCTGCTCTATTATTTGCGAAAATGGAACGGTTGATGTGTGATTGTTGACTGTCCGCGGTAAAAGCTGTTCCTTAAAGCTTCTCGTGAAGATGCTGTCAAGCTAGGAAGCCTTTTCTTGCAAACTCAAAAGTTCCACAGTCAATCTGGACTTGTGATTGTGTTATTATATAGATCAACTAAGACAGGCCTTATATTTAAAAGCTCACACTTTGAAAACAGTGGTGCAGTCTCTCTCTACACATTTATTTAACATGTAGACTTCACTTTACAAAGAGTTATTGATTTACATCTTTAAGTTGGTGTTAATCTCTCAGAAGAACGCTAATACTCATTCTTATACCTGAACTAAAGCCTGCACAGATCTGCTGTTGCATCTCTGCAGCAGGCTGGATGTATTGGCAGAGGCCAGATGATGGCACTCTTCTCTCTGTACCAGACCGCCGGATGCCCCTGCTGCGTGCTCCGACTGCATGATGTAGCCCGGCCTCATTTTAATGATTTAAATCACTTGAGGTCCGCCGCCACACATTTTAGAGGCTTGACTGAATTTATCCTCCTTGATAGAGATCAGTGCCCCTCAGTCCTGGACTTTGCCAGACTACAGTAGAGGGAGAGACCCCTTCCGACTGACACGATTGGATACAGCTCTCCGCTCTGATTTTACTTTTGATCCCTCCGCTCTAACTCTGGCCCGGGGGACCGATGAGTGGAATGGAGTGGTGGAGATAGAGAAGAATGCCACGCACTTTTTCTATCTCACCGGTCAGCCTTTTTATACGGATGCAGGTCTTGAAGGAATAGCGTTAGAATGTCGACTCTTATATTAATTCAAGATCCTTTAATGCTCTGCATAACATGCTGCAGCCGTGCAAATGAGAAGTAAAGTTTCTGCAGTCGAGCGAGCATATAAACAGCTTATTGTAGCATGGTGTGAACACTTTTGATGCATTTATAGCACATGAGTTATAACTGCCTGTTTTAATTACATGTTCAGAAGCTGTGATGAGCAGGTATTGATTCTTGCGAAGACAAAAATTACTGAAAAAAGAGCATCTCAATGTTTTGACATGCAGTGGAAAAACAAGCTGGTTTCTACTGTTAGGTAGGTAGAAGCACACACACACACACACACACACACACACACACACACACACACACGGTTGTTAAGTGCCCCTGTTCAGCAGCAGGGCACAGCGAGGTGGAGGGGGAGGACTAGATGATACAAGTGTAACCTCTATAGCAGAGGTCCAGGAGCCCACATAATGCTAACACACTCATATGATCAAACAACCCACATACTAAAACTCAAACCTGTGCAGCGACCAACAGGTCATTACTGAAATATCACGTTTAGCCTCTGCACCTTACTCATTACTGAAAACATACACAAGCAGACGTAAGAACACACACCACACACATGCACACTCCCCACCATGCATGTGCAACCAGTCATAACGTGGCAAAGGCAATGATTTTTCCCAGAGGCCCCCTCCACGTGATTGGGCAACGCTAGCTTTAATCCCCTCTGTTGACCCAGAGCTACGATGCACTATTGATTAGCCGAGATGGCGAATGTGTGTATGTGAGTGTGTGCCTGTGCATGCCTTGGTGAGCCACAGGGGGCACGGTGAGGCGAGCCGCATGGCGACAGAGGGCATCGTGGTGCATCAAGGTCAAATGAAGGACGTTGGCGAGTGGTGCAGAATGAGAGCTTGGAGACCGAGCCTGCCTGTGCGACGGGCCGCGCTGCAGAGGGAGAGCAGAAAATAGCTCAGCTGAGGGAGACACAGCACGTGAAGAACAGGGCTAAGATTTCACTACTCTCTTCATACTCAGGCACACATGATTCACAGGTAGCAAACTGTGACGGGTAACCGCAAATCTGTGATGCCTGCAAGGTTTTCCACAGGTACATGAGGGATTTGGAGCACATTGTAAGACCAACAGTGATTCCAATGAACAGTTAACAGAGAGGAGTTTATATAAAAATAGCTTCCCAGTTGCAGGGTAACATTTCACTCAGTAACTAACAGTTATTAGATAGATAGATAGATAAATACTTTATTGATCCCGAGGGAAATTCAAAGCATCCAGTAGCAGGTTACAAAGACGTACATGACATGAAACATTTGTTACAAATTAACCACAAAACCGACGCCCCCCCCCTCCCATACATATATATTAACCCCAAAAAAAAAATATTTAAAGAGTACCCCTAGATGAATCAAACTTAAACCTGTGCAATTAAAAATAGACTTATACAAGAAATGTACATAACCCGTGCAGGGATAAAAATATATGTGAGATTTAAACAAGAACCTATAAACAGCTGAGGAAAAAAATCTGTAATTATACCTGAATAGAAAAAATAATTAGATACAACAAAGATCATTTCAGGTAACCATTACTTTGGAAATCACAACATGTAATATGCTGCATGTGTCTGAATGGTGCATCCATTTCTACTGTTTAAAAGTCAAAACAACATGATTTGAAAGGGATGCCTTTTTTACGCTGCTCTTCAAAAGAGAAGCTCTTTTGCACACAAAAAAAAACTTTGGTCTTGGAATATTTTTAACATTTTTTTAATATGTTCTTAAGGCATAATGTCATTCAACTTAAGGTATGGATTGATGAACAGGGATCCTTTTTTAAAAAAAAAAAACGTTCATATATGTGTTCACTTTTTGTCTGCAATCTTTGCTCTTTGCTGCTGTAACAATGTAAATTTCCCAGTTGTGGGATAAATAAAGGATTATCTTATCTTATCTTATCTTATATGTATTTAATGCAATGTATTTTCTTTTGGCTTTTAACTGTTTTTTTTAGTCTCTTAAAAAACCCAAAGATGTTTTAAAAAATCACATGGTTACTACTGCAAGTTCATAGGTAGTAATACGAACAGTTTGTCAGTAAAATACATAAAATATCAGAAGCAAAAGTTGATCTCACATGAGCTTGTTTCAGAATAATGATCTCATTATCAATCACTCTTTATTTGTATAACGCCAATTTATAACAAATGTTTTCTTTATAACACTTTATAAAAAGCAGGTAAAAGACCTTACTCATTGTTATGTTACAAAGACCACACGTTAATCCATCATGATTCATCATCATCATCATCATCATCATGTGTATACTGTCATTGCATTAATATTATCAATGGTTTATACGTCATAGAAGGATTTAGATTTTTATGTTGTTGATGAAATCTGAGATGATTTTAACTCATTTATGAACACTGACCAGTTAAATTACTGGTCTGCAACATATTTAATATCACATCACATGTTTTACAGGTGAATTTATACTCTAAAATAACTACAGCTGTGACATAAATAAGTGAAAAGTGAATTATTGTTCTTTCAGAGCTCAAGTCAATATTCTCAGTTTCATTTAAATCATGACATAATCCTGAGGATATTCACAGGTTTCTAAACTTGAATCACAATATTCAGACACATGGTCAAAAGTTGTTTTCATTAAAGGAATACAACATGAAAATGAATCCTGATCTAGCAGGATTCACCAGTAAGGTGTAAGGTAAAAAGATTATACTGAAGGTTTTTTCATTTTTATAACCTCTTCCTATCAGCTCATTTTTCTTCCCCTCCCTCACTCTTTCACCGTTTCCAATCTTTCTTCCCTTTACAGTGTCATCTATCATGGGAAATTTGACCCATATTGTGTAATTAAAGGATCAATAGCTCTGAAACAGTGAGGGACGTGTCCAGGCCCAAACTGCAGCTACCATGACTGATTAAGACCTTTTGTCTTAGAGTCCGGTCCTCTGTGGACACCGAGTCCTGTGAAGGAAGCCGCTTGCCTGGGAGTGTGATAAGTTTCACAGACAGTTGAGGAACACAAGCTTTTATTATGCAGATACATTTTCCCTTTTTTCATTGAAGGGACTTTCTGCTTTATAATAAAACTGCTGGAAATTGAAAAAAAGTTTATTCTATTAAAGCATGATTAGTTTATAAGATAATCATTCTCCCGAATCCTTTTATCTGAATATTTGTATGAAATGTTTAATGCTAATAACTTCTCTTTTGTTAAACTATAAATGCATATGTTTATAAAAAAATATGTGATTATTAAGCTGCTTTGAAAATAAGTTACAGTACATTAGGTAGAGTTTATTCTCCCCTTGCTGCAGCAGTAATCGTCCTCAGGTTTCCTTACAGGTGTGTGGGCGTTACAGCGTTAGGTGAACAAAGTGAAACTCCAAGGGAGCTGTTAGGAGCCAATGGTGGGGAAGCTGAAAATGCCGACAGCCATTTTTTATCTATCATCACAACAATTAAAACAGTCTGGGAGGTAAAGCTAATGAATCAAACCTGAACTCTGGGGTTTCCATAGAAACGTGTATAATTATGGTAATTAGACCATTGTGAACAATCTACTCCGTCCATATTAAGTAAATACGCAAAGAGACCGTAATGCATGACTTGGAGAAGATGTAGTAGCAGTGGTGTTGTTGAAATCAAAAGCAGACAGAAGAACTTTGGGCCCCTTCAGGCAAAGTGACATTTATTCAAATAAGACGGAGCTTCGTCTATCACTAATGATCTGTTAGGAGGGACACTACGGTATCATAGTAAACATTCCTCACATTTGCATTGACAACACTGTGATGTTAAATATGATTCAGTATCATAGTCTTTGTTCTATTCTTAAATTCAGTCTCCAGTTCAGGCCTCTTTTTTTTTTTTATCTGATCTTCTTACATGTCTTTAAAAAACAAATTTAAAATTTGGAAAAAGAAAATGCAGCTAACATCAAAGTTACTAGATGGCAATAAACATCAATAATTGTTCATTTGTTCACTGCTGATTAAATTGTTCTCTGAATAAACACAAACAAAGCACACCACACAGGGAATGTGTGAACTGTAATCTACATTTTAATTAATTTTTTTTACTACATTATGTGTGCTTCATTTTAATGTTTCAGTTTTTCACAGCTTTGTCATTAAACACTTTTTTCGGTTAGAAATATTGTGATATCACTGCACTTAGCAAATAGATATTACAGCTATTTGTCTGTGGCCTTTTCAGATTACTTAAAAACTTAGAACAATCCTGGGGCACGGGTAGGTGGCACAGTGGTTAGTGTGTGCACCCCATGTACAGAGGCTATAGTCCTCGACGGGGGTGGCCCGGGTTCAAATCCGACTTGTGGCTCCCTGGTTTCTGACTCTATCCACTGTCCTATCAAATAAAGCCCAAAAATAAAATCTTAGGAAAACCCTATAGAATACTGATTTTTGTTAAAAGATTGAACCAGTGCCCTCAATCCTGTTACGTTGCCCTTTCTTAAAGCAGATCAAGGCCTAAACATAAATCCATCTTGTATGTCCAAAAAAAGGGGCAGAGATTAAAGGAAAAAAAAGAAAATAAATTCTCTTTGTTTCCCTCAGACCTATCATCTCAAAACCCCTCACAGATTTTTATTTTGGAACCCTCTGAATGTGGAAAAAGCCTTACCGTAGGAGGCGTGATCTTATCCTGCACATCAAATCGATTAACCCACTTTACCTCTCTAAAGCTGAGACAGTTAAATGATTACATTGATTGGCTGATTGCTATCCAACAAGGTGTTATTTCATAATTAACCAGCCACAGAGGACATGTATTTATTAAAGTTTGACTCGTAATACTCAGCTTTTTTACATTGGTTATTATTGGTGCCTGTACTTGAGTACAGGGTCTTAACACTGGTCACTGGATTTCATTTAGAAAATCCATATTTGTTGTTTTTTTACTTGCAGTGTAAATATAGGTCAGATATGTTTGAAGGCTTCATATAACTGGAAAAATCCAGCCTCATTTTAAATCACTACCAAGCCTATTCACTGTATGTCCTAGTGACCGTTAGCATCTCTTCCAAAGATTTATGCAGCCACTCCGAACGCCACGCTTTCAAACAAAGAATCAAAGGTCAGTGGTGTAGCGTCAAGCAGAGGCGTCGCCTGTCACACTCGCTCTGTACACTCTGACCTAGGAGGTCAGACTCCATCCATGGCAGGTCACTGGGTTCTTGGTCACATGGTCATAGAGGTCTGTGGGGACGCCATACAAGACATGAGCTACAACGGCTGCATGACAGAAAAACATGGCCAGTGTGTAAAGATTAACCTCTGACTGAACACCCGAGCAAAGTCAAAGAATTACAGTAGCTGTGATATACGGCTGCACGCTGTGTTATAATCAATGCAGGCCGCTCTGTTTGTGATCTATGCTGACACAATTTGCCAGTTGTTGGTGTTACAGCCTCTTTTTTTTTAAATCCTTCGTCGCAGATATCACACTCCCATTCACTCTCTCTGCTAATAATATTGATTCCCCTTCAGCATACATCTCTCATGTAAATCATCCACTATGACTTTTGAATTGATCGAGATGAAGGAAATGTTTTTCACGGTAACAGTGAAGCCATTGATTTTTGAAGTGATAGAGAAAAGGTGTTTATCATTTTGGAGTACCTGCGATAATGAATTGATATTGACTGAAGCTGTGTATGCAGATATGGAGAGAAATGCCGATCCAATATTTAGCGCCGCTCTCATGTTCGTAGGGTCCTCAGAAGTCTAATACTCCTCTTCACGGTATTCAAGAAGTAAAGGAAACAGATATGCAGATATCTTGTAATTGAAGGCCATTATCATAATGCACTCTACCTTGTGTATTATTCATATTCAAATGGCCAGGTTGGAGCTGGAAATATTTCAGAACCCTCAGCCGTGATTGCAGATTGAGAGTGAGAGAATGGCGGCCACTGATTTAAATTACACATGTGAAGAGGTAGGATGAGAGCTTGTCTTCTGGCTCCATCGAGGAGTTCATGCAATTTAAACATCAAATTATCAAGTTCAATATTTGATGTTTCCACTATTGCTGTTAAGAGGAGGATATGAGATCCACTTGTGCTTTGTTATAAAATGGAGATTACAGTGTGCACTGAACTGGCCTGTGTTAGGCTGTAGATGCACGGTGCTAACAGGCGAGTCCTTTTAATAATGGTAAGGGGGACTCTGCAAGAACAGCCATTAGCTTCATTTTAAATCGAGAGAATATTGTAGCTTTTATTGAAAGAAGTCTCAGTTTCAGTGTTGGAGCTTCACATGTATGTGTGTGATGTGAACTACACACATGTGCTACAGAAAGGAAAAACCTTAGCCTCCTCCCCAGCGTTGAGAGAAAGCATTTTTCGGCTGATACAGCACCGCGCTTTCTAGCACCAAATCAATGAGCTCAATTCAAACGAACACTTTGTTGTACAGAGTTTGCCAATGGCTCAGATTAAAGAAGCTCTACCCTTTAATTTCTCTATGATTGTCACTTCCTTTTGAGCGCTTGCACAGATCACGAAATCATTTCCCAGACTCTGTGAAGCCAAAGGTGGCTTACGCATTGGAGACCTTGGCATTGTGATCTGGCACACCACTTAGTTATATTTATTTCTGGGGGAAACATCAAGAAGCCTGAACCTTGCCCTTGCCGACTCTCAGTGCGCTGCAATCACACTCCTCAAAGTACCCTGTAATTACAAGCGCCATCACCTAGTCATCAGTGGACGGAATGAAAAAGCCTGCAAGTACGATGGACTTTTGCATCCTTGGTAGACAGCAATATTGTACTGCAGCGGGTGGGCTGATTCATTTTTCCCATCAGATACCGATAAAGAAAAAAGGAAAAAAAATGATTTGAAATAAATACAACAATAACAACAACAAATCCAGGCGTGATGAGAGGGCAACTTTTATTTGATTTCATGTCAAGCGTTTATACTTCAGAATAAATGTGAACAGACTTGAGCTTGTATAACGTTTTTCTAGTCTTCTGATTACTCAAAGAGCTTTTACACTGCAGGTCACACCTACCCATTCACACACTGATGGCAGAGGTTTCTATGTAACATGACCATCAGAAGTAACTAATCCCATTCATACACATTCATATGCCACGTGCAAAGCAGCGGGAGTTATTCAGGGTTAAGTGTCTTGCCTAAGGACACATCGGACATGTGGCTGCAAGAGCTGGGAGAGATGACCGACTCTACCAACTGAGCCACAGCCGCGCCATTACAAAGTACGCTGTAGCTGCCTACGCTGTTGTGAGCACTGTACATAGCTTATGAGTTGGTGTGTCTGTGTAGCTCTGCAATACTCAAACACTAATTATACAGGAAACCATGGGAATGGACACCGAGCGTATTATGTTGGAGTTAGAGCTGAGGAATATCGAGCAGCAGTTGATTACGCTGGCTTGTAGTGTTCTTTCTTCTGCTAAATTTTCAATACAGGAAATGGTAAATATGACGCGACCAAGCGTTCCAATCACAGGGCTTGCCGTTGCGTCTTTTGACACGCAGTTACACACCTGGTGCACTGAAGGGTAGGTACGAGACTCCTCCGTAGGTACAGAGCTACGCTAACCTACATTTGTTTTCCACAGACTTAACAAAGACAAGTCACACTAATAGAGTATTTAAGGCTCTGTACAGATGTTCTCATATCTGTCCTGTAGGTGATCGTTAGCTTAGGTGATCACTAAGCTTAGCAAGAACACTGAAAGCCAGGGAAACACCTAACTTGACTAAAGAAAAGAACCGGTAAAGATAACTTATTAACACATTATATCTAGTTTATTTATTCTGTGCATGAAGTGCAGTATGACTTTATAATATTATGGGCACAGTGTCCAGCTGACTCTTGTAGTCATTGACAGGGAGGCACAGGTAACTATTATACCGTGTAACACAGAACTCATTTATTTACTTAATAAGTAAAGGTTTAATGTACAAAGCTAAATGTTCAGCCCTGTTTGCAATCCTAATGCTTAGCTAGCACTCACATATGACCTATATCTACTGTATCTTTTCATTGAACTTGCCAGAAAGGTAATAGGCATAGTAATTGATACATGTCAAATCATTCCTTAATGTAAAGGCTGTTATCTAACTTGCTATAAATAAGTATTAAGGCTCTTTTTTACCTAATTAAAGGGCAAGGCTAAGACTGAGGATTAGCTATTTGTTCAGATAGAAAAGTTACTTCATTAAGTTGGATGGGTTGAGACGGAATTAAAACTAATCTAATGATGTGACGTTTTCCATTTCAAAGAACAAATTCATGACGTTTTATTCGTGACAATCGAGAGGTTCGAATAAATGCTGTGGCTCTAAAATTGTAACGTTTCAGAGAGACGGAGCCGCTCATGCCGTTTAGATGAACAAGCAGCTAAAATGTAGGCAGACGTCTTGCGGAAGAACTTGTGTCAGATCCGCTATATGAAAGAGAGGAAAGGAGCTCAAGATGGAGACAAAGGAGAGAGGGAGGAAGAATTAAAGAGGGGAAAATGAGAGAAGAATTGAGAGAGAAAAAAAAAAAAACATGAAGCAATACTGAGATTTCTCCTCTTGCTCTCCTCTGATTTGCTGAAATTCATAATCCTCTCTCTTCTTTCCCACACCCAAGATCCTTTCCCAGCATCCAAAATTCTAAGCACTGAACCAATCCCTCTGTTCATTTTAAAACTCCATTGTTTCTCATCCCTGTGAAAACGGTTGAAGCACAGATGCGGTGCGCTGCTTCTTGCTACACGCTGATGTCCGTACATCTGATTAACACATCAGTTGCCATATTTATTTTTTTTTTTTCTTGAAAATGTTCTGCTTTGATTTGAGCTCCTGAAGTGAGTAAAAAAAAAAAAAAAAAAAAGACCAATATGATGCAGAACACAGTAATAGCATGCTCTTTCTCCGCAGCTAAATATACACTCTTACACTCATCTCTTGTTATATTTTTAATGGCTCCAGTGCACTCGTGTTGCTAGGTCTCTCCAGGCCCAGATTCTTTCTCTTCCCCTCTACTCTACGGCCCTCATCTCTCTCGCCTCAGGGCACTCACAGGCCTGCCGAAAGAAATCACCCCCGCATCACTGGAGACATGCAGAAAACCCCCCCCCTCACTACTAAAATAAACTGCTCACCTACCCCACTGCATGGTTAGCCCCATTAGACTCGCTTTCAGGTGCTGCTCCTGCATGTTACTAAAAATTGAATGAAAAGGTGGTTTTGCTCATGTCAGGTATCTAAACCTAAAACAACAAAAGTGTGATGTTTTCCTGCAGCTAGAGGCTAAAGAGTTGCATCTTGCACGTTGCTGAAAAAGTGCTCCCTTTCCTATCAAGCAACGAAGCGGATCTGGAAGGATGAGGATCGTGTGATGTGGTACAAGTGGACGTGTTGCAGCGGTTTTTGTCCCTGTTGGCGTCCTGCGCTGAGCTCCTCCATTACATGAATCTCCATGCAGCTGTTTCAAAATGGCTGCCTCTGTGTTTCCGCTAGTCTGGTGTCAGAGGACTGAGCGAGGGAGGAAATGTGCGCTGCTGCGGTGGATGCATACAGATTAGGATTAGAGCGTTAGCTGCAGCGTTGGGGCCTTTGTCATTAACAGGCGCTTTTAATCAGGGTCTGTCCCAGGGCGCTGCTGCTGCTGCTCGCCTCAGGAGCCCTGCAATCCTCAGAGAGCAAGAGAGGCAGTTATAGAGGGAGAGGAGGATACAAGAAGAAGAGAAGAGGCAAAGAGGGGGGGTGGTTAGGAAGGAATAAGGAAAAGGAGATCCCATAGGAGCATTGGGGAAAGGGTGAGGGAGGTAGCGTGCAGAGCAAGGAGTACTGGATGTGTTTCTGCCTCTACATGCTCTGTGTATCCTGTATTAGAAACCATGGCTGCTGGATTTGCTGCACTCTTCTTTACACTCTCTCCATGTGCTATTGATTTTGCTCTGGCCTGGTGTCTGTGTATTATTTAAATGTTAAGATGTCAGCGCTGGTAATCTTTTGCTCCATTAAAAGGCGGGCGGCACGGCTACAGCCACAGACCTGCAAGAGAGCCCGGGCAGGCGGATGAATTATTAAGGAGAGGATGAGGTGGTGGGACATTTCCACCGCCACCCTCACGAATGTCATCCCACTCAGCCGGGAGACACACAAGCACAGGCTGGCTTGACAGAAATCGACAGTGACTTCCTCCTCCCCCCACCCGGAACCGGTTTGATCCTGATTGCAGACACTGCAGCTGGCAATTTCCAGAATAATCTGCAGCTCCAGCTCCGTCACCCCCACCCCTCCACAGACCTGCCAGCTATTCCCACCCCCAACATGCCGTGTGCCCCGCATCCTCTACGGCCCTCCAGTAGCATCAATAATATGGACAGGAGGAGAGGCCTTTGATTTGCTGAATCAGAGGATCCCATCTCACCAGCACTGTGTGTGAACATGCAAATGAGAGAGAGAGAGAGAGAGGGAGAGAGAGAGAGGGAGAATACATGCAATCTAATGGTTGCCAACATATATGTCAGTACAGTATTTGTTTTCCAAAAACCTGAAAAGGTAGACTGAGATAAGAGGAAGGAAACATTAAGATGACAGATTCAAGTACATCAGTGTTTATGAGTTTAGTGTAGATATGTGGAAATAAATCAATAAACGTGATTAACAGATTACAGTTAACGACACCTGATGCATTTAAAAAATGTCTGCAGCCAATTTTATGTTTGTGTTTAAATGTTTTCATCATTCTGCCACAATCATTACAGCGTCCTCAACACCGTTTATTACATTCACAACATTCTTCTGGAATAATGTCAAAAACACTGATTGCCATCGACAGTCACGCGGACCAGACATTTGATGGAAATTGATTCATAACAGAATGTTTCACTGTGCCCCTTAAACAGGGGATAAAATGGAAACAGCCCACAACTTCAGGATGTCACTTAGACAGCATTTTCTGTCATTCATCAAAGGCCCCCACCCCTCATTACGAAGCATTATTTTACAGGCTGTGCCGGCAGAGGATCGATTGTGAATGCTGGTAAAATTGGAGCTGCTTTAATAGATAGGCTTTGTCACTCACTGCTGCTTAAGTGGAGTCTTCGAGAGCGAGGCTGTCCTCCCACATGCTGCTTATAACTAAAATAATTGTCCAATCAGAGGGTCTTTCCTCTCTCAGTCAAGTGTATTAATATTGTTGTATCTCTTGCACCAGTGCCCATCATTCAGGATGTTTGCGACAAGAAAATGTTTCAAAAGATTTCTGTGTAATTAAACAGTAATTATGGAGAGGATGTTCACTAGTAAGGGACAACGATGGAGTTTGTGCTAAAGTTGAGCATGATTAAAACTCTAATTCTTATTAGCAAACAAAGAGTAATTATATTCATTCCGCTTTATGTAATGAATTAAACGCAAACACTGTGAGACGTTGTAATAATTCCATTTATAAAGAGAATACAGGGACAGAGATAATTGTTTGACTTTTTGGAATGTGAGAACATTGAAATATCTTTATTTATATGAAATGAAACAGAAAAATAAATAACCCGTGATCCCTCATTTCCTCAGACATTCAAGCACAGATCAAATAAAAATATATCAAGTGATAAAAAGTTACCTCGGAAAACCTTCATGAAATGTATGATTTTTTTTTTTTTTTAAAGCTAGAGCCAAATTCATTCTCTGTTATGCCGTTTTTTTTTACTCAGTAGCAATGTTTGTGTGCAGTTAATGTTATTATGGTTTTAATAATGGAGCGAGGATATGTAACAATGTCCACACTGCATGGCTAGATTTCTATAATATCTTCATGAGCACCTCTGACACAGTGACAGAATGCATCAGTGTTGGGTTGACTAGAACGAGTCCCTATTTCCCCAAGAAATGGAGAGTAATTTTCTCTCTATTTGAGGTACTAGGTCTCAGCACAGATAGACATAATAAGATGTAAATTGGCTGAGGGGCTGATATATGGGAGGGGGGCCTCACTTGGAGTAACACATGAACAGCAATTAAGCATGAGAGAGACGAGTGTGCATTGTCTCTATGGATGTGTGTGCGAGCTGCTCTTCCGACAACATAATTATAATCAAAAAACACCAAAAAACACGAGTAGGAAACGTACAGATGATATCAACTATGGCTTTGTAAGTGGCCGCATTCCTCTGTAGACTTTCTGTTGCATATGAAGCTAGCTTTTTAAAATCTAACATCTTCAGGTTACATTGATTAAAAGGAAACGGACAAACATCGATACTACAACGTGTTGTCCTGACTCCTGTGATACGATTATCGAACTGATGGTACCAAATACAGATATCTCATTTAAAAAGTATACAATGCTCAAGATAGATTTCCAAGTCAATTCAACTCAAGGTGTCACTTCTTCACGACTCCTCACGGTGGCACTTAGATGATTAAGGGTGATGTGAACGGACGAACAGTAAAAAAAAAAGTTGAAGGATGAAGCGTGATAAGAGGTGAAACTGACACCACGTTGCATTAAATGACTACATTAATGCTTCACCTTTAAAGGAGTATTTTAGGAGCATGTATCAATTATTGCAGAATCGCTGTACCAGGATATTATCGTTATCATGTATTGTATCTTGATTTACCTGTGATTTTAACCCCCTTTTATAAACACTATCACTACTTTTTTTGCTCTGTAATCTCCTTAAATCTCTTTTGTCTAGAGAATAAAACACACATGCCTTCACTACGTAAATGTTTGACTTGCAGTTGGGGTATTACAAATTCAGAGTTTTACATTTGCGCGAGTGTGTGCACACAATGTGTGAATGTGTTACGGATTTGTATGTTTACTTTCCTGTTCTTGTTCTGAGGGTAATTGGCGGCAGGCCTGCAGGGCTATTCTGTCCAGTCTCTAACAGTGGTCCCCCATTATATCTGTAAAGATCTGTGTGCTTTGAGGGATTCTGACAGAGATCCTAGGCAACATATCATGCTCAAAAAAACAACTCTAAAGACCTTTGTCTGTGCTGATGACCAAAGCTGACAGCAATTAGAAAAGCTGTTTATTTTATTTCCTCCGCTAATAGCTTGAGTAAGTGAGTTTGGCTCAAACTTACGTAACGTCTCTGATGGATTGGAGCTGCAGTGAGGCTGTGTGAGTGGGGGAATTCAATGAGTGAGTCATGTCTAGAGAGCAATGTCTCTTTAATCCTGCAGGCAGAGAGCAGTGGCACAGCAGGACCACTGTAGCAGTCAATAAAACACTAACACCTTTCGGAATGGCAAGTCACGAGGGTCATATGTTATAGACAAAATACACATCTATAGTTCTTTTTATTGCATTTGATTTGAATTTGAGATCAGAAATTCTTTGAGATTCAATTACATGATTGTGTAAGTCCATATGTGTATAATTGAATACTACACGGCCGTTCACACGCACACACTGTAATATTGTTTTCAGAGGACCAACACTCTTAAGTGGTTTAACGGTTTGAGTGAAATTCATTGAATTGGTTTGAAGATTGTTTTATTTTCAATCTTATGTCACATTTTGATGAAATTGTTATTAAACTCTTTAATTAATGTCATCATGCAAAATGTCTGATTCAGCCATGAATAGCTATACCACTTACTGCCTCTAGTCCTGTGGCCTACCAAGCGCGACTGTAGCCAATTGTAATCACTGCAACAAAATGACCATCAAAAATCTGAAGTATCTGAAGGATTAAAAAAAAGTTACACACCTTAATAAATTTTTCAAATTACAAATCAGAAAAAATCTGATTAAATTAAGCAAAATACACTTTACCATGTTTTTCTCACACTAAAATATGTCCCTAGTCTGTCTACAAACCCCCCCAAGTATGAGAAGTCCATCCTCTCCGTCTTTTGCATGCTCCACTTTTTACAAAATGTGTGCTCAAACAGGAGATTTTCCCTACATGACATCACAAAGGGCAGTAGCCCCTCCCCCAGGTGGGTGACACTCCCACAGCTAGGTGCTTTTTCTGCCCTCTGAGTCTGCCTTCTCACCGTAAACAATCGGACATGGAGCGAGAATGCCAGAGCCCAATCCCCTTCCAGAGAGGGGGCGTGGTCAGACACGGCACACTTACATTTAAAGCTACAGACACAGAAACAGCCTGTTCTGAGCAGGGCTGAAATAGAGAGATTTACAGGCACGCTAAGATACATGATCAGAGTGGATTTTTAGCATGGCACTTCATAGACATGTTTTTGGGGAACTCTGAGACTTATTTAAACTGGTTAAAAGGGAGGATAGTATGTGACATTTAACAAGACTAATTTATCATATTAGGCTATTAATGTGGTCAACATTGAACTTTAATCGCTGTTTTCTTTCACTGTGCAGCTTAAGTCTGATTGTTAAAGAGTCACATGCTTGCACTAGTGTGTGCTCAGTGTCTGGTAAACAAGTCAGTGGATATCCATAATACTGAGTTTAGGTTGTCCAGGCACACCCATTTTTTAAAGGTGCATAAAATCCAACACATAGACATGAAGTCTCCATAGATAAACATTTCTACTTTTGATAAGTAGTATTGTAGTGTGACTTTAAGAGTGACACATCGATTAGATGTTACCTTTGCCACAAGTCAGTTGTTAAAGTGTCTGTCCTACTAGATCTGCTCTCCTGAACTGTACGTTTATGTAAACGCAAAGCTCCTTGGAGCTACAACACCTTAGCCAGGAACAGTGGCAGACCACGCACACTCACTGCCTGTGATGCCGCCTGCGCGTTCGTAGTTTGATGAAGTGGGCTTCCATTGCCGAGCTGCTGCACGCAAGCCTCAAATCACCATGGGCAGTGCCATGTGTTGACAGAAACAATGTTCAGCCCCTGTAACCTGGAGCCGTGAAAATATCCTCTTTTGATGTGTGACAAATAACACATCAGTATCTGACAAATGGAGAAATCTGTCTTTGATATTTGCAAGGAGAACTTTTGCTGCTGGAATTTATGATGCCTTCCTACTGTTAACTAATGCACACTTCTTTGGCAATGATGTGCACTTATTTTGTCTTGGCCCCACAGTTCCAGTGATGGGTCTTCTTAATATCACAGAATACCAAAAACATTTGAGCAAAGGGCATGACCAACTTTTGTCAACATTTTGGGGAAGGCCCTTTTCTTAATGTCCTCATAGTGAACACACTTTGTATATAGACATACATGGAAGCTTGTCTTGCTTTAAGTCTTTCAAAACAAGAGTAGCAGATGCTGAATAAGAACACTTAATCACAGAATCTGACTTTTGTAGGTCATACACATCAGTATTATATTGAGACTGTTTCAAATCCAGCTTTGAGCTCATAAGGTGTATTTATTTTTTTACAGTTAAGTGATTAAATTGACACTATGGGGCATTTGCATGTAGCCACAGTAGCAAAGCAAGCAGTAGGCTACACTGTTGCTCATGCATGCTAAGAGGAATATACAATAGTTGAATTTGATTTGGACAATGGATGAATCTTGTGTTTCTGCAGTGCTGCTAGATCTGATGCTGTCATGATCGGAATTTGGTGTTAGGTATTATCCCCTTATATATAACTTCACACTTCACAGATCTGGATGAAATGTTGGATGGATGTTAAAGATCTTGCACTACGACTGCTAAAACAAGCTGCTAACAAGCTTAGATACTTCAAACAGCTAAAATTTCACAAAATATTTCCTGACCTTCTCCTGTTTTTTTGTTTTTTTTTAGCTTCTATTTGTTTTTCAGTGTAAACATAAGAGATAAGAGAGGGGAGGCAAAGAGGGGCAACACCAGTGAGCACATGGCATCAAAAAGCTGTGGACTTTGAGCTTTCTTTGGGCCCAAGATTTTTTTTTTTATTCATGTCATGCACGGAACATTCTCTACCTGTCCAAAGTTCAAGTTCAGTTGTTTGATGTTGGCTGCTTCTGTGTCCCTGGTGTGTGCGGGTACGAGAGAAAGGAGAGGCAGCCGGAGAAGGAGGGAGTGTGCGTGCCTGTGGCTGTGTCTCTGATGTGACAGTATGTGTGTACACTAGCTATGTAATTTAGTCCTTGTAAATTTATAATTTGGTTAGCCCAACTGCTCTCAGAGTCTGTTGGAATGCTGCCAACCTCATGCTGTGTGTGTGTGTGTGTGTGTGTGTGTGTGTGTGTGTGTGTGTGTGTGTGTGTGTGTGTGTTAGTGAGTTCATTGCCTATTCTACTGCTCTGAGCATCCATCCTCACTCAGAGCCATCTTTTTACTCATCCTCACATCAATACAGCACAACCTTCAGGCCCAAGGTTGCAGCTAACCCGTCCTGTCTTCATACCAGTCCTTTCCCCAGTGACAGTGGTGTACAAGCTCACCATCTATATCTATGGGCAGTGTACAGTAATAGAATTGCGGGAGTATCCGCACAGAGCAGTGGTGCAGTAACCGAGATGGATGCAGAGCGGCACGCAGCGCTTGGCTTTAGGTAATCAGCTGGAGTGCTGGCAAGGCTGGAACAACACCTGCTGCTGAGGGGAGTAGCCAGCGCTAATTGCGAGAGAGTGATGGGGGCCTGGCCTGCTGCAGACGCCACCGACGGTTCAGTCTAATGCAATTAGCCGCCATGTTCTCCTCCAGCAAAATTGCATTATGGTTTTTTACATTTAATTTAGCTGGCGCAAAATGAAACGGTATCAGAGAAGAGAGATAATGAGAGCAAACTGATATTGAAATTTGCACTGTGTTGGGAGGCTATTAATGAGACAATGAATCGCTGTGGCTGACAACATGCTATACTGTGGTAAAACACTTTAATAGTGTCATTAGGAAGATCTTGTTTTGTGCTATTGCTGAAAGCCAACAAGGTGGCAGTGAAAGCTGAAGTTTCCTCCTCTCCTCCTTGCTTCCTCTGTTTATAATATTCCAATATTGATCGGATATTGATCCCCAACTGGTTTCTTTTACTGACGGCTAAACCAATCTGTTGGAGTACATGTTTGAGGGTTTACTATTGATCTGCCTAAACAGCCTTTTCCTCTTGAATATACTTACAATCAACAAATACCACTTGTACAATTAATGCTAATATCTCTGTTATAAATATTCATTGATGATCCAGAGTTTCACTCAACAGTGTAGCTTGTATTTAAGCACTTATCAAAGAGAATTTTGTGGTTTGCTGCTGTGTGCTCGTGGAGCTGATAGCAGGGTCTTGGCCCTATTAGCAAGAGGTTCTTCCAGGCTCCATTCATCTGGTTCAGCTGAAGTAAAAAGCAGTGCAGAGAGACAAGCTGCTGCAGTGTGACTTCGCTCCTCTCCCATGCTTTGATTCATTATTCAGCACCCAAGAAGTGGTCCTGCAATCCCACAGCAGCGCGGAGAAACACGCATACCCACACGGATGGAAAGATAGACACGCACACACAGCAAATATTTAAAAAAAAAACGAATGAATGGGCTGTTTGTATAATGTGGAAATTAACAAAAATATAGATAAATAGACACTGAATCATCTACTACCTGAACACATGCATGTAAAAAAAAGAAAGAAAAAAAAAAAGACATGGTCAGAGAAGTGCACACACAAACACACAGAGAGACACACACACTGCCCCCTTCTGCCAGCACTCTGGCCTGCACGCTGTATGGAAATGTTTCTCCTAATGACTCCGTAATGACAGCGACTTATGTCCTTACCATAGTTGATTTGTTTCCTGGGTTTTAAGAGTAGATTATTTCCATGGTACAGACTTAGCGTAAGCCGTTCAGAAACCACAAGCACTGCACTTCAGCCCTGGTTTGGGATTTTAGCCAGGTCTAATCAGATTAAAGCGCTGTTTTTCCCCCCTCTTCGCCTTTTTGAAACAACATGCCACACTGCTCCCTCAGTCCTGCTACATGAGCCTGGAGAAGCGGGCCAAAAACAAATTGCTTTTAGTGGAGGCTGACAAGTAGTTGTGTCGAGAAAATAAAAGGTTGTTTGGAGCAGATTAATTCTCCTTCACAGGAGAGCCCGGCTGCGCGGCTGCCGTGTGCATTCTTCCCTCGGTGACGGAGAGAAGATAGCTTCAAAGACATGAAGAGCTCATTGTTATAGACTTAGCTGGGCTGGAGGATACTTTGTGAAAGAGATAAAAGCTAAATAAACAAGCTATATCCATATTTAATACACATAAATGGCATGTTGCTATGGTTCATTCAGACTGACTCAATCCTTATCCCACAAAAGACAACCGTGTTAGACAAAGTGTCGCTTTAAAATCCTCACCAACCTGCTCCTCCAGTGAACACAGACCAACTAATAACCACGCTGGATGTTCTCATCCCGTCTCATATCAGCGCCCTGTTCTGCAAACCCTGTAGAGCAAATATAATCTCAGAGACATTCTGTTCTCATTAGTTTCACAGTCATATTACAAATAGAGGAGAAACAGCTGTGGAGATATATTTCTAGTGGATAATAATGCATCACACCTCTGGACCTGAGTGGTTTTCTTCTTGCTGTGGTATATGGAAAAGGAGTCCTGACTCCTAACCTGTGAAGGGTGCTTGCCGGCATGACCTGGATCCTTCAGCATGAATTAAGTGAACAATAGAAGAGCGGGCTGAATGATGGCTCCACGCGCCTTTGTGCCTCTGTTACAAAACCACTTCTAAAAGGGCGGCCTAGATGACACACTCTCTAGAAATCGATCACATTTACTCAGCCCCCGGGCCTTCCAAAAAAGCTGGGTTTAGAGAAGAAAAAAATAAAAAAGAGAATGAAATAAAATCCCCTTTGCATTTAAAAAACAGAATGGAACAAGAGTGAATAAGGGTGACTGGAGAGAAACGCCTCGATATAGGTCCACTTGCAGACTCCGACGTGCACTCATGCTTCAAATTTCATCAGCAGTAGCCATATTGATTTTTAACCCTGGAAATATAAGACCAGGGAAGTCGGGCACAGAGATATCCATGGATGTTAGGGTTGGTTATCTGCACCTCTCCCATGTCTCTGCCTCCTTCCTGGGAGCGTGAGCAAACCAATGCTCTATCAATTGTCTGACTATACCAGGCTAACACAGAGGCTGAGCTTTATAGACATGATACTAGATTGAAAAGACAGACCGCCAATCCAGCGCTGGGAAAATTCAATATTTCTACCGTATCCACTGATTCCAATACAATCAAACACAAAGCCCACTAAGACTACACTAACTTGACTGTTCAAACTGATGGTTTGACTTACATTCAGAAGCTTTTCATGTCAAATCTGATCAATGCTCTATAAACAAATAAAAGGGAGCAGAAGCCTCATACACCTGTCAGCAGCTGCCTCTAAGTGGAGCCTTAATGGAGGCGCAAGCCTTTGGCTTTACTGTGCACCAGCTCTCTGCATTTGCAGTCTGTGCATGGATGCTCAAAAGCTTCAAGGCCTGATCTCTGCGACAGGCCTAATGGGTCGCACAACCATTAAAGTGCAGGGGGACAAGGGTGGCAGATCCATGGCTCTGTAAGCCTGTATTGTTTTACCTTTGGTTTCTTACTGTCTCTGATTCTCGGCAGTGTGCAAAGTGAGACCTAGAGGCAGCGTGGTCTGCTCACCATGCTACTACAGAGGACAGAGCTCTTTAGTCTCTGAACACAAAGCACGAGTCACTGCTTTGAAAGGGGGCTTGAGACGCACAGAAGCCAGTTTAGGTTTCTCTGCAGAAGCCTGGAAATAAATGAAGCACCGTAGCTGCGAGACTACTCTGCTTACCCTTTGTTTGTGGTGTTTCCTCGAAAGAAATTAAAAAACCCAAGTGACCTTAAGGCAGTTCAACCGGGTTTATACAGGGTCGAGGTTAAGCAACGGTGTCCAGTTATACTGCTCAACATCCAGACATAACCTCTGAGCCCATCTGCTCCAGGTCTGACCTCGCTTTCCATCACAAACAACCACCAACATGACACTGTGAGGGGCGTCTGAGCAATCACCCTCTCCAAATAAAGGGAAGTGATTTCATAATGTTGCCCTATCAGACCGCCACGCGTCGGGGTTATCTGTATGACAAAGCAACTTTCCTATTCCATGCATTTTCATGAGTTGACCTGGAGAGGTGGATGAAAGAGGGGAGCGGTTGGTGACCTCGGGGGTCAAGGGGGGAGGAGGGCTCCAGCTGGTCACACTACCTCCTTATTGACTGATTCCACATCCAGCCTATTGTGTTTGGCGCGTGTCCATTGTTCCGCAGCAGCATTAAAATGCATATATTCCTGTCAGCCATTTCACTGCTAGTTGACCTTATTAGTTAAGGTGGATACATAAAACATGAAGTTTAGGATCATAAGAGATATGCGGTTCACTTACAGAGATGATGACGGGACGCTGAATGTAGCCGCGATATCTAAAGGGATGCTCTGTATTCATAGTATTATCAATAAAACATACAGTCTATCGTTATGCTGGCTGATAGAGAACAAATCCTGTATTTATCCAGACAATAAATCGAGGTATAAATGTCCTGGAAATTCCTTCTTGTGCTCTATGGAATTTCCAGACAGCCTATTGTAGGTGCTTGCCACCCTGCCCCCACTCTCCTCTCTATTTTTCTTCTCTGCATGCTCCTCGCAGAGCACACTCAGACGTACTGCAGCGAGTAGGAGGAAGAGAGGAGAAAAAAAAGAGAAGAGAGGAGGAGAGAAGAGGTGCTGATACTCAGTAATTGAGGGGAAACTCTGTCAGAGTTGACCCGCAGGAGACCAGGGATAAAGTGTATTCCATTTTCTCCATGCTATCCTAGGACTGACAGCCTGCAGAGTCCCAGGCCTGACAGGCCTAACTGAGGGCTGTCACCCCTCATCCCACCTTTCTCACATGCACGTAAAATACATTCCTAGCTTGTGTTCTCACTCACATGTACACACATACATCGCTCTAAAAGTATTACTCTAGTGTTAGCTTCCCTGCAGTTCCAAATCTACCCAACACTTACAAATTCACTTTGTATTTTTTGGGAGGATCAAAGGCATATTATCGATGCTTTATGTATTACATTAACTTCAATTTCATCTTGTGCTCTACAAAATATCTCTTTTAAATATATTTTATCTCAACAAGACCTTTCACCATATTGGGGCTCCAGAAAATGTTCTAAAAAATAGACTGAAATGTCAGCGCTGCCTATTTTAGAGACACTCTAATGCCTCTCTTGTAAAAACAAAGTACGAGCGCTCATCACCAAAGCGCATCTCCCAAAAAATGGGGCTGATGCAGAGACGGATAAAGGGAGTATATTTAGACCCCCAGTGCCAGCCTTTTTTTGTCTTCCTGATTTGTTCTAATGTGGGAGCCTAATCCCACACAAGCAGATTATACATGTATTAAATTCCTTAAAATTGCAGTAGTTTTAATACCACATTTTTTTAGTGAGAATGCAATGGAAGCAGCTTACAAAAAAAATAATAAACCTCCCAACAAACTGTGTCTCCACTGAAATAAAAAGGGATAAGACATGTGAGGAAATGTTTTTTCCAAAAAGATTGTTACACTGATGATGTTTCAGAGAAAACGCTCCCCGACCCAAGCGTTGGAATAAAAAGAATTACATGAATTTAAAGATGGCTGACATGGGTCACATAGTTGCGATGAAAACAAAACATTTTTCTGACTTTTCTTACATTACTTTATAAAATCAATATAATATCACTTTGCTACTTTTTTTTTTTAATGAGACTTGCAGTCTTATAAAACCCCTGAAGTGGATTAGCTTCAAGTGAGAACATAGAAGTAGGCAGAATGAACAATCCAGCTGACTTTCTGCCTTACAGGCCTTCTGCACTATTGTCTAAAGCACTTTTTGAATTAATGGCTTCTGAAGGGGGAAAAACAGACTCACTAAATCACCCATGTAAAAGACAGAACATTGCAAATAATTTAAATGATATTTACATGGCATGCAGATGATTTTAGTTAAAGAGCGGTCAGAGATCTAAGCAGCAGAAATGAATACACACTCATAATAATAACTCATATCTTACACTACATTCAGTGCTCAGATCACCTGACCCACTGAGTGTCCTCTCAATGTCAACATGGCTGCCCCCTCCCCACGAGCTGAAGCCTGGCCGCCATAATGACACAATGTACCCATCTGCCCTTCAAAAGCAACCCAGCAGCATGAGCATGACCTGTGCATGTGCGTGAGTGCGTGCATGTGTGTGTGTGTCCCATCTGCCTTTTCAGCCAGGAGAGCAGCATGAAGCAGACCTCTGACCCTTAGGATTACGGTTCCACCATGTGCCAGTGAGCAGGGTGATGAGATTGACCTATGTTGGCTGCTGCTACTGCAGTGTGTGTGTGTCGTGTGTGACGATATAGGACAGCACAAGATCCATTCAAAACATACACACATGCAATAAATAATGCTTTTGGATCCATAAATCAATGTGATTCTCCACTAAAGAGTGCGTTGTTGAAATGTTGGTATGAACAATAAAAGCTTTCAGTTTACATGGATGTTGGAACAGTGTGTGCGTGTGCATGAGTGTGTGTGTGTTAATACAAGCACCTCTCCAGTGAGTGATCTAATGCCGCTCTGAGGACAACCAGCCATCCTGAGCTCTGACACAACCAATCACTGCAAAGCCAGCGTGATCGCCTTGACAACCCCCTGTCACCACATAGTTTATCCGGAGCAGTTGTCCAATTGGGGAGCACCACAGCCTCTCCAAGCTCCTCCCACAGGGGGTTGGGGAGGTGGTGCCAGGCGTTGGTGCAGAGCCTGCTGCATGAGCGGATGCTCTAATCTGCATCCAGTGAGGAGAGGATCACTAATCCCAGATTATGGCTCTCTGGGATTAAGACATGCTGATGCACAGGTTTGCACTCACCTCCAATCCCCAGACCTCTCAATCTGGCTGTCTGCTCCTAAACTCAAACCTCAAACTGAGAAGTCAGAGCTTGAAATGAGATGTTTTGTAAAAGATGTCTGTTTGGACATTTCAGAGAACACCTGCTGTCCGGCTTTAGATTCTCTGAGCAGTTTGGTGTTAAAGTACAAGTGTACAGAATGATTTTGTGGACTGTGGTTTTTCTAAAAATGTGCCCACACAGGTTGGTGGAAATGAAAGTTTCTCTTCCGCCACTGCTATCTGACTGAGCTCAAGTGACTGGGACATCAGGGAGGGAGGTAAACAAAGCAAAGTTGACACTCCATCTCTACGGGAAAGCAAATCACCGCGCTGATACCGACGACATGTCATACAGAATAAAAGCTGGAGCGGGAAACAGCTCATGCAAGACGGACGCAAAACTTCATGGAAATGTCTCAGAGATCGCTGCCACTTGTAGGAAAATCTATCTACACTGACAGCATTTCTCGAGAAAAGTGAAGAAATCAGAAACTTCACACAAGTGGTTCATAAATCTGCATGTGGGACAATTCCCCTCAATCAGCAGAGTTTGCTTTATAAGTGACAGTCTTCAGGATTTAACTCCTGCTTCATGACTTTACCATGAAGCTGAATTATTTCCGCACACAGTTAAATACCCGGAGAGAAAGAGAGAGGGAGAAGAAAAAACTGTTCAAATATTGTTCATTACAGTAGTTCATACATCACACGGAGACATGTAAGTTAGAATATTAGAGTCAACACTGAGCACAAATAATTAAGTTGAAATATTAATGATGAAATGTCTTGACGCGTGTGCAGCTCATGATCAATTTGAGGTTAATGAGTCGTTTATCCCTGTCCAATCTCCGCTCTTCTTCATGGAGGAGCCTTGGAGGAGGAAGGGGTAAATGTGCAAATGATCTCCCCACACAAAATCACCTCATGCTGCTCAGTGTTTTTCTTCATGTTTGTTGAAAGGGGAGACAGTGAGTGTGGAAAGGAGGCCAAGTGCCGGTAAGTGAGCCAAAATTCTGTCAAAAAAAAAAAAAAAAAAAAGTCAGCGATGGGCAACCAGAGTCTGCAGATTGTCACTCTGAGCAGAAACTAGAAGAGGTGATTACATTTAACAGTTCCTTGGCTCTGTTTGAAGTTGTGTTATCGGTGAAATTGCCCGCTGGAAAGACGGGAAACCTGCAGATTGATTTCTTTCCTTTCTGACTTTAAGGATTTTGTGGCCCACTGGTTATACGACTAAATATCAGCTGTTTTGTTTTTATTCTTAACAGTGGTTCATCAATCTCGATGCTGACTCAGTGACTGCTTTTGTTTGTGTCTGTGTGTGTGTGACATGATGCCTGTCTACGCTGGACAGCCGTCCCATCTCTCCGTCTTCTTCTTTTTTTTTCACTCATTAGGGACCTTCCCTCTCTTCTGAAGCTGATTAGTTCTGACCTGCGCAACCTAGTGCTGCTATATCCAATCAGCCTAATCACTCAAACTCTTGCCTTCCCCCACCTTCTTTAACACTAATGGGCTTTCCCTGCTCTGGTGACTTAGCACTTAAGAGCTGAGGAGGGAGGGGGGGGTCACTACTTCAGGAAACCCTGTTCAAACTTCTTAACAGAGCCAACGCTGGCCTTCACTTTGCAGACAGAGATAAAAAAGAAATAACCAGTACTATCTATGGTCACTCTTATTTACTCATATGAGCGGTGGCTAACACAATTGCCAGCGTGCCTTAGTAAGAATTTGCATCTCCTCCCAAAGGGCAAGCAAATTAATGAATATTCACACTTAATCTATAGCCCACGGCAACCATGCATTATTCATGAGTTGTTGCAGTTTTTGTGGCAGCACGCACACGTCTCAGTTTTGTCATCGCAAATCATAATTTCATTTTCTCCTCACTTCCTTTTCTTGCCATGTGCAAGTTAAGGCTGCACTTGTTAAGGTGGGCAGCAAATCATCGCGTGGAATGAGTCTGACTTACATCTTTACAGCACCTCACAGTTTTTTAATCTAAAGACTAATATAGAGTCTCGTCCCTCAACAGAGAGATGTGTGCATCTTACTGCTTACAACAACATTGCTAATCGGAAATTCTGCCTCTGGTTCTTGCCGGGTTTTCTTGTCATAGAGGAGCGCGGCTGTCGCTAAGCCGCAGACGGCTCAGTACAGCAGCAGTAAAGACGTCAGTGAGACAGGTGCCATCTTGAATCATGGCCGACTGTCTACATGCAAACTAGACTCGGACTCCTGCTATGGTTTGTCTGCATGTTCAGAACCCCTTATGTCGAAATCCGCCATAGTTTCTTGCATTCCTAAACACTCACACTCGCACTCAAACACACACATACACATACACACATCGCTCCTTAAAAACAGAAAAGGTCCTGATCAGCCATTAGACAACCGAATAACTCAGCAGCAAAAATCAGAATAGGGAAACAACATTGACACTCCATTGTCCAAGCGGGCGAAGAGGACCTCTAAAAGGTTTCTGTATGAAGGAAGGAGAGCGAGGTGACAGTTTAAAAGCCTTCCTTGACACTCAGCGAAATAGGCCTACCTTCTTCCACACAATTGCACCGGCAAGTCAAATTGCATTAGTGATGCACAATGTTTTCACAGGGAGAGAAAAAAAAAATCACAATAGGGTTGAAATATGGTGCATTGTATTGAGTCAGTGTTTGGAGGGCGTTCCTCTTTTCTCGGCAAATACTGCAGGACTTTGACAAAATGTTTCACGACAAAATAAAATCGACACTACAACTGTGGGAAATAAACCTCGAATGAAAGCGCTTGTAGAGCGAGAGAGAAAAAATCATCCAATTAAATGTAATTATGCAAAAAAAAAATCCCAGATTGATTATTTCAAGACCTTTTTTCCTTTAGTGGCTTAATCAAAATGTTTTTAAATATTCACTCAAATTTAAGGTTTTCTGCAAAACATACACTTAGCTTTGAGTTGAGAATTTCCTCTTTTTTTCTTTAATACATTTACCAACTCTGCCTCAAGTAGTTTTAAAAGAAAAATAGCATGCTCAGTAACATTAGGGCAGAGGGAAAATAATTGCACTACTTTTTGGACAAACATGAATATTCAAAACCCCTGCATTTTCTGTGAGAAAATAATTAGGAGTTTATTAGCATTTGTTTATTTGTCCATGCATAAAACCTCGTAATGAGAGTGTATTAACAAGCTCTCAACTCTGGGGAGGTACATTCTCAGCGTTAAGAATGCCTTCCGTCTTTGGAAAATGTAAACGTTGAAAAACGAAAGACAGAAAATGTTTTATCCCATGAATAGCTAAATGAACTGCACACGTCTGATCTAGTATGACATGTCCTCAGAAAACCTTAACTAGCAGGCTCTCCATGCATTGAAATGTAAAGAGGAGGAAAAAACCAACTCAGAGTAATTATAACACGTACAGTGACTTGACATTTAGGGCACCGAGTAGAGAGGGGAGATAGTTGGCCTTATCAGAAGCTATAATGAAAGGTCAATGGCCTCCTCAGTGTTTACCACCAATCATGTGGTCTGAAGAAGCTTCTTCAGTCTCTATTGAAAGAGCAGCGGTCTGCCAGGGAGATAACACAGCGTTGTTGGCCGCAGGTGAAACAAACACTAACGCCATTACTATTTTTCTCAATTCAGACTTCAAACTTGTCTGCAACAAAGGCACTGGTTTGATTTTTCACTATAGCATCTTAAAAACATGTTCTTTTTAGTCATGAATAAGATAAAACACTCAGCGCTCTGCTAATGTGAAAACTGAGTCAAGTCATCCCTCTCTTTTTTCTCTCTCTCTCTCTCTCTTTCTCTCTGTGTATATGTCTTTGGTTCGGTCTCAGTCAGCGGAAGGAAAAAGCTGCATTGATAAATAGGTCAGAGAGCTTTTCCACCCCCCAATGGTTTCAGGCCCAGCTTGGCAAATTGAACATAATTAAGGCCCAAGGCAAAGGTTGCACTTTCCTTGAAATAGCGGGAGGAGTGGTGCAAGAGGTATAGCTTGCTACAGGAGGAGACACGCTGCCATGCATGTTCAGTACAGCATGCCAGGGCACAGAGATGCAGCCGTGAGAGGAGGTGGGGGGGTGGGGGGGGTTTAGAGAGGCTGTCAGCCATCACAGAGCCAGGAAAAACTCTCTGTGCATGTCTCTCTATCACACACACTTTCTCTTACTCTGTTTGCTTTGCATGAAGTTATTTCCTCACACATTTTGCCCGTTCCTTTGACCTATGTGAATGCAATATGTGAACAAACTTCTAAGGAATGGCTCAGATTTTTTTAATTTTTTTTTTATTAAAAGTTGGTTGAGAATCGATTGACACAGATGTTTTTGTCTGTATGCTTACTATGACGCCACTGCTAAAAGTCAGTTGTCTCGCCTAGCCCAACTTTGCACCTGTTAAGTTGGCTAATGTACATGTCTTTCTTTTTTAAAATCCATATAAACTAAAAAGTGTATAAACAACTATCTGTTATTTCACAGGTATTATTATTGGGTAATCTGGGACATATTAAAAATCAGTACAAGTCTTACAGCTTGGTCCCTTAGCTGATGGACTTCCGCTTTAAATATTAGACTTATTGGAACATAATGAGTTAAAATTAAAGACTGTTTTAAGAAGTGGGAGGAGGCATTGTAATGAAACCTACTGATTTGTTAACTGATGTTTTTATTTTTTAAGCCTTCAGTTTGACATTACGACCTTTGTCATGATGTTTTTCGGGGGAGCAGAAGTGACCAGAAAGTGGAGCATGGACGTAAGCAGTGGTTTGCTAACGCTATGTCGTCAAAGCAAGTCAGACTGGACCGCTAATTCATTAGCTGGCTGGTTGGTTAACTACAGTGTTTCTCACAAGCCCTATTCGGACTGCTGATGACAGTTTTACCTTTATATCAGTACTACATGTAATCGGACAAATTCACAGAATACATAAAGAAGTGCACAAGAACATGCAAGTGGAAAACAGTATGAAGTAGATCTATCATGTACACGAAGATTGCCCCGCTTTAGCAGCAGATATAAATGCATCACCTCGCTGAGTGGCTCTTTGGGAATTTTTCTGAATATCACCTGTTGCGTTCATACATCGTCTTACCAAGACTTCACACACACATTTTACTAGGTGGGCTAGCTGGCTGGAAAAAAATCCAGATAAAGTCAAGATGATTAATTTGGGGTAATTGTTGTGAGTTTTGAGCAAGTGTGAAAAAGCTATATGAATAAATTAGCTTTAGCGGTGCTGATAGATACGGCCAGGCTGACTTAGTCCCTTTGTTTCTATTCTGAATGAATGACTTCAGATTCATTTTTACCATAAAGAGATTAGAACAATGTTGATTTTCACATCTTATTCCAAAAAGATAATTAAATATTGAATTGCACCATTATTCATTGATTGAGAAAAGCTAAATCTTTATTCATCATATTTCGAGGGAGATTTTCTTCCATTGCCTCGTTCCCCAGCTTGTGCGTCATTATAGAGTTTCTACTCCTTACATTGGCATCCTCACTACTCTTGAGGTGCTGTTAGTGAGCTGGGATGCCAAAAACCATTAGAGTCCCAGCAACCTTTGCTCCGAGGGCTTCACCTTGGCAGGTAGGACACAGCAGAGCACAACACCACAGTGATGGGACAGGTTAAGAAGATACAACCTGTGTAGAGGTAAACTGAGGAGAAGTATCCAACTCCACTGCCACGCTGTGCTAGTTAAAAAAAAGTTTACAGCAGGTTGGTAGTGCATTAAGAGTCAACTTCCTTTCACACCATGCACAGCATCGTCTCAATTAATGAGAGCTGATGGAGAGGGAGGACACCCTGCAGGAGCTCTACATGGTGTTATCTCTCGCTTCCATCACCTCATCGCATTAGCTTTCTCATTAGCTTCGCCATTAGCTACCACATTAGCAAAGGGTGCTTTATAACTGCCTAAATGCTTTCTGTGTTACACAACAGGATGGCTTCAAAGGAAATAAGAAGCGGAGCACGATTGCCTGGCGGTTGGGTCGCACCCCCAAGTGCTGAGGCTGTGGTCCTCCGGGTGGGCGGCCCAGGGTTAGGGTTAGGGTTAGACCTGTGGCTCCCCTCCCGCATGACAATCCCCACTCTCTCTCTCTCTCTCTCTCCCCGGTGTCCAGCTCTATCCACTGTTGTATCGAATCAAGTAAAAAAAATAGGAGTAAAAGCTTCTTCTCTACATCAAGGTTGAAATTAATCATTGAAGGAAATAAACGATTGAATGAAAAGAGAAGCGGTTGTAAATTACAGGAGTTTTAGGAGAAACAGATACATTGTAGTGAGATCATGAAAGCCTTCTTGTTGTCAAAGATCAAAGTTCAGGTTTGTAGACGCATTACACGAATGTTCACTTTGGCGGGATTACATAAAAGTAAACTGCTTTCTCTTCTAGACAAAATGTAAATGCTGCTCTTTAAAACGCAGCGTACGGAGCCTCGACTGCTCTGAAATAAACTCAACTGTTTGCCTTTTATTGTTCGCAATAAATGCCAAAAGCTAAATATATTAGCAAACTCCTAGTGCTTTAAGCAAAGTGACTCCATTTAATTATTCACATACAGCCTTTTCCCCAAAAGAGCATTGCGAATCATGTCAGAAACTAAAAGGGCAAACTAACAACATCTTACATGGTCGATGCATAATGTCCCGGTGAGGACAATTTGCTCATTATCAGGATGCAGACTTTTTCATTCATGAATAAATAACACTTTTTAATGATATTATATTTCCTGTATACAATTATATTATTTAGATTAACTACATTTATGGAATAAGTTCAAGAAACTGTTGTCAATTAATGTTGCTGTATCCGTCAAACACTGATTTAACATAGCAGAAACACAGGTACATGATCTTCTTCTAAATTCAAACTTAAACGGATATCAGCAAATATTTCAGATGGCAGTCAGTCCATACATCACGCTGACACGGCCGGGGGACTCAAACCTTAATTAGAATGTTAAGGAATGTTGGATAAAGACGAGTGGAGGAAAAGAGAGTGTGGATACAGTAGCGTCGTTCCCTCAGCGCAGCAGGCTCAGCTGGCCTCAACAGTCCCCTCAGCCTCGTAAGACTAATGGCGGAAAATCACAACCTGGGGGGTTTGATCCACTAAAGGGCCCCTGAGACCTGATTAATATGCAGCTTTTTTTGTGTGAAACAGACATAAATGCATGCTCTGAAATGTGTGGCGTGTGTGTCAGATTTAAGCACAAGCTTCTAAACAAAAGCATCCAGAGCGCACACACTAATAATATGCATGTAGATAAGATATCCGACAGCAAGCTGAACGCCATGGCAGGGAGGAACAATGACAGGCATATGCTGCAGTCACACACGCGGCGTGAATCTGTTGCAAAAGTAGTAATGCAAATATTCAGCTGATTGCTACTTGGCTGCGCAGTTCAATAAAGGGAAGCAGTCAGGTAATATCACTGCCATGTGGGGTATATCTAAATGTGCTGTGCAGGCATTTTCACCATCTCTGCCGTCTCTATGTATGGCTTCCCCTCCCCCCACCCTCTCTCTCTCTCTCTCTCTCTCTCCATCATACTGTATCCTCCTCACCCACACAGCAGTCTCCCCTCCCCCACACTGCTTGTACCACCCCCTGGGAGGATGGAGCAACCAGAGAGAAATTAATTGAAATCTAAACCCCGATGCAGGATTAACTAAGTAGGTGAATTCCAGTTGTCACATAATCAGGGCTAGTGTACTATTTGACTTTCATCAAATGGGGCTGACTGAAACAGCGACCAGGGATAATGACAGGAAAAAAGCAGCCAGCTGCTGTACACCCACCCCCCCCCCCCCCCCCCCCCCCACCCTTCCTCCTCTTTTCTCTCCATCCCATCCCCCCATCTCCTCAGCATCTCTCTCTCCATCGCTGCCTCCTAACCTCAGATGCATATTTGGGATGTTTCCATTGGAGGAGATCTCAACGGGAGTAAAGTCACAAAATGTTTCTGTCATATATTGTGACCTCCTTCCCTTTAAATGCACACACTAAAGCTATGGAGACAGATATCCAGAGGTAACCAACACCTGCTGGAGATGTATCTCTGTATCACAGCCATACCCCCACTGACGGAAATATTTGCTCATACACAGACACAGATGAACACAGACAAATCATCCTCGTTTTTTTAATCACACACACATAATGTAACAGTGGTATTAACTGTAAAAAAAAACTGTATGCTTTCTTAACTACATTAAAGCACTGTGGCATTTTCTTTTCTTTGAGACAACGGAGGATGAAATGTTGAAGTAAAGTGGGTCAAACAGCATGCCGCTCTGATGTAGCATGACTTGCTGCTAAAACAGAAAAAAAAGAGAGCGTGTCACTAGATTTTTCCTTCGCTTCGAGACGATGGTGCAGAAAGGGCAACACGGTTCTCGAGATCCGCTGTGCTATCAAGCAAACGCACTTGATCTATTTTGAACACTGAAAATGTCCTCGGTTCAATCTTACAACGCATTGTGTGACAGTTTTTGATGAGATTTTTATGCTAAGTCAAAAAACACATATTAATAGATTTTACACAGCGTAGAATGCCATTGAGAGTAAGGGCAGCACTTAAAGGTTATTTTAAGTTATCATATTTATCTCTAATAATCCGTACACTAATGCACATTTAAAGGCTTTAAACATGATGTCGTATCCACATAAAAAAAACATTTCTACCCTTTAATTCATACTGGTTATTGTTTAAAACAAGTGTACATTAATAGACTTCTAAAATGTTCTTTATGTGCTTGCAACAACATCACAGCCGTATTTATTAAATGATCGTAAGCTGCTTATGCTTAGATGTTAAATCGGGGGACTAAGTGTTAGCAGGAAAAACATTAGAAGATTGTTGCTGTTGCATATAACAATGATGCAATTAATTTGATATGCTATTGTTCAAATGCACTTCTGCAAATATCAACTTAATGCAGTTTAGAAGAATGTGTGTGTGTGTGTGTGTGTGTGTGTGTGTGTGTGTGTGTGTGTGTGATAGTCTAGGTGGCGATGGCTGTGGGTGTGTGGAGTAGCGTCAGGACAGTGGAGTGAGCTGCCAGCTACCCAGTTGATAATGTAGCTTGGGTTTATGCCCGGTGAGGTCAACCTCAGCCTGTTGGCTCACAATGTCATTTGCCACCTGTCTCACACACACACACACACACACACACACACACACACACACACACACACACACACACACACACACACACAGGATCGTTTTCTACAGGAAAAGTGTGGATGCTCAGACAGCCATGTCAGCGAATAACGAGAATGGAAACCACTAAAGAGCACATGTTTATTAAAATATGTCAAAGTATCTTAACAGAGGGCGCAGAAACATTATTCCGTGTATAAACAAATTAACTGGTTCAAGTCAAAATATGGGGATACAAAAAACCTACAAGCACCAAACATCATTATACACTAAAAGAAAGAGCTGCAGCATTATTTTACCCGGTATCAATGAAAAATGACGGCCAAAATCCAGGCGACACGTTTTGCTTTATCAGTTACAGTTTGAACTCTGACACCTGGATTCATTCCATCCAAACTAATTACAATTGATTTGCATTCAGTCATGTGTTTCACTGTGGGACAGATTAAAGGCTGTGGTTGGTTGTTGCATGAACGCTGAAACTGCCTGTGACTCCTCTGTTCTCCATTACGGGGAGGAGCGATGGACAGAGCGGCTAACAGACTACCTAAACCCACCACTCCAGCCTAAATCACATTTCAAAGCATGGAGGAGTCTATTACAGGAAATTAGGAAGACCTTGGATCTCAACAAGACTATCCTTCAATTTTATCGAGTCTTCTCCGTAGCCCACGGTGGATTGTGTGTACCTGTCAATAGCAATTCGTCTATTTGTGTTGTGTTGACAATGGCAACGGGTGTTCATGCGCAGCTCACAGACATGAACATGTGTCTAAATGTATGCACACGCCGGCTTGGCATGTCTCCTTGATCGTGCCCAGGGGAACAGTTGCAAAGAGGCGTTTTAAGTTTGTCAGAGAATTTGCTCTACATTCAATGCATCAGTATCTTCTTTATCATGTTCTTTTTTTAAATATAGTTTTAAAGATTTTAAATTGTATTTATTTTTTTAAATACTTATTAATCCATTCAGGAAAATCAGGTTTACACTCTGTTATATTAGAGACATGCTTCTCACCAGAATCACACACATGCACAGAAAGGACCTGTGGACATGTGTTAGTGGAGAGATATCAGAGTGGGGCTGCGACACACTGCTACGCAGGGAGCGCACCAGAGCGCTTGGAGGCTCGGTGCCTTGCTCAAGGGCACCTCTGCAGTACTCGGGAACTGCCCTGGCACCTCTCCAGCTACCAGAACAACTTCAGTATTTAAGTCCGCACAGGGACTTGAACCGGCGACCCTCCTGTTCCCAACCCAAGTCCCTACAGACTGAGTTATAAATAATAACTGTATTAAAAGACAGAAGAGCTGGTGTTGATAATCAGCACTTAGAGTTGGTTAAACTGAGAGCAGATATGAGCCTCTACTGTTATCTCAACAAAATGAAGTCAAATGAATTGGACGTGTTCTGTTCAGGAATCACAGGCTAACTCACGATATGATCCAATACCTAATAAGAGATCCACAATAACAATACAGCTATCCTGTTAAATAAGGTATAAGATAAACATAACACGATACAATATATCTGATTAACAGAAGAATATAAAATACCCCATAAAAGGTCAAATGCAAATGATGAATTAAATACTATCTGGGGTTTCAGTTTCACCTCTTCTCACACTTTATCTCTTCATTTCTTTTCAGTGTTGTCCGTTGTTTTTGCACTGTCACTCTTATTGTATATTCCTCTGTCAAATTCTTCTTTGGCAGATTCACTTCCATTCACATGACCCTCAGAGATTGTGTTGCAAGGACTTCTTTCCATCTCTACACTTTCAACCAAATGACTGGCAAGTTAAATGTAACCAAAGCATCCCTTTATACGACAATCTCTGGCTTTATTCTGAGGATATGTAGGTAAAGGCATCTTGATGAACAGGTTCTTTTCACTTTTCTCCGTGTTTCCCATGATAGATTTTTGAGGCTTCAAACCCATGAAGACCTCCGCCAAACATCCCCCAATCCACACTCCCACTTTCTGCAGACAGCTACCACTCACAACCCATGTGCATCCTGTCAGATAATTTTGCAGTGGCAAATAAATAATGAAATTCCAAAATTTCATTTAAATAAACATTAGTGGCCTACTTAATTAATGAAACCTCATCTGTAATTTGTCAGTGTCAGGAGCGCTCAGCCCTTTGATGTTGGTATGAATATTCCTTTTCAGAAAATGAGGCACTTGCTCGATTAGTGCTTATTTTAGCGTTAGCCTCTTTCTGCCTCCTGCGCTGCTGCCTGAGTCTGAGTAGGGCTTATCCCGAGTCCACAGCAGCAGCAGATTAAAATCATTTACTTTGCAGGGAGGACAACGAGAGGCCGTTAAAATGAATGCCGGGAAACATCATGAAAAATAGCAGGGGGGAATATCTAATGGATCTAATCTACATACAAGCAACCTGATCAAATGCTTGAGCAATTTCAGAGGCCATATATCAAACAGTACATGACATTAACATCAAATCAATATCTGGGAGGTCCACACCCATAAGCAATAACGCTGAGCGTTAATAACCGGCCGAGATATGAGCAATAAATAATAAGGAGAAATATAAAACAACACACTATCATAGGTGACATGAGCATCTGACCTGTCCTTGTCAGAGAACAGAGAACAGCTGCTTGTGACCCAGTTTTACGCAGATACATTACACAGAGGAGAGATGTACGACTTCACGCCACTGTAAAAATATTCATCAAAACAAGGGAAAGAGTCTATAGCAGTAGACTTGCTTACAATCTCTGGTTTCAACATTACAACTGCTACATGAGCTGGGAAAGCACTCTTGAAGGCATCGCTGACCTCAATAAGTCAAGTTGATCAACACGTTGCCCAAGCTGATATGTTTAAAAGATTCAAGATGTTATAAAAAAAGACTTGACTCATTAACCGTGAAACTGAAATCAGACTGACAGCAGCTCAAACTGATAGTCAAAGAAATATGAAAGCAGCAGACACACGGTAGTTCAAATGTGTTGGGAAGTGATTTTTCACCAACAAACAAATTAATCAGAAAAGAGTGAATAAAAAAATATCAGAAATTGGACCTGCTTTATCAAATAAAGGAGAAATACACATTATCTACCACACACATCATTCTTTTTTCCTCTAATTTATTTAAGAATAACCATCCCATAAAATATTCCACACTCATTGTAGTTACATTTCTTGTGCTGTGCTGATAAAGTATAAACTGCAATGAAACGTTGAAGCAGCAGGACAGCAGATAATAAAAGATTGATGCGATGGCAATGTAACTAATATAGACCTCTAGTCAAATCACTTTATTCATTGTTTAGGGCACAAACCCACAAAAAGCTTTGCACACCAATTGTTTCCTTTGCTCCAAATGTATTGACAGCTTGCACATGATACTTGTGTGTTCTCTACCACAATAAAGAAATATGCAAGAAACCATACCAACACGCTACATCTGTTCCAGAGAAGCAACCCATCCCAGCTCATTTATTTTTCAACAAAAACCAGATTACAGATCTGAGCCAAGAACTGATTAAAGCTCAAGGTAAGAAGGAGAGCGAAGAAGGAAAGTGGAAATCTCCCCCATCCCTATTCGGGACACCTGAAATAGGCCAGAGGCTGATTTCCTCCTATCAGAGGAGCCCTGGGAAGCCTGAGAGACTTGAGGGAAGAAGAGGAGAGGGAGGAGAGGGAGGAGGGGGGGGGGGGGGGGGGGGGGGATTCAGCCGGGTCTTAAGTGTGCTATCATAGGCGTCTCTTGTGCCTGCCTGCTTTATTTGCAGTAGTCAGGTTAATGAGTCCACCAGCCCACTTGATGTTGAGAGGCCTGCCACAAAGAGTTGCCTCATTAGAGCTAGCCTGGCACGCTGCTCTGAGACAAAGGGACATTCACGCCGCTGAATGCCATTACGCTCCTCAATGCTGCCAGCCTGGAAGGGCCAACGCCATGGCAGAGCCCCCTGCACACGTCCTGGCGCCCATCCAGACACACCACGACCCTCAGCCTGGCTGGATGGACTGGCAGGCTGCTCCAGTGCTACTTAGCTGTTTTGTGTTAGTTTTAAAGAGAACTTGGAGTGTGCATGAGGCCAGCTGACAGGCTACATTATCGATGACTGTGATTGGATCCCCTGCTTTAAAAGCCCAACTATCCCCCCCCCCCCTCCACAAGAGGAGGATCCCTGTCTGAGATACACGGTGCTTTATCATCATAGGTGCAGGTCTGACCTATTTAAGAGTCACTTTAAGGTATCCAAATGTCACTGCTCTGTGTAATTTCAAGCTGCACAACTAGAGGCTGCAATGTGTGTTCCTGCAAGAAAACAAGATGGAAGAAATCCATGGAAAGTTGTACAAAATATGAATTGCTGCAAAATGTTAGATTCTGTACACAATAAAATAACAATAGAGATAAAAACCGACCCAAAAGATCTTTAAATCTATTAATACATATTTATAATTAACTCAGTTTCATCTGAAAAAAAATCCCTTTTTATTAAATACGGATGCTCACTATGAATATATCCTTCACAATTTCCCTCTCTCTGTTTCAAAGCTTAGTCACTGCTCATGGATTCAGCACAGAGCATGAGATAATACATCACACTTTTTCAGCCACTTAGGATTACAACCACAAGGCGAGCATGAACAAACACCAATATTTCATGATTGATGCACTGGCAAAGATCCAGTTCACCACTTCCGAGTGAGAAAAAAAGAGTATTTCTCTGAAGGCTCGGGGTCAGGAGTTAAATATTTTCTGCATAGGCAAGCCGCTCTTTCCGCCTCACTATTTATAGCGCAGGCAGAAACAGCTGAGCTGACTGCAGTGATGTCACTTGCGCTGATGGAATGCTTTGTTCCACGTGTGCGCATGCCACCTGGGTCTGCGCGAGCTGCGAGGGGAAGCTCAATGCAGGAGCCAAGATGGCTGACAGTTGCCCCATTTTCCAAGTGCATAAAAAAACCATCACTATCTCATGGAAGCAGGCTGTCCACGGCTCCGAACACAAAACATAACCTTAAAGGGGCATTCATTCCACCGTCATGCCTCTGTGTGCTAATGTCATGAGAAGTATCAGTGTTTGTGGCTGCCATTTGGAGCAGAGCGCTCATGCTAAAGTAGGGGAACATCAGGGTAACACATTGCAGCTGAATAGAAGAAACTAAGACGCACAGTTTTAATGCATTTAACTGTCTGTCACTGTGTGCATAACGTGCATACTGCTGAGGCGTGGAAGAAGTACTATAGCCATACATATTTTTAGTAAGCCTTTGGGCTTCTTTCAGTGTCCCTAAAAGAGCATGGTTGCCTGGCAACCATTATTGTTGCCATGGAGATTCATGTGTTGGCAGCTGCTGCAATCAGCATTAACTCAAGGCACATATCCTCATTCCGACAGTCAGGGGATGGGAAGGCAACTAGGACACACAGTCAGAGAGGGATAGTAATCAGTGTGAAACATATGCTCATCCATTACTCGCTGCATTAATACAATTATATCAAAGGAAATTTATGACCCTGCTTTGGTGCAATGATCACATTGCAGGCAGAGGCATAAAATTCCACCTCATAACGGATACCCACTTTCATTTAATAAATGGCAGTAGGGCTGAAAGAAAACAGAAAACAATGCCATGTTGCCTCTGACAGAAAGCGATCAGCTCAAAATGTCTGTATTTAGTGTCACATTAGAGGTTATACATTTTGGTTCCTGCTTTCTTTGAAAGCATCAAAGTTAATGTGCACACTGCTTTAGTGAATGTTAATAAAAAGAAGATAATAGAGCCCCTGCTTTGAAATATACAGTATAATGCATTTACAAATGGCCCATGCGACAATTTTGTTTCCGTATTAAATCATTCAGGTGGAACCTTACTGCACAGTGAACCATACACAGCCTGACAGACAATACGGGTTATGCTTACTGATAAATTTCAGCCTCAACTCAATACTTTCAGCAGCTCTGTTTCAGCGACTACCGTTTCATTCCCTCCTGTTGTCGGATAAGTGATATCCACCTCTCTCCCTTCTTCATAAGGGTACGCGCCCATGCCCACTGGAACAATTGCAGCCTGGTTGAGAGTCAAAACACACACACACACACACGCACGCACGCACGCACACACACACGCACACGCACACGCACACGCACACGCACACACACACACACACACACACACACACACACACACACACACAGTAATAGTAGTTATTTCCTCTCTGGGTTTTTTTCCTCTCTCTGTCACTTCACTGTTGACATCACAGAGCTATGTGGGGATAAAGAGGCGGAGAAAAAACAATAACAGACCCATTGACCCCCATTTCACAAACCTTGGGGGTATGGGAGAAATCCACTTACAAGCCTGAAACAGAGCAGCTGATTGGGCCTCAATAGGCTTTCTATTAGGGAAGAGAGGAAGGTCCTGACTGTTGCCATTGCTGCTCCTCAGACTGATAGTGCAGATTTACATCTCCCCTCTACTTCACCTGGGTTGAGACACCAATGCTGGACTGTATCTCCAATCAGAGGGAAAATTGGATAAGCTTGCAATGCAGTTATTCAGCTTTATATTAATCTGCACTGCGCCTTGTAAAATAAGCAATCTGATCATATCACTCCTGCTGCATCTATTTTAATAAAATATTACAGTGGACAAACAACGCAAGGCCACCGCGGTGTTGGAACACAAGAATTAGAGCAAAATGATTTTCAGAAGCATGGGCACCTGTGGCCACAATATATTTGTTTCATTTAATATTTATTTTTGCCCGCTGCATTTCAAGTGATTTAGAGCTCTAAATACACCTTTCTACAACAAATTAAGATAATGCTCCATGTCTAAGATTCACATTAAAACCAAGGGTCTTCCCTACAGACATCCACCCTTGCATCACTTCCTATACTTAAAACAAAACCTCAGGTTAATGATTCTGTAAATTTCCCCTCTCTTACAACTTTAATTGCCCAACAAAAGAGAAACATGGCTCTGGGAGTGGGATGTGATCCTCTTCTGGCATAAGCATCAGAATGGAGGCTCACTTTGCTTTCTGTGGACGCTGCTGGTTGACATTTAACATCACAGAGACAGGGGAGGTGCAGAGCCAGGTGCCCTACATGCACATCTGACCCCCTGCTAATGTCAGATGGGGGGAAGGTCCCACACACTCACCCTTGCTTCACTCACACAAAACACTACAAGGCTGCTTAGTGCCAGGTATTAGTCTCAGTTATTACAGTTTCCTGTTTTTTTTTTTATCTTTATCAAGCAGAAGATGCAATTCATTCAAAATATCCTAATTTTAGAAACCATGTATGCTTTGTATTGCAATAAAATTCAAGCTACAGTTTCCACTGCAAAAACAAACAGACTGATAATGCATCATAGCAGGAAATATGAGGGTGTGGGTGATCACATTTTGATGTCCTTTAAATTTACTTTAAGTCAAATAACAAAATTTCAGCCCAAGAAGCGAGATTCTTCCTATTCCCTTTCTCTACAATATTTTTTTTTTTTTACTGAGATCCCAGGTATTGTTAAATTGGCATAATTAAAAGTAATTAAGAAAAACAATAAAAGAATGTGAATGATCGTCTGTAAGCAAAGTTGCTAACTTTAGAGAACATTACAGATGCAGCCAGCAGGCCTGTAACCCAGTGCAGATGACCTGGTTCTGCTTGCACGCAACCATGAAATAACAACTGCTGTTTGGTGTTTGATGTTAGATTGGGGAGCGTACTGTCCCTGCTCAGGAGAGGCAGGCGCACGGTGAAGTCAGGATTTGTCTGTTAAAAAAACATAAAATGGAATCAGGTCAGGTCCTGAAACAAAGAGGGATCTCCTGGATTTTTCTAAAAAATTTGGGTAGTACTTATTTTAGGTCAGGCCTGGCTGAATAAACAACATCACAAACCACATAGTCTTTGTTTACATTACACTTAAAGATATACTTTTATTGTACGCCTCAAAGCTGTTTATGAGAGGCAAGAGGCTAAAGAAATGTGGCTCTAAAATATGATGCTTATTACTTCTTTAAATCAATTAAATTGGTGTTACTGCTATTGTGGTCACTGCACAGTTCCCATGACAACCACACATATGCTGTGATATATAGGAAAATTGTGTTTACTATTTGGAGAGAAAAACAAGCCATAAATAGTTTTTTATATAAATATTTCTATCAACAAACTGAATTCAATTATGTGACAAATTCTCCAACACAAAGAGAATGCATTGTAATTATAGATGAAGTTAATTATCTTTAGGAAATAAGAAACCATTTCAAATTGTTTATTAAAGGTAGTAGATGCAAAATGTTCTCAAATTCATAATGTTCAATATTTTTAGATTACAAATATGACTGAAGACTTCATCGTTATTTAAGAAACTTGTTCTCCAAATCTTCCACTATTTGATAGTTCATGTTGTTCTAGTCAAATATACAGTATGCCCCCTTGTTCCTATCTGGTTATGCAGCTATGCTTACATGTCTGTAATGCTTATCTAACATAAGACAGTCATATTTCATTTAAGGCAGGAAACAATAACTTTTTGTTCCAGTTTAACAACATGAATATTCAGGATATGACTGACTGCTCCACCACAAAATTACTATAAATATAGCATATAGAATTAAGTTCATTTGGAAATATATTAGAATTTGTTTTTTAAAAAAAGACAGAAAGACTTCCTTTGAAGTTGCTTTTTTAGATTTATCATCAACACAAAAACGAAAGCTAAAAAAAAATATTAAAATCAGGTTTGAGTTCAAAACAACGAGCTTTTCTTCATTAAAATCAAATTATGACTGAGGAGAAAATGAAGAAAAAATTCCAAGCAAACTTATAAGGCTAAATGACGAATTCATACTATTTTACAATTTTGGTGTGATAAATACTAGGTTAGATTTATCAACCTAAGCAGCCTTGGTGTAGAGAGCATAGCACAAAGAGTAGCGTCGTTGGGCTGTGTGTGTTTGGGTGGGGGAGGCCCGATGTATGATGCAAAAAATGAAGGGGGGGCTGACAGAAAGTCTGCTGTTATTAAAGCATCTCGTTGCTAAAACTGATGCAACTACAGCGTTTACTGCTGCAGAGCACACAGCCTGTAGCAGCATGGACACCTTCCCCTATGGACACACGTACAGATTTTCATTTACACTTCGATACACTGCTTCCCAAAAAGACCAAGGCCGATTCTTTAATGCCCACAATCACCGTTCTTTGCATTTCATGCAGCCTACGTTATCTTGTAGCGTGCGTACGGTTATTTCATCGCGAGTGAAAAAAAAAAAAAAGCTTTTTCCTTTTTTTATTGCATTTTCCAACAAGTGCGTTTCATGCGGCCGACCTAAAGAAGAAGCCTTGCTTTGAGAACACAACTAAGAAGTATTTTCGGCGTAGAATACACGTGGAAACACTGTGTTTTAATGTCTTAAAGTTCACGTGGACACCGTGTGAAGAAATCTGTGCACGTGAAGGGCGTTACAATCCGGCAGCTCCGGTGTGTTTTGGTGCAAACTAATGCTATTCAAAATGAGAAAACGCAACCCCTCACAGCATTATTTGATGCTACTTTGTCACATCGGTTCAGCGCCGTGCAGACAGTTATACCCCCTTTAGTCCTTTGAGTCCTCAAGTGTGGAAAACAACGTCTCACTGACTGCGACAGAAATCCCATCCCAAAGACGTGGAAGGCAAATCCAACAGCCGAGAGAAACAGATGAACGAGCTGTAGTTTCATAAGTAGTCCAAATCCAGTTAGCCGATTGTTTCCATGTGCGCAGAGCCCCAACCTCAACTTTTACAAACTTCATCCTCTGTCCAAATGATGGAATTTGCATCTGCAGCCACTAGTTATTACTTTCATTCCCCCTCACTTCTTTTTGTCTCCCCCCCCTGCTCCCCCTTTTTTTTCTGAAACCATGGGGCCCAGTGGCTGCCTCTTGATTCATAAATGTTTATGTGTTTTGAAGTGCGGGACAAAAGGGGGTGGCCCCTGTGACCCCTAGGAGCCCCGACCTTGTGCAGGTTCATTGTGAGGCTCTGGGAAAGGGGGCTTTTGGGACGCAGACCCCGGGCCACTGACCCACACACACATCCCAGAGCCCTGCCATTCATCTGTGCACCGCTGCATGTCGCCCCGCAGCTCCTATTGTTTCAGAGGGAACAATAGCTCTCTCCCACCCCCCCCCACACACACACACACCTCTATGCAGCTTTCAAACTTCCCTCCACATGTAGCCTGATGCAAGCCCCGGCAGACTTTCCCTCTAACCCTTTAAATAAGGAATCAAACATGTTGACAAAACGTTAAATCTGTAAATGGTGTCTTCACCCGTGTTGCATCACGCACAAATGTTGCATCATTGCGCAGAGTGGGATCTTGCAGCCGTCAAAAGGCCAACACTGTAACAGAGTGAAACAAAAAAAAAACAACTATTAGAGAGAAACTGTGAAAGGAGAGGGTGTGGATGAACTGACAGAATGGGAAAACAACGTGAACAACACCTACAGGCTATTTGTGACGCTAGAATCAGGTTAGTATTAATAGATTGAAGGTATAAGTAGGCATTAGCAGGCCTGTGTGTTTCAGGGTGAGTGAGGTTACTTAAGTGACATCATGCATGGGCTCCTGCTTTCGATTGGATCTTTGCCTGGGAGTCAATCACGACAGGAAGTGAAGGGGATACAAACGAGCAGTGCAGGACTGCCACTTGCTTTAATCAATTACTACCTACAGTTGCAGCAGAAAAGAAGAAAACTAGAGCTCCTCACATTTTGCACGTGTTAATTTGAGGAGAAATAGTTTGCATGTAAGAAAAGACCTGTCAAAGAAAACACAACTTAAACATTTAACATGCGCTGGAGAGAAGATTTTTTTTCCCATTATGCCTGCAGACAGGACATATTCATTTTCAATCTTTGGTGATACATTTCCCTCAGTTTGTCTTGCAAGGTTCAATGTAAAATTGGACTTCCACAGCATATGGGTCCTGTGTTTGAATCCTAGCGGCCTGGTGCGTGAAACTGCTACGCACTAATGGACCTCTGAAGACAAACGGCATTGAACGTGATTAAGTGTGGCCGGCTACAGTACAGTGCTTTCCTGGGTTATAATATTTATGCACATGTAAAATACAACAGTCCTACAGCAGAGTGCTATGAACGCCACAAAAGTAGCCGTAAAATGAATGCAAACAATTACATACTATCATGCACAAATAATAACATCAAAGCAGGAATATAGGAAAGGCCTATTGCAAAGCGCGAATAGGATTAATATTCGCCTGTCAGTGTGAGCGAGCGCGCAGTCGTATGCATAAAAGTGTGTGCGTGTGCATGTGAGGATAGAGAGAGAGAGAGAGAGAGAGAGAGGGGGGGGAGAGAGAGGGAGACTTTATTGTAATGCACAGAACGACCTGCCCTCTTTTAAAAAAAAAAAAAAAAAAAAAAAGAAGGCGAGAAAGCGCAGCCATGCTTTGCGGAGGCTCCAGCATCGCTCTCATTAGTAGCTCCAGCTCCTAGGTGAACGGACACTTTGCTCGCCCGCCTCTGCACACCCGACAGGAAACCGGGAATACAAGCCACCGCGATGCCTCAGTGATGTAAAGATCTGCATCGAAGTGATACCGCCTACAAGACGAAATCAAACAGCAGAGCAGAGGATACATGTTAGCACAGTGCACGGTGTGCTGGGATCCACCATATGGCGTGGAGCAAGATCCTGGTGAGTATCTTTTGCTTGCGTTCGCTTGAATGCTCGATTCTTTGATCATGTATGGATCAAATGAATTGCAATCTTACTTTACGCGTTAGTAGCGTGTATGTGCATTACAATGCATTAGAGGTGAATGCTGATCATTTGGAGAGATGTTGGTCCTGTACTCTTCCCCCTGCACGTTGCACTTGCCGTTGTTATCGCGGGCTATAAGGAACCCTACACCATTTTCAAGAAAGGAGATGATAAAACAGCAGAGCGAAACATCAAGCGGGGCGGATAGATATTTTATGTCGACGGTTGCATAATCAATAAGAGACAGGAGGAGGACGATGCAATTCCGAGCCTCGTCGTTTGTCCGTTGCGCGGTGCTTTAGGACAATAGAGGTCGTTTTCCTGTCGGTGGTCAGAAACGCGGAGAGCAGAAACACGACGATGCGCCGCGATAAAGCGCCACATTACAGTCGACGCGAGAGAGTCGAGCGGTTTTCAGGGGATGGGGACGTTCCGTCTAAAATGGCGTTCCCCTTTGTTTCTGCATCCCTCTACTCTCTATAACAGCGAGTGGGTAATTCTGTGCTATTACCATATCTACGAGCCTGCGCCTCTTCACTCCTACTGTATCTGCAGAACACTGATTCACATGCAAGTGGATTCCGATGTTTGATGGTGGAACACGAGCTGTCAGATGGAGAAGTGGTCATCTGTATTATGGGCTCAGAGGCTCTGACAGGATGAGACCTGAGAGCAGGCGAGACTCTAATTATGACAAGACAGCACTGTCTTCAATTGAATTTCAGCAGATCTTAGCCTTCATTAGTCTCTGTGTATGCTACAGCACTGCCGATTATACCAAATTATAACTGCATTTACATCTGTGTCATCCCTGTGTCACTATTTTCATTAAAGTCATTTATCACATGAATCGACCCTTTAGTTATCATAACAGACAGACTATTATGTAAATCTTATTTCAATGACAACAAATCATCAACTGTAGCTCATCACATGGAGTGATTTTAAAGCAACCTACACTTACATCAGTGTGTGTGTGTGTGTGTGTGTGTGTGTGTGTGTGAGTGTGAGAGAGAGAGAGCGTAAGAGTGCATGTGCGCATGTCCAATTGTAAGAGTATGATGATCGTGAGTGTGAGTGTACACGTGTGTTCCCTTTTTTTTTTTTGACAAGTGAAATGTTGCATAACCGTTCACAGCCAATGCCAGATTTAGGGCTTCACAATTTGCGGGGCCATTGTTGGCATTTCCTCTGCCGGTCCGTACACACACACACACACACACACACACACACACACACACACACATACACACACAGGCACGCACGCCCCGAGTATACCAACCCTCCCGCAGAACTATTACCACATATCGGCGATCAACGTTAATAATACTTCGAATTGGAGTCGTCAATTTCCCTCCTAGTTTCAAGGACACGGGGCAGTCATGAAGAGGACGCTGGGTAATATAGAGGAACATCTGTTTGCCCAGTGACGTCACCCCCCCCCCCCCCCCCCCCTTCCTCCCCCCTCATCCCAATCCTCTTGTGCTGAAGGCAGATGCCTCATTTGTTTGGCTGAAGCTCCATTAATCCCAAAGTCAGAGGAAAAGACCGGACGGAGAGAGATCAGTCCCATTGAGGCGGCGGCGATGGTGCGCTCGCGCTGCGCAGCTCGGGCTCGTGGTGTTCCGGTCGGTGTTCCGTGGTGGGAAGCGCGTGCAGAGACGCCTATACGCTGTGTTTAGGAAACCCGCAGTTATCAAGACTCTTCGGCTGCTCTAAGTGTGATTTGCGGCAGTTTTAACGTGTGACCCGCAAGTAGACGCTGCATGCTCGTGTGTGTCTGTGTGCGTGCTGAGAGAGAGAAAAAAATGCGTGACAAGGAAAATCAATAACTCGGACATGGAATGTGACTTTTTTTTTTCTGGTTTATGGACGCCAAGTGGTTTTTAATTTATACAGGTCAATGTGGGATATGATATTCTACAATTTGCATTTCTGTTTGAAGTTCATGACGCATTTTTCTTGTCTTTTTTTTTTGTTGCAGGAACATTCTGGGATAATAAGAGGACTTTAAAGCTTTCTGCAGTTTTGGAAGAAGCTGTCGAATAAGAACCATCACAGGAGCCATTTTTCGACTGCGAGAGCTTCCCTGGGAAGTATAATCATTTTGTCAGCCAACTACCTCTTGGTCGTTCTGCGTCCAAGTCATGTAACTTAACCTCGTCCCTTCATGTTGAATGATTTTGTACAAAATAAGGTAGGCCTGCACACCAACCGGGAGAGGATTTGATCTCTTTGGATACGTGTGGGAATATTGGCATTCTTTTATTTTTTATTTTTAGCCCAACTTGACATCCTGATACATGTTGTAGTTTCATGACAACGGCCTCCAATCTGCAATAGTAAAGTGATATTTATAAAGTCTGAGTAACGCTGAAGGTTTAAGGTGTGTACCTATTTCCAACAGTAGAGTGAATAGAGATGGTCGACACACTCGTCCACACGTGCATGCATACACACACTCAGACAAGCGGGTTGTGTCTCTCCGTGTTCACAGCGGACCTTGATTTAATGTCTTACAATTAAGGCACGCGGTGAATGCCAAGAGATGATCCTTCCTACCTCGGAATCTGTCACATCTCTACTGTTTCTATTTGTTGAAAAGGCAGCATATTTGTGTCTTTCACACACTGCAGGTATTTCTGTCGTTTCCAAATGTACCGCATGATTTATGTACTGCACACTCTCCCCTCTCCTTCAACAATAAAGTGAATACACACAACCATTTTACTGCTCTGTTTTCTATGTTGTCTTCATTTGATGGCTACTGTGCGTTTGTGAAGTGTGTGTGTGTGTGTGTGTGTGTGTCAGCTGGAGCTGTCCATTAACATACACACACACACACAGGCTTGCCGGGGAGCGCTGTCCACCCTCTGTGGTGCTGAAATCTGCGCACCACCGAGCAGCCTTTTGTTTCACTCTCCTGCCAGAGCACACGCGGAAAAGGGCCTCGACTGTGTTACAGTGGTACAGGAATGCAGCCCGGACCCGGCGACGTATTACCTGAATGTACACAGGAAACACACCAACACAAGCGAGGGTGTGGAAAAAAAATCCAGAAAACCTTCATTTTTGTTTTTTTATTACGTCTAGCTGTTCGTTTGAAGACATGTCTGTAGACAAATGAGAAAGGGAAAATCTGCAACAAGGATGTGAAAGAGGTGTCAATTCTGTCGTCTCAAGTCTCTCCTTTAATACTATATTTATGTCTTCTAATATCTTTAACATAACGTCATAGCCTACTTATTTTTCTTACAACCTAGCTCAAATGTACTGTCGTTTATTTCAAGAGTGATCAAATCTGCAGTGGAAGTCAGTGAACATCGTGTTCCAGCGACATGAGAAGCAGTACTTGTAAAAAAAATAAAAAAATTAAAAAAAAGTACATTTTCCTCATTCTGCAATAACCTAAAACGGGCATTGCATGACATGGATATTAAATAATGATTTATTTGATCTGCATATTAATTTCCATGCAGTCGGTGTGAGTGTGAATGTAAATGAGGAGGTTGGTCGAGCAGCTCGAGCAGTAACGAACTCAAATGTCCGATTAAATCGCCATAAAAGATGTTTTAGAAACACAACATTTGATGGAACTGATGAGACAAAGTCCAGCAACTGAAAGAGTGTTAAGGTATTTTTATCGGATCAAATAACATCTTCCTGTCTCAGTCTGCCGCCTACCGGCCCTCTGTGGAACTGCACCCTGTTTTAAATCGTGGTGGAGACGCAGGTTTACCCCAGAGTTGAGCGTTTCACGATAGAACAACTGAAATCGCGACAAGATTTGTAGACTTAAAACTTACACTATCCCAAGCATGCATAATTAATTGCTTTTAAATACAAAAAAAAATAAAAACACAGGCTTTCTTTCACGGAATTTGACTGCACACCATAAATCAGATTTTGATTAATCACACGTTATGGAGGGCATGATTGGTGTGTGCGTGTGTGTGTTTCAATTTCCTTAAACAACTTTAATAATAAAAATCCTGTAAAAAATAAAAAAACAACACATCCTGAAATTAGAAGTGATAAAAAAAGAGGCAAATAAGTAAAGGAAAGAGGCATTAATAAATATATATTAGGTATGATCAACTTCCACAGCGTCTGTAATAACACGAGAACTAGGGAGGGGAGGGGGGAGGGGGGTGGGGAGCGACACTAAAACAGCATTTTGGTTTCCTATTAAATAAATAGAGCAGCCTACATGCCATGTCATGAATACGTTACACTGGAAGTTCCGGATTTAGAGCAAAACATGACCGAATTTAATTTTCATATCTGCTCTGTACAGCCTGAGAGTCTGGCCTCCACTGATAACCAACATCTTCAAAGTTGAATCAAATCCACGGGGATGCCGTAAAGCATGTTCATCATGCTCCTGTTTCCCATCATCCCCTCCAGCAAGAAGTACGTTTGTCTTTATAAGTCAAATGATGCTCTCTAGTGGTAGAAAACTATAAAACTAGGGCGCTCGAAATAATAACATAGTAGCAGATAAAGTCTTATATTTATATTTATAGCATACAACAAAAACAATTACAGCGAAATTGGATCATATTTCTGAAAGTAGTAGTATATATTTTGTATCTGGAATTATGCAGTCTAACAACTGTTATTGCTAAAAAAGAAGTATGTGGTAAAAATCCTTCACAGTATAAATATGGTTTTAAACAGCTGAGACACACTCTGTGTCTGAACTTGTCTTTTGTTCCAGTCTTAATGGACACTTGTTCTCTTTTCTTACCCAGTTTAGCCTTCAATGGTCTCTTCATTACCAAAGTGCTGACAGACTGTGGCTGTAATGGCTGTAGCAGCATCCTGGCCCATCTTGTCTCATTAGCCGAACCTGATTGGCCATGAAGGTGTTCTCTTGCTGTTTCAGGATAAAGTGACTGTCTCTGCCACTCGTAAGATCATAACTCCTCAACTACTCTGCCCTCCATGGCCTCTCATGGAGCCTGAGCCGAGAGAGCAAACGAACACTAATTGAAATATGCTGGAAAAGGGGATAAAACCTTCACCTTGGATGTGTTGAGCAAGTGTTGGCCTATTGCATGTGTGATGCTGCTGCAAAAAACATTCAGCCCCAGTTATTTACAATATGACAATTTAGCATGAAAACACTTTTATTCTGATTACAAATTAAGTAAGCAGACCAGATATTTGGTATTTAAATTCCCATAGTGTATATATTATTCAAAAATAATGTATTGGCAAATGTCATGACAGTACCTATAGAAAAGCTGAAAGTAATAGATGCAAAAATATATATCTTTAAACACAAGGAGGTATTGTTGTCAAAACATTATATACTGCATACTTAATGTGTCTAAAATCAATGAATAAATAAGAGTTGCATTGCACCCGTCATGTGGTTGATGAAGAATGTCATTGTTAGTAATAAGTTGATGTGGAAGTTGGGATTAATTTGTGACAAATTTTTAAATCATGAATGATGTTAATTGACATTTTAAATACAGGGGACTTGTTTGAGTTGTCTCAAAAACACAGTGAGTAAATATTGTTTCTTGTTGAGACCTTTTGTGATCAACAAGATTTGTCAGAAGTGTTTTTTCCTGTGGTGAGGATTTGTTCTTTCAACTTTATTAGCAGTCACAAGTGGTGAAGTACAGTACACAGGTTTTTACAGTAAAGAGAAACATAAACAGGGAGCTATGGGCGCCCGACATGAAGCTAGGTTAAATGAGCTAAACTTCTGTGTGAGGACAGATACGATGACCTATGCCATAACTGCACTCAGAATGAGCAGTGAAATATATTTTCAGCATTATTTATAGAACCAGACAATGATTAAACGGAGAAACATTCAAATGTTGCACATTTCCCTTCTCTCTTTGTCTTAATGTTATCAAACTATGGACATGGACTCTAAACAAACTCTCTTCTTCTCGTTTCTCTTGGCAAACATTATTGTCTTCAGTGTGTGACATACTGGAGGGGGGAGTGCAGACTTTTCTTCACAGCTCTGATCTAACAACACAATATGTATCTGCCAGGGTAGCATCTCTTGAGGGTGAAAAAATCCACACCACACTGGTTGTGGTTTTAATATATATGGGGGTCATTTGCTACCACGGCTAAAGGTATCTTTAATGTGGGCAGCACACATGCCATGGTAACTAGCCATGGTAACTTGGAAGTGGAAAGACTTTTTTTTGTACTTAATGCTTTGAGGCAGTTATCTACAAATGGCTTCCAGGGGAGAGTCATTACAGAAAATGTTTTTTGTGCAAGTCTGAGGTGAAGAAGAATGTTTCCCCTGTGCAAGAGTTGGTCACATGTACTTTGGGGTTCCCTTGGCAACAGCGAAGATATCTTTGGAGTTTAGATAAGACTTGTCTGTTGTGTAAAAGAGCTCAGGACATAACAGCACCACGGACAGCTCTACTATCCACCGACAGCCTAAAGTGCCTGCAAATAGATCTCTGCCTGTCATTTAAATGGAATATTAAAGTCATTTTAAGTTTTGCTTTCAGAATATTTGGGGTCTGCCAATAAGATTCTTAATGCAAGCTAATATGCAATCAAACAACTTTCTTTACATCACTTCTGGCAGATTGTTGCCCAGACATCCAGACTTCCCTTTAGTTTGAATTCACAAGCTCACTGAGGTTACATGTGATGTTATCGATTATCAGTTTAAAAGAGCAAAGGCAGAGTAAAACGTCAAGCATATTCTGCATCTGCACAATTGTTTAAAGCTTATTGTTACTTAAGATGAATGTTTTACACACACTTTAAATAATGAATGGAAATATTCACTAGAATTAAGAATATATTGCTATTTTTACTTTATACAACATTCCAACAGGGATCATGGGGTTAAAAAAAAAGCTGGTTAAATCTCGATGATCCTGATGCAAGTTTGACTTCCATTACAGTTGCACTACACCCCACAGCCCATTAGATGGCAGTATAAGCACAAGTTAATATTTGGGAGGGCGCTGTGTAATGGGAACTCTGATACTTTGTGTAAGATAGACATATATATAACCAGAAACAGAAATCCATGTTCAAGTTTGTAGAAATTTACCTCAGAAGTAAAAGCACGTTTGGGAATTTTCTTTTTTTTTAAGTGCTAGGATTTTGGGAAACAAAATCTCAACAACAATCTGAAGCGTAATCAGTAAAGTTTAAAAAGAAAATGTGATCTTTGCTCTGAAACATGTCATGGATTGTGGTATCACAATCAAAGAGAACAACGAGAAGTCCTTAAACACGCCAAAAAAAAAAAAAAAAAGTCTTCATGTTGTGAATTATTGTGACTAAGTAAAGAAAATCCCCTTCTATAAATGCTTAGGTTGAGATTGACAAAAGGAAAACATTCATTTGATTTGAAAATTTTCTTCGCAAAATAAATGTCCTACAATGAAATCACTGAATTTGTTCATTTGAAAAACCAAATGGCCTCGCACAAAGCGCCGTTATGAAGAGTATTTTACACACTCGGAGGGAGAGACTGCGCGCACGCGGTATTGTTTGTCATCGTTTAACTGCCATTAATTAAAACGTTAACATGATTGGGTGGAGAGTGTGAGGGGGAGAGGGTGTCTCTATCCCAATAGGCGAATCCCTTTTAATAACCCGCCTCGAGATAATGATGTAAAAAGACTCGGGCGTCTCGTGCGTAACGAGGATGATCGTGGAGATCCGGTGAAGGTGAATCAGAGACACAGAAAGAGAGAGAGAGAGAGCGAGAGAGATAGAGAGAGCGAGAGAGAGGCAGGAGAGAGCAGCACTTAATACACGAGTCTCCTCCTCGTCTCCACACCTCAGCTGACAAGTCAGGCCAGCCTGCAACTTCACACAACTAAACTCTTTACAGTCAAACAAGGGGAAAAAACTCAGAGAGACGCGTAAAGAGTTTCCAGGGGCGGAATCCACGCGGCTATGGACAGAAGGATGAACTTGAACGGCGGCGCAGCGGACATTTTTCACAAAACTCTCAGCGCAGTATCCACTAAAAAGATGGACCATTTCAGGTCGTCGGCGGGCATAGAACTGCCAGCAAGAGACCGCCAGTCACCTATCAGCTGCTTTGACCAGACCGACCAGGACCCGATCCAGCCGGGAGGACTGGCAGGAGGTAGAGGGGGGCCGCTGGGTCTGCCCACCGGATCTTTGTGCGTCAACTTCGGCGAGAGCGCCAACAGGACCTCGGTGGCCGAGAGCAGCGGCGGAGAGCAGAGTCCCGACGATGACAGCGACGGCAGGTGCGACATGGTGCTCCTGGCCGACGGGCGGACGGTGCCCGCGGGGAAAGGCGAGGGAGGTAAGAAAACCAAAGAGCAGAAAACATTGAGGCTAAACATCAACGCCAGAGAGAGACGGCGGATGCACGATCTGAACGACGCGCTGGATGAGCTCAGAGGGGTCATCCCTTACGCGCACAGTCCGTCGGTGCGCAAACTCTCCAAAATTGCCACTTTGCTGCTCGCGAAAAACTACATCCTCATGCAGGCACAGGCACTGGAAGAAATGAGAAGGCTGGTGGCGTATCTCAACCAGGGCCAGGCCATCTCCGCTGCCTCCATACCCGCCACTACTGCGCTTGCGAATCCCGGCTTGGGCGCGTACGACCAGCCGCCCGGATACCCCTTCCCCACCGGAGTGGCCGGGTCCTCCTGTCCCGATAAATGTGCCCTGTTCAACAATGCCACCTCCAGCCTCTGCAAACAGTGCACTGACAAGCCTTAACTTCGGCTCACGGACTCACTAAGAAGCACAGAAGAGAAGAGACACCACTTTTAAGGACACTTTTGGAGAGGAGAACCTGCGAGGCTGCTGTTGTCCAAGTCAGTAGGCTAGAGACAAAGAAGTAATGCCGATGAATACTTTTATAATATTTACTAAATGCATTCACAACGCGCTTTTTTTGTTCAAACAATACTTGATTGTGTATATAAATCATCCTTGAAGTGCTGGTATGAATGACAGAAGACCAAACAGAAGTCAGTAGGCCTATGAATGACAGAGAGTTGTTGATCACTTGCTCTGTTCTGGACCTTTTGGAGATTTTGGTGACCTGACAACCTGCGACTTTTCCCCCTTCCATCCTCACTTTCTGCTGCTTCCTCCCTTATTTATTTTATTGGGCCTATTTTGTTTCATACATCAGAAACATTTTTTGCTTTGCTAACTGGTTGAAGGCCTGACGAATGAACTTTTCGACTGAGCACGTGGAATGTCACGGTCAAGGAAAAGTTCAATGAAAATGATAAGTCTTTAGATCAGTCAGATATTTATGTGCTAATCCAGACAGTGTTAAGAGTTACTCACGAGAGTTTAAGTTCTTTTTGGAGGTATTGTGACGCAAAAATGGCAGACAAATTAAAAGAGCATGACTCCAGGTTTATCAGCTCTTACGATGTGTTGTTGTTTTTTGTTATTTATTTATTTGGCTATTTGTATGGGATATTTCGCTGCATTGCACATTGTAGTCTCTAAATTGGTGTAGGCTGTTTTTTGTTTTTTTTGTTGCGTCTTTTTTCCTTCTCACACAAACGATTGAGATCTTCGGATGAATCGCGTTGTCAGGTCAAGCTGTGGACTATTTGTTGATACTTTGGTTATTATATGAACGGAGAGGGCCATTTGTATGTATTTCAGTGTTAAAAAAAAGCTTTATTAAAATATTTTGAACAACAGAAAACTTTTGTTCTTTTTTTTTTTTTTTTTATCTGGTGTGACGTTTAGTGGAATCAAAGTATACTGACTTTTAATTTAATTTTTGAAAGAATCTTCTAAATTAATTTGTTACTTTATTTTGGTTGTACAATTTTTCAGCGTTTGTTCTAAAAAATTAGACATTTATCGTGTCTGTTTAAGGGGATGATTAAGCTTTGTTGTTGTCAGTCCAGGGTCCAGTATGCTCATTTTCTGTTCCATCAGGACCGGTAACTTTTCTCTTTTTTTTTGGTCCAGTCGTGCTTGGTGAATTTCATCTTGAGGCAGAAACTTAATGTTTTTTCCTCCTCGGATAAAAACTAAACAAAAACTCCAGCGACCATTATTATGATTGTTAAAAGAATTAGCATGTCGCTGTGTAATAGTATGTTAATTCGAAAACAAGTGCGCATGAAAACTAAACTGTAATACCTGGCGTTACGTAATGAAACACATCGTTAAGGCAATTAGAGCTCCAGAATGTGATTAAGGAATGTAATTACGACGCTGATCATTGCCGTAATTTGGTGTCTAATCATAACGCAGCCATCAGCCATCCACGCGCCCTTTGTCCTCCTACTGTCTCTGTCCACATCATAACATCCGGATAAAGACAACAGTCCTAAAACATCCCTGACATATCTCAAACTAAAAGCAGAAACTCCTCGTGAATATCGATCTTCAGAATCAAGACATCACCTTTTTGAATCTGGTGGAATCCCTGTAAGGTCAACTGGTCACTATATTTCTCATTAAGCACAAATCCCGTGAGACTAGTATTCAACTCATAATCTGAAAAGTTGTCATTGCCTAATAGAAACCACATTTTCATTGAGGATTAGGCTAGAAATACTTTGCCACAGAGAAAGTAAAGCCAGTGCGTTTGAAATAGTTCAGCACCATGGACAGAGGCAACAGATTTTTAACAAAACCTATTGTGCAATTATGTAATTAGAAATAACGTTATTAGTGTCCTGACATCTTAGTATTTATAGATTTCACTCATTGGAGTATTTACTTTTTTAGTATTTATGACTTTATACTTTCCTTATATTAGATTTAATGTTGTGTCATAAAAGGAATCTGAATCTGATAGTGAGGATCATTTTAAAGCACAAAAGAGACGAACACACATCTTAGTAATTCTGTGGAAGCATAAAAAATATATTTCTTTGCAGTTGTTTTCAGTCCAGATGAAGAAATGTTTCAGTTATAAGTGAATAAAACCAGAGAAGTTTACATCCATCCAAATATATATCCATTTCTCCAAATGGACTTAAATGCAGCAGATAAATAAGAACAAACCACAGAAACGATTAGATGGAACATTTGATCCATGATTTGTTTTTTTTTTATCTCTTTTTCCTCAAAAACAACAACAACAACATTTTTCTGAAGAGCGAACTATGGTTTTCGAGATGATCTCAGCTTTGTGTCAGTGTGAAGAGCTTTTCGGACAACAGGGTCATTACAGTGTCTTGTTTAATCCCATCATGCTCTCCTGTATGCCTCGAATCTTCACAGAACAGCTCTTAATCAAGAATGGAAATAATCAGGAGACATCAGAGCAGCTCTGGCATGAAAATCCTGTCAGCAGCACAGTTGGGGGTTCATCTGGACTCTGATATTTTAACTTGTCATGTAGAAATGTATTTATATTTCCACCTACTTGAAAGAGAAATACTGTTTGGTAACTGAGACTTCACAATAAGCATTAATTATGCAATATGCATTAATGCACAAATGACTGGAGCATTTAACCCATACTAATATTCACATTAGCCCAGAAGAGGAGATTCCCCAGGGGAGAGACAGAGCCATATGCGTGGGGAAAACAGAACACACTTCCAAAGGAAGCAAACCACAGCAGAGAAAAAAAAAAAAAAACAGTTTAAAGGCAAAGACAATCTCACATCCAGAAAAGGGAAGATCATGTTTGGCTGAAGCAACACAAGAGTTACATGTAAAGGTCCTGGAAATGTTATGTTGGTGGGTCAGACAGGACTGAAAAGAGTCAAATCATGAGGCTTTAGTTTCCTTTAGTGTCCACCAAACACAGCCAGCAGTCATAACAGGCTACATGGCTTCTATTCATGAGTCTAATAAAGCTGAATCTGTCTTAAAGGCGTTTACAGCGAGTCTAGGGGCTCATGAATAAAAGTGGAAGATAAAAAACAGCCCCTTTTCATAAACCATAAAATGTCCAATTTACCATATCAAGGGACAGCAGGGCGTCTATTCATAACGCGGCTGTGATGAATGCCAAAGATGATAAACATGAAAGTCAAAATATACATAAGAGTGTTGAATTGAAATGCCCTCTTCATATCAGTAAGAGTCCAAACTGGGGCGATGGATCCCTCCATGCTGTGTCATACACTGAGTCTGGAGATATATGTGCTGCACCGGCTGAGGCTCCAAATCAACTGCTGGTTGGTAATTCACTTTTGTCAGGCCACTGATAGCAGTGCATAATGTTGTCTTTGTATCGTGTACACAGAATGCAGGCTAATAAAACAGAGCAACTATAGGACTAAATCTGGTTTAATGTATTCCAAGTACTTTTAAAGACTTTATCCTTTATGATAAGCTGTGGCGGCGTAGTATTAATTAAATAGCTCTACATACACATGCTCTACATATGGAATAGTTTCCACAATAGAGAACCAATTTCTTCGTGACAGCAAACCAAGAAACACAGAACGGCTCAGTTTCCTCTTCTGTATTTATACAACTGTACTCGAAATATTCTCCATGTATTAAAAAAAAAAAAAAAAACGCACAGCACATGGATTTGGTATTGGATGTAGCGGAGAAGTCATGATCAGAGATTTAAGTAGTACAAGAAACTTCAGTGTGGGTTAGGGTAGGTAGATTAACCCTAACCCTACTACAGAGTCTGACTCTTCAATTGTGTTTCTTTAACGTTCATAGAGTCTTGACTTTGAAAGTGCAGACAGGTTCCCATTTCACCTTGTTCATATTATTTGGTATTGTTCTAAATTTGTAGCACAATTTTCAAAAGTCTGATAAGTTGATGATCCCGGCAACAGCTGACACTTAACCGAGGCCAAATGAACTCTCTCCCTCTTCTTGGTTCAGTAACACTGTTGTCATCCTGTTTTAACAAAGCCATACAGCACTTTAAATGGCAGAAAAAAAATCATGAATGTACTTCATTTTTTAACTTTTAAACTTCAAAGATGATCTTTATCACATCTGTTAACACGATATATTACGATGCCTTCATTGATCTTTAAAGGGACAGTCCCCACACTCCAGCTTTATTTGAGTTCGTCTTTCCTGTATCTTTCCCTGTTTTTGTTGTGTGTTTTTTTGTTCTATATGAAAAATCAGATACAGTCTTTCCCTTCAGAGATTGTTTTCAGAACCTCGGAGCTGTATGATACAAAAATCTGACAGAATGACTAAAACAGCCAGGATATAAAGAAACCGTGTTTTTAGCTTCAGACACTTAAAACCATTAATACATCAAAAAAAAGAAGAAATTCCAACAGGCCAATTTTCTTGTAATACAAAAAGCTTGCTGTACATTTCTAATTGTATGTTTTGCTGGTTACCTAATGAGCTCTTAATTCATTATAGTGGGATGTTTTTCCTCTCTAAAGCAGCCTGGAGGTCAGGTAAACATATGGTGGCGTGTTTAGCTCTGAAAGCTCTAACAGGGTACAATAAATGACGTAGTAACGAGTGATTATCCTCTCATCTGGAATACAATTGTTGAGTAACATCTCTAATATTCCAACTGCCTCCATATTAATCAGATTACAGTCCCAATCCCCTAATCCCTGTTTACCGATGGCTCCGTCTTTGGGGCCGTAATCTGATGTTCTTTTATTCTTCTGGGATTGAAACATGTCGTTGCAGAGCGCAGGCATTTGTGATGTTGTTTGGACTGAGTCGACTGTTGTTGTTTTTTTTTTCACTACAACAATTCACTCTGGTTTTGAGTAAACAAACACAGGTGCACTAGAGTAAAGTGCTTTCATTGCGCAAATATCAAAACAGAATAAATTATATTTGAAATGCTGACTGAAGACGATTCATCCAGTCTTTGGTTGTTCTGTTACGCCGTCGCTCAAAGAAACCTTGATTTTCTATCTGATCTTTTTTTTCCTCAAGAAAACTGCTTGAAAATGTCTCTTAAATTGGTCAAAATAAATATATTATTAAAAAATATATTTTATATGTTTAAGTATGCAATTAACAGTTTATGATATTTCTAATTATACAGTACCACCAAATTAACTGTTGGTCTATTATGGCCTATTCCTAGACAGCTTTGAACTTTACATTCCTGTGACCTTCACATTGAAATAATGTACCACTGTTTGATTAGAGAGCTCATACTGACACTGCAGCCTCTCTGGATCATGTGAACAGACTTGGAAAAAAAAAACACAGGGACTCTATCAACAGTACTAAAAACTTCAGTCACACTGAAATAAAAGGGGCAAAAACATGAATTTGGAAATGTAACACTACAGGCTTGCTGGGTTCTCTACATGTGCTGTAGGTCTGTGTGTGTATGGGCACTTGTGTGTGTGTGTGTGTGTGTGTGTGTGTGTGTGTTTTGGGGGATCACTTGTCCTTATCAATATGCAGATCCCGAGCCCTCTCAGGGTTCATTAAAGCTAAAGCGAGGTGGATTTCATCTCCACTCTCTGATAGTCATTAACTCTGGCTTCCAGATTGAAATAAAGACATGAGATGACACAATAACAGCGTGAATCACTCACTGCTCACTTCATAGACCCACACACTCTCTCTTTGTTTCCCTCTTACACACACACACACACAGGCTCAGATATCCTGAGAGAAATGAAAGGCTTGACCAAGAGAGAGTTATGGTTGAAGCTATAAAGAGGTAACTGTCTCATAGAGCCTAAATTGTGTGTTGTGGTTACAGACAGCTACTTGTTTACGTGTTTATCAAACAACTATTCATTACCTGATTGCTGGACAGATTTCTGATTAGACTCTAATCTGAAGATTAAGATGCACAGCATACAAGGTTAACTACATAGTAAACAAAGGCATAAAAGCAATGAAAACACGGACTGCTTCCAGTTCATTCACTGAAATTCAATCAATGGCATGCTTTCTAGGGATATAAGATTATAAAGTGGATTTTGACATACATGTGGAGAGAAAAAACAGGCGACCTGCTTCCCTCTTGAAAAATCTGTCATGTTAGTAGAGCATGAAACTGCGGCCGTTAGTCTAACACTTGCTTGGCTGATCATCCTGATGTGCAGAGTGCTACTCCAGGCTTCAGTGTATCTGTCTGAGCAGAGGTCTTTAACAGCCATGAATGCCAAGCATGGGGGAGGCAGGCCAGGCCAAGCGTAACCAAGGCGGCCCAATGTCCTTGGCTCCGCGGCGGCCTTCACCTCACACTCCCTGCACAGTGAATTTTATGGCTAATTTCCGGCAATTTATCCTGGCACTTTCAGAAGAGACATTCCTGCGGGAATAATGTGCATAATTTGCATAAATCATCCTGATAGAATGCATATCAGCATGTAACCCCCCTCCACCCCCCATCCTGTCTCATGCTGCAGCGTTTACTTTGTAATCAAAACTGACTCTTTTCCACCAGCGGATGCACAACAGCCATGAGAAAGGGGTCTGAGTTTAGGCGAGTAATTACAGAGAAATGAAACCAACACACAGAGGCTCTTGGACAAAAACGACAAATCAATATAATCATCATTTTTGGAAAAACAAACTCAGAATTGTTTGGAATTTCCTTATTCAGCATTAGAAATATTTGAAAGTGAACAAAAAAAAAAGTTTGTTTCTCTATATTTACTCTTTTTAAAAAAAAAGTGATGCTACTGTAAAAAGACGACTATTCTCTGCTTCTGAAGTGCAGCTTTTTTTGAATAAAGCACAAAAACTCTCCAAAAGATGACTTACACTTTAACTAGGTGCCATCTAATCTGAGCCTTTTATCTCCCCACACGTTTCTTTGTCCTGTAAACTGCAGCAATGAGCCAACAGCCACAGTTTGGTCCACAGGCCTTATTTCAAAAGCCTCCTCTGTGTAAGCGACCGGCTGTCTGAGGAGAAGAGACGGGGGTCAGCATGCTGCATCCCCCCCCCCCCCTCCCTTGCTGTGATCTAATTTGACGTACAGTGAGAACATGCATATTCTCTTGGACTGCCTTTGTTACTATAATCAGCCGTGGTCAGATCGACTGTTGGCCGAGGGAGTGTGAGATGAAGGAGGGAAACAGTGGACTGTAGTAAGCTGAGATTTTGGATTTCTGTGCGTTCAGAGACATCCAGCCTGATGGAAATACTCTACAACACGCAGGCTGCAGAACGAGCTAGTGGCTTAACTAATCCGAGCGGACACACGGGCAAAACATGGCTGCACGGTGAAGAAGCCGTGCATTGTTACGTGCATTAGATTTTGTGACTGACGGGAAAGAAGTTGAAGTGTGTGTTTCTGTGTGCATTTAAGAGAAGCTCATCAGAGTGAGCAGTTTCGTGTTGCTACACTACCCGGCTCTTCCACTGGCCCTGATCCCAGAGTCTCAGATCAGATGGTATCACTGGTGACAACAGGACAGTCGTCCGCCGGGTGGACGTTAATCACAATAATACAGGGCAGGCTAATCACGACTCACTGATCAAGCGCTAAATGACATGCCTGCCGTACCCACTGTAACCAGCCCACTGCAGAGGGACTTGCACACCAAGAATGGCCCTATTTCAGGGGGGAGGATGGAGGAGGAGGCGGACAGTGGTTATGAGACTGGTGCACAGCCATCCAGACAATAATTACTCGATGACTGTGGTCACATTAGGAATCAGTCAAAGCAGATTAATTTCGACTGATAGCATTGGTCCCTCCTAAATGCAGATTTTCTTAATAAGAGTGAAATTGTGTTGCTGAGAGGGTTGGGGACTGTGAAGTCTGCTGTATGGGGGTCCTCCAATTATGTGGGGAGACAATGTCTTCTTATTTGCATGAATCAAACTGAACTTCTGAATGTCAGCGCAGAATTAGCACGCAAATGTGTTTTTCAAGTGGCCTGGTCTGATGTGTGTTTGCATGTGTAGACCGTATGTGCAGACACAAATAAGCTTGTGTGTGTGTGTGTGTACATGCCTGTTTGTGTGTGTGTGTGTGGTACAGTAGGCCTTTCACTAAATACCCAGAGACCCTGAGAATTACCCAGAGCAGAGAGGACAGCATCTGTTTGTGTGCTTGTGCCGAGCAAACAAGGCAATTTAGGGAACACCAAGGGAGCAGCTAATAAACACAACCTTATTCCCCCTTCCTCCTACACCTGGCTCTGAATAATACAGCGCTGCAGTGAGAACGTCTGCCTGTTTTTGGTTTGATTGTACGCTTGTGTGTGTGTTTATTAATACGCCAAGATCTGCTTGACCTAACCAGGAGGGTCACCTGTAAGTTAGCGTGTATATGAGTAGGTGTGTATGTGTGTCATTTAGTGCATGAGCAAATGTGTGTCGTAAGCATGTGACCATTCATCATCCTACAGTGAGGGGCATACCAGTGCTGCTGGGAAATGGCAGGTCTGCGTCCCATTATACCCTGGTGTCTTTGTCAGTTCTGCCAAAGCTGCGCCAAAATGTCTGCCCTGGATACCTGGCATAGAAACAGCACTGCACTGTTCACAAAAGGTGTATGAATATGAGGCTGGCAGGGACTACTTTCTCCCACATTGATGCTGGTCACAATGGCCTAATAACTGCATCCTTTTTTTTTTTTCTTTTTTTTTTTACAGGAAGAATACAACTGAGTTGACATCCAACCAGATTTAACAAATCGAGGGAGCAATATGGTTTAATATTCTATTCATTTGATTTTTTTATGCCATAACCCTGCAAACTGTCTGTCTTTTTCTGCTCAACTGTTGCCGTAAAAATGGTTTAATGATACCTGCAGCTTCGCTCACCGCCGCCACCGAGGATTCTGATATGTAGCCAAAGTGACACCCAGTGAAACCATGCATCAGACCAGACACAAAATGGCCGTCCAGTGCCAAACCCCACATTGGCTTTCACTTCATATCACACCAGAGGGCCGGGCAGAGGACTGAAGGCTTTACGTGGCATTAAGAGGAAAACCTCAGCCTCTGTCGACTTCTGTCACAAACAGGTATATAAAGCCTTTCATGTTAGTTCAAAGATCTACTTTCTTTTACCTGAACACGTGGTGTAAAAAACACAATTATTTCTGTATCTCATTTGCATAATCTGTGTTGTCTAGATATGTATTTGATCACAGCTCACAGACTGGCTCTATGATCCTGTTTGCCCTTCAACTATGAGCTCTTCAAGGTCTCCTCACCTCCTTGGTCATGTACCTGGCAGCCTCAGAAATTGGGCCTTGTTCCATCAGCCTTTGAGCCTTGGAGCCAAGAACATCCTGGAATAAAAGAGTAGGCGAAAATAAGTGCAAAAAGGGGAGATTATTCTGAGTTATTACATTGATTAGATTTCTAGAATGCTAATTAAAAGATGTTAGGACATGGGCCCAGCCAAGGATCAGTGGGTGCTAATAAGGACCATTAGGACTCTGTAATCTGTGCTGTAATGAGAGCGGTTAAAATGTTAAGTTTGCAGGGAGGAAAGTGGGGAGGTGGATGGACGGATGGCGAGCAATCCAGAAAAACCAATCCCACACTATCATTATAAGCGGTAATGGTGATGTTTCACAGCCTCAGCAAAAAGATAGAAATAAAAAGAAGATGAGTGAAATTCAATTACACCAAAGACTTTCAGAACAATAAAAACATTTTATTATTAGACAATTAACAGAACAGTTTAATGGTTGAAGGTCACATACCCCCTTGTCTTGTATTATGATTAGGTTTTTCAAAGTTACAGGGCAGTATCTTTTAACAGGGAACCAGATTCTCTTTCTTCATGTTTTATGATTTTCATACTTTCCATGATCTGCATAAAAGAGGGTTTTAAATTGTACTAAATTGTCTCAGGTGCAGAGTACAATGTCACAGTTTCTATGGAAATGTTCTGCCTTTAGATATCAATCATTTGAGTTCCGGTGACGGTGTAGACATTGTTTTGATATGGGGGCCTCAAAGGTGGCAACTTGTGCTTATTTTCATTGTCCAAACATCAATTTATTTATGAAATGTTAGGACAAAGGATAGAAACCGGTTTCTACAGCCTTAGATTAAATACTGGCCAACCGTCCAAAACCATTTAAATAATTTGCTCATATGACTAAAAAATAAAAACATCAGAATTTCACATTTGAGAAACAGTATGGCCTGTTGGGTTAGTCTGTTCTTATTAAAGGTTTCTGATTTATTGTCAATCAACTGTTAGACAGCAGACTAAATACAGGCTGAGGACTGACAACAAACACAAAAATAATCATTCTGCAGCTAACAGAAAAACGGTAGACTCGTACAAGACAGACGGTTGAGAAGTCAACTGAAATTAGAAAGGTCGTTACTTATTCAGTGGATAGTCGTTATTAGTGAATGAGTCTTAATGACAGGTGCATCCCACTCATTTACAAATTAGAGCGTTTCCCTTTAATAGGCCCGCACATTTATCACAAATAATGAGTTGTGTTGAAAACAGGCTGGTAAATACTCGCCCTAATGGCTCTCACTGTTCATGGCTTCTGATGTGCATGCAGAGTGAGTTCAAAACAACAGAAACTGAATACATGTTAGGTCACACTAATGTTGGAGTTCCTGTTGGCCATCTTGCGGCATGCTAACAGTCTGTAGCCACACTGCTAGTTGAGTCAGTATTACACAGCACAGTTTGCTTAGTTTAATGATTTATGTTCATTAACAGCAATGCTGATGTAAGGTGGGCATAGTGATCGAAGCTGAATAATGAAGTTAAAGTATTCATATCTTAGCCTAAATCAGAAGATATCTGTTTCTGCATTCCTTGAACTTTGCATGACAGGGTTACTGTAACTTTGCTAAACTAGCTCATTAGCCAGCTAATGAATTAGCTTTGATCAAAGCATGTATAACTTGTATTACTTTTAGTTCTCTCTCCTGCTCAACCCTCTCAGCTGAATATGATAACCTTCCTTTGTTCATTTGACCAAAAAAAACAACAACACATCATTATTTCACATTTAAGAAACCGTGAACGGTGAATTAATTATTGTAAAAGCTGTTTGTAAATAAAAGTTGATTCATTTTCAATCAACTGTAAGACAGCAGACTACGTACAGAAAGAGGACCAACAACAAACAAAACATTATCATTCTGCAGCTAACAGTACATTCACCTATGTACCGTGCATATGCACTTTTTTTATGTTTTCTGCATTGTCTGTGCTTTATTAAGTACATGTGACTCTTCCTGCAACCAAAATGATCTGCGGGTGCAAATAAAAGCTTGAGGCTTCAGAACATCTGTTAAACAAACTTGGGTTATTTAACGGTGGTTACATTTGTTTTCAGCATTCAGCAATTACAAAACGTTATGACAATTCAACAGTTTTCAGATACTTCAGTCTGGACTAAAGTGATGGACTGTATGAATGGAGAGTCTTCTTCAATCAGCACGTCAACTTCCTTTACAGGTGATGACACATGGCACCACTAGGTACCAGATACCTGAGAGTGGTGTGTTTAACCGAGCTTGGGGCCTAACATCCAACCCGCCTTATGGTGCAGAGAAAATAGAGGCTGAAATTACAGCAGCGGTATGACAATGCTGATAGGCTATAAAACCATGTCATTTAATGTCCCCTCTCACTCCCCCTCAGCTTTGCACTCTGGTCTGCTCGCCATTAAGCCAATTCATCACCTCCTCATAGAAGGCCACGAGACAGCGCCAGTCTATCAGTAACTCTCTTAAAGATGTGGTTACTAATCTGATCATCAAGGACTTCTGCCATGTTAAACATGGAAGTGAGCGCTCAGACTCGATCCATAGAATGACTTTAGAGAGCTGCTCAAAACAAAGCAGCGCCCTCTCTCTCTCTCTCTCTCTCTCTTTGAGAGTGAGAGAGTTTGAAAAGCTACGGTAATAACAGCACAAATTAAAATATGAAAAACACTGATGTAGCAATAATGTTAGATTGTGTCTGCCACTTGAAGCCAGTTGTTTGATATGTCACTTTTCTAATGACCTCCTGAGAGAGGACTCCGATTTGCATTTCTGGTCCCTGCTCCTGTAATGGAAAAAGGTACAGAGGAGCATATTTCACCGGGCCTGTCAAACCCACTCACGCCCCTCTGCAAAGCACTCAGGAACTTCATTCCATCGCTGCCCATTCTCACGGCCACGCTATCAAATTGACTATGACAAAATTAGCAAACCTAGACTGTTTGGACACATTGCCAATAGAGCAGGTTTCTTTTTTTTTTCCTTTCTAAAAAGTAATCAAACCCAGGAACATCAAACACAAAGTCTCCTTGAAAGTTGTTCAGTCTCTTCAGTGCAATATTCACAGCGGCCGTAGATTTATGTAATCGTGAGCTTGTTAGGAAGATTTCTCAGGCCTATTGACAGTGACGTGCACTCGGGGTTGGCAGAGGTGACATCTGCGAAGCACAATTCTGCTGCACCACCACGCAAAAGCAATTAAAGATCTATATTCCCAGACAGGTCCAGACTTCCTTCTATGGTGGAGGGAAACATGCGGTCTAATGTCTTTATTAACATGACATGCATGTCCCTTACGCCGTCTTCGAATGACAATCACAGGGTCATCATGAAAAGGGGGGCAGCAATCAGTTAAATCACGCTCTGAGGACGAGACTGTGTTGACAAGTCGGGACGTCACGGCGCATTTTCCAAAGCGTACAAAGGAGATGCCGAAAACACCACACTGGAGTTTTTTTGCAACAAATACAAAGAAACAAAATGTTACCACTACTGTAAGTTAGGAGGAGAGCATGATGGGTAATTAAAATGGTTCAGTTTCAGTTGGACAAGCGCTGCTCAAAACACACCACTTACTCATCAGCATTAAATTAATCTTGACTGGATAAAGTAATTAGTTCAGACTATTAATTACTATAATCACCCATTATCATGTTGGCTTTCATTTGAACAAGCTTCATGGATGTTACAAGCCTGTAGGAGAGCCCTTCAAAGGGGATATTCTCCGAGTGCTAATTACTCTGTGTTGTGAGGATAAGCCTTTCTTGTTTCTATGCGTCTTAACAAATCCCATTATAAAAGGCCAAAAGCAAACAATGAGCAAGAACGTCTTCAATCCACGCTTTCCTGTGGCACTCGGCTTCGATAAAAATGTGTTTCAGCTGAAGATGTCAATCTGAAAAATTGGTTAATGTATTTTCATTTTCAAAGAGACACAAAGCTGGACATTGAAATTCAGTAAACATTACTTAAACATTAGTAAGGGGCTATTTTCAGCGGTGGATGAATACACTTTGATTTTAGGTGACAGGATGGTGTGTGTGAGATCTACTTAACATCAACTGTAATTCAAAAAAAAAAAGAAGGTGTTTAAACAGAGGAAAAAAAGGAAAGGAAACTTTTTATTAGTTGAAATTAGTCTTTGGTTTTGTACTTAAATGAGCTTCAATAAAAATAAACTTATCACAAATACATATGTACCTTCTAAATAGTTCTTTACATTTATGTGCAACAGAAATGAGATGGTGGGACTCTACTATGTAGGAAGTAAATGACAATCATTTAATGATACATCATGACTTCTGATTGACTAAAAGTTAAACTTCAGGATTAATGTACTCATTCACTGCATTTATTTTTAATATCCATACTTTGTGCCAGTGATTCGATAATTGTTTCAAACTATTCAGGATGATGAAATATTGCTGTATCAATATTTTGTCCCACCTCATGTTAAATGCAATATAATACAACCACAGTGTCCACTGCATTGAGATTTAAGATAAGATGAAGCCTGTTATTCCAGCCGTCTGTGAGCTGTGATGAAATAAGGATGGGGTCTGAGATGGAGGTGGAGTGCGGTAAACAACGCGGCCTGGCTCCCCAGCTGTGAAGGTGACACAGGGACGCTACACGCAGAACAAGCCCTTTTGATTAATCACAGGATATTTACTAGCTCAGATCTAATCAAGGCCTGCAGGATCACAGGCTACATCATACACGGCCCAGGAATTTACAGAGCAGAGTTAACCTGTCACCTGCCACTGTCCTCCTCCTTACATCTATAAACAGTGTGTATAGTTGGTCCAGCGGTTACACACCACAGGCAGGCGCACTGATACAGCCGCAGAAGTGATTGTTTTATTTCTGCAGAAACAATATAACCCGCAGTCAGATACTCAACACATGTCGTTAGATATAAAACCTTATGGCAGAGGGGAGAAAGAGCCATTTATCTCAAGGTGGTCGTGGTAATGGGATACAAGAACGTGAGCAGTTTTCTCGCTAAGTAAACTACAGCGCTGTGTGTGCAGAAGCCTGTCCTGCCAGCCTGTAGCAGCGGGATAGTTATATCTTAAAGAGAACACACAAACCTAGGACTACTAGAGGATTATGGGCAAAAAGGGTGTAAGATACTGTCACCTCTGATGGACTATAATATGACTTTAATAATAATTTCAGCACTCAGAAAAATGTTCCTTTTCAGAGAGAACAGCTGGTAACTGTTACCCTCCAGGACAATTTTATTCTTTCCAGATGACAAAATTACATTTTCACATCTCTGTGTGGAGTTTAAAGGTTCATCAAATGATCAGATCGAAAGTTGAGCTCTGTACATGGCTGTCTAGGGGATCAGTTGCAGATCAGCGACAGAAAAATATGGAGGTTTAAATACATTGTTCAACTTAGCAATTTCCTAGCACATATAACATTTAGATTATTCTATTAGCACTTAAACACTGACATTCTGAGAAACCTGAGTTGGTTGACATCATAAACAGTACTTACAAGATGCTACATAAATACTAATATAGTTGTTGTTGGGTTAGGGTTAGGGATGGATGTGTAAATAACTACTAATACAATTTTAACAACTCGCCATGAAAATTGTAATCATTGTCAGTGTTGTGTGAGGTTTATTTCAACTGTAAAAAATGACTTAGGAAGTCAGTTTTTGTAATAGTTAAACTTTAAACTCTTGAACATGTTAACTATAAAGTTTTAATTAATTTTAATTCTGCATATTTATGTATTTCCTTTTGAAGCAGGACATGTGGTTGTTGATGTGTTTGGTTTTTACATGGTGGTGGTGGTGGTGGGGGGGGGGGGGGGGGGTTATTTTGATGATTCTTTTTGGGCCTTTTTACATTAATTGACAGGATAAAGGAAGAAAGCCAATAAATGTGGTGAGAAGAGTATGGAGACCATAGACTGTAAATATGGAGACATGCTTAAAAGGACGGAGTATTGACTCTGCTGTAACCTCTGGGTTAGGGTAACAACAGGAGCGCGCTCTACTCACTGGCCTGAACCAGAAGCCCCATTTGATGCAAATTAGGTTTTAACCTTGAGTGCAGGATGAATCATCAACATTTGTATTCAATTTTTTTTCAATTAAATGACAAACTGTTAAATATCATTTAAAAATAACCATATAAAAAAAAAACTATTGTCACTGTTGGGCCAAGTACATGCACATATGTGACAATCAACAAAAAAAAGATTATTTGATTTCATGAGATGTAAGACAATGGTACATCTGTAAAGATAATTAAAACTACTGCGCTACAATTACTCTCATCCAGCAATCAATTCTGGATCGAAGACAAATGCTCAACACAACACAACTGCAGAGGCTAAAAAGTGCATCAATAACTCCCACAATGATTTATAGGAACAAGAAGCAAAATTCCTTTTAGCCTACATGTGCTTCTTCAATAGGCTGCCTGGAATAACTTCTGCTGCCAATGTATTTACGGTCGACTTTCACAGAAAATGTGGCGTGTTCATTTTATAACAAGCATGCATCTGCAACTGCACGAAATGGATACAGACGTAACCTTTAGTGTGACCTGCGAGTTGTCTTTTGTTGTTAGCACATGTACATGAAGAGACAGGTGCAGCGGCCTTAGTGCTGCCTCTGTGTTTATGAACAGTCGGGTAAAGTGTGGCCGGCGCTCTTGTGTTGCCTGGAAAATGTCACTCCACAGGGGGTGTTGTCTCATTTCGAAGAGGTTTAAAGAGAACCCTGACAGCACTGACACATAACAAGACACTCTGAGTGTTAAAAGGACAAAATATGAGGTCCAATGAGACCATGAGAATTTGAGAATGTGTTGTGTGCATACTTAATGCTTCCCTGAATGTTTTAAATTGCCTTTGTCCCCCATCCATACAAATGTGAAGAAGCTCTCAGCGTTGATTTGAGATAAAACCCCTTTGTTTGTGTTGAATAACAAGTGATCTGTGGTGTTTAAGCAATAGATCACTTAGCGCTATTGAGCCAGATCTCTGCCGCATGAGCCCCGGACAAATAGTTAGTCTATTAGATGAGAGCGTTTTTGTCATTCTCCCCCGTCTCAGAGACATTTCCGCGGAGTGACGAGCCACATTAGACGCCAGGAGGAAGAGTAATTTCTGTGTCACATCCCTTTAGCCCGACCTCGCTGACAATCACCAAGAAGAGGGCGTTCTCACGAAAAATTAATCACATTTGCCTTTTTAATGGCATCCCTCGACCCTCTGCCAAGAATTCACAATCGTCTTCCCTGCCTTGTGTCTCTGCGGCAGCTTGGTATCTCGGGCGGTGACAAAGTGATTTCAAGGAGTGTATCAATACTTACATCACCCCTCTGGCCCTCACTTTTCACTGTTGACACTGCAGCACTCGGAGCCAGGCCGAACTGGCAGAAGGCCATCCACTTCGGAGATAAACGGGGAGAGATATCTAACGCTGGGTTGGAGGCACAAATACATCATGTTTTAAGATCATAAATTGTTGAAAGGAGTGCTCTCAGTGAGAAATCTTAAATGTGTTCTTTAGCTAGCATCTCAATATATGAGAAAACCTTTGCTGGAGGTGTAGTTAAACTGCATGCTTAAGGTCCATACTTAGCATGATCAAAACGATGATATAAACACATCAAATAATTATAGACCTTTTGACACTTTTACTAGGGCATCATTTTTAGTGTTTTATATAATATTACAATATCTTCTGCAATATTTTGAATAATTTTCTCCATACGTGTGAAGCAGTGATTCTCTGATATTTCTTAATATACTGTGTATGACTTTCTCATTTGGTCCATTAATGTGTGATTTTCCACATAATAATGTATTTGTGTCTTAAACATGACATGATAAATGTATAGTTTGTGAAGGAATACTTATCCATACTACACACTAGGGGTGGGAACTGCAGGGCTTATGATACTGTATGTGATATTAGGTCCATCAGAACTATAATATCAAGTCACAGCAATTCTGTGATAATTGATATAACGCAGAATAATCATATAATAATACATCACAATATCTAATTCACTAAAGAATACAAAATGCCCCTTACGAGTTAAAGTACAATATTGATATTTGGCACCAACAATTTGATACTTGTATCATGCCAGTCAGGATGAGGATGTATTGCTGTATCAGTATTTTGTCACCACCCCTGCTGCATACTTCTTGTTCTAACACAGAAAAAAGACCAGAGGGAATTGATTGATCTGAACCATCTCACAGTGCACTGTACTTTGTATAATTATGTCACCAATCAAATTTGAATTTGTTTCTTGTTGATTCTACAAGCAGTTATCAAATAGAGTTGAACGTTTAAACTGGATGACTCAGAGTTAACAGTATCACACAGATGCACTACACTCTCTCACTTGTACTGTTTCTAAGAACTAGGGGTACAAATGACGTGATTTATCTGCTCAGAAGTCGTTCAACTGTCTCGTTCTCTTAGAAAAGACAGGAATGGTTTCTGCTGCCATCAAATATTCAGACTGACTTGTAGTTCTTGTGGGTGAGGAGCCCTGTAAAATGACTGGGAAACAAAACACTTGTGGTAAAACAATGTTCTGAGGACATTCTGTCAGATTCCTCTCTTTTTTACAGATTTCATCACTGAGCTGCTGTGGCGTAAATGCTTTAAAACACTTTGACATAACGTGCTGCGTCCAGAGACCCTCTGCTCCTGAATAATGAATCTCCAGTATGTTCCCAACAGCTGTCTTCTTGCAAGAAGTTTTTTTTTTTTAAGGCTTTTTGTCACATCTCTCAGGTCTTTACTAAGAAAGCGGCATAATTTGAGAGAACACACCTTTTTTTCTCATCACAACAACAAAACCTGACCAATAAGTGGCGCTTTAACTAACAATACACCGCTGTGATTGGCCAGGAAGCAGAGAAGTCACCTGCATTGCCCATTCTTTGCTGCCCCCACTCTTCATATTTAATTCAGAGGTTGTGTATTTCTTTATGATTGCAACATCTGTTTGCTCCCAGTGCCAGCTCCTTCTGTCAGCCACCCTCTGTTCAATAATTCCTGTCCTGACCCCTAAGAGCCCCTGACATCACAGCAACGGCTGCTGCTCAAACTTCACCGGGACCAGACACGAAGGGACAGGTGCCTGCTACCAAATCATCTGGTTTATAAACATGCATCACCTACATCACAGGCCCTGTCGTTCCTGGATATGTCAAATAAATGATCTCCTTCTTTATAAAAAAGTGAAACGATATTGATAGTAGCGAAACATAATGCAAACATTAAAAAGACATTGTGAGCATAACCTAAACGCTTATTTCTCCTATTTAGATTTAGAGTTTTAGATTTCACATTATATAAATTGGCAGCAACATGGCAGTTTAAATACCTGCATCATGTTTGTGTGTCATGTACATGGGGGTGGGCAAACCAATGAACAGATCTGTGAGCTTTAAATAAAAACAACACAGAGGCAGAGTCACCTGAGCTCAAACTGTACAGTACTGCTAAAAAATCGAGTTTATGTTGAGGACAAGCAGCAAGGTTGGAAAATAAAGCCAATGTGGAAGTGCAAAAGGCTGCAGTTCCTCAAGTGTCCACTTGAGGCTGGCACCAGAAGCCAAGGAATCTCCATTAAAGCCCATATAAAAATGTACATTTTAATTAACATGGTAACAACCTGGTGAAAAAAACTGTTGTAGTCTCTATAGGTCATTTCTTTATCGTCAAAATGTTATGTTGGGGGACTTTGTGTGACTTATCTATTTGAAGGCTTAGAGTTATGAGTTACTAGGCTTGATAAAGGGTAATTTGACAGGCTGACTGACAGGCAGGCATGTAGAAACTGTTAACCAGGAGGCTTCACTTTAACATAATCCTGTTACTGACTTGATGGCGTTGTTTTTCTTGTTTGGAATAGGCCGACTTGTGGACGAGCTATTCGAGCTAGATGGGCGTGTTTGAACAGACCAGATATTCATTCACCAGCCTCAGCTCCATGTCCTTGGAGTCAGCAATTCCAATATGGCAACTGCTAGAGTTGGGCTTCAAAAAGCCTGCTCAGAAACAAATGGGTGATGTCACTGAGACTACGTCCATGTTTTACAGCTTAGCAGAAATTTGATGCAACTGATAAGATTCACCATTGGAACTTTTTATGCTTTTTGGATTTGAAACATTTAATCATTTGAAGTCTAAAATATATTTTCACATGCCTACAAATCCTCAAAGTTGAACATGTATCAATTTGTCTTTGAATACATTTGAACCTTGCTTTGACTCTTCAACTCAAGCCAATGTATTCCTATTCACACACTTATTTTTGAAATGACTCAAAAATATTATCCTTGAGATGTAATTTCCCAAAACAGAAAGCTCATTTTACTTACACAGACAACATGTTCTATTCGGTGTGCTGGTGAGTATTTACGACAGAAAGAAAGGGCAATTGGGATTGAAACAAAAAAAATACATTGTCCATCTATATTTTCCGGCAGGAAAATGTCACCCAGTGCAACAGTCGGGTGAGCTTTTATAGATTTTGCATAACAATTGAGCTCCATTTCACCAAGGATTTTCAGGTTTTGTTAGGTGTACAACAATATTTGTAGCATTGATTCATTGTTTTTTTTTATCCTGGTTTGATATACTCTGATATAACCACACCATAAGTAGAGGGATAGCATCGACTGTGACAGGTTAACCTACATCAGATTTAAAGCTTGTCAACACTTGTGACTGATCAAAGCATTTTGTCTGATTCTCAGTGTGATCCTGGTTGTCAGACATTGAAGGTGGTGGGGTCCATAAACAGATGCTACCCACTGACCTTAGGAAACATGGCGGAGGGGCCAGATGTTTGGATGACCTCACAACCTTGGGACCAGCTGATGTGGCAGTGATGGAGATGAATACTGGCAGAGGAAACTGATCTAGTGGCATCAGAGGTTCCCGTTTTTCCCACTTTTTTTATGTTGGTCTTAACCCCCAGAATGGGCAATCCTGGAAGGCAGGGAAAGATGGAGGACAGAGAAGAGAAATGTGTAAACACAGTAGAGAAAGAGAGACAGAGAGAGGGAGGGAGGACTGGTCAGTGGTGCTGACGGTTGTCAGAGATGTTGAGTTCAGCACAAACCTTTGCCAGAAGCCATCATGTCAAGGCTAAGTTAGCTGAATGAACAAGAACAACTCCGGGCCCTGCCACTTTAAATCTCGCTCAAAATTCAACAGCTGTTTCTTGAACGAATGCAGATGCAAAATAATGATAATAACGCCTGCTTACAGCTCCTGCTTTGAAGTAAACAACGCTTCTTGACCACACCCTGTGCACATGGCGTCTCATTAGCTCTGCTGTAGCTCTTTTGGTGATTTAATTTTAGCGGCAGCGAGGGGGTTTTGGCAGGATTTGTCACAGAAAATAAGTGTGAAAAAAGTGTATGCTTAAACAGATTTATTATGTGAGAGCTAACTATTTCTTTCTTTCATCGTTAAACACATTCCTTTTCCTCTCCATTTTCACTGCCGTAACAAAAGCAACCAGTGAGCGCACACAGTTGTCAGAAACAAGCATCACATCTCTGTAATAAATATCTACAGTTGCTTCAACATCATTTCTCCTCAAATCAACGCCTGTGCTTGTCTACTCTGGCATCTGAAATTCTTAACATTTTGACTGGGCGCATCTTGGCTCCAAGCATCTTCACTCAGCTCAGAGAATGTCTTTGTGCCAAGGCCACAGCCTGTGGCAGTTTTCCTAGTGACAGATGAGCATGTCAACATGTTTGTGTGTGTGTGTGTGTGTGTGTGTGTGTGTGCTTGTGTGTGGTGAAACAATAGGCCTCATAAGCTGTGAACAGTCCTGTTACGGACAGAACTGGCACTTTAACCAGTCAGTCGATACCAAAATGTATAGATCAGAAAATGTTGCATGGGTACATCTCAGCAGATACTTGTGCTACACAACAAAAAAAATGCATAAAAGCACACTATCGCACAATGCATGTGTACTGACTTCTGGAACATTCTTCCACTGACTGGTACACAGAACTTGGCCTCACACAGATGGACTGGTAACACCACTTGTTGTAATTACTTGCTGAATAACAGAGCTATCTAAACATCCGCAAAGTCTCTTTTTCCCAAAAGACATTCATGCGCCAAGTATAAAAGAAAAGAGGTTCTTATTTGTCCAATAAAGATCTCCTTAAACTATAATAGCATAAATAGCGTGAGTACAATAAGTGGTGAGCTGCAGCAAAAGAGAACTGCGACATGTGGATCTAAATCTGTCCGTCCTGTCTCCAGGCCTGTTGGCAAAGGGCAGCTCAGCTGTAGCAGGCAGATTGTGTGAACAGGGGACGACCAACATCTCTCCACAGGCCATACTAAGGTGTCTAATCCAGGAAACACTGTGAACATACACCCTGTGGGCTCCCACAGTGCATTGCAGAACCAACGCCCCAGAATACACTGCAACAAATCCTCCATCTTAACAAGACAGTTTTTTCTGTTAATGAGCCATAACTGTTGATATACCGAAACAAAATTCTAGTATGCTAAGATTTCTCATGAATTTCTTTCACATTTGAGTTTTTTTTAAGACTTTTAAAATGTGTGATTGTGCAGTAAATAAGAAAGTCTGCCTAACTAAATAGCCTGAGGGTATCTTTTAAATATCTTTATCCATTAAGGTCCAATAAGAATCTTTAAAAAAAAACTCTCTGATCAATGATACGAGTTGTTAGAGTTAAGCTTAAGAATTAGATGGCTCATAATAACAACCATGTCAAAAAATCTGATGTTTGTTAAGCATTGTTAAGCATTTTTCTTTTAGAGAATTATTTTACGTCTCTGATATTAATGTGGGAAATTATATTTAAAAAAAATCTACTGTGATAAATTTATAGATAATATATTTACACATTTCAGCACTTTACCTGAAGAAATATAGCCAGCTCGCCTGGGAGTGCGTCTGCTGTCCAGCACCTGTCATATCGGCTGAGTGTCACCCACGTCACAGGGTGTCGCGCAATGACAGCTCCCAATGTCTGCAAAGATGAAGCCTGGGGAGGGGGGGGGGGGGGGGGGGAAACAGGACAGATCGAAATTTCATACTCAGAAGTATATCAAAGTGACTCCTGTCAGCATTGCATCAAAGCAGAGAAACAGGAACTGTTCATTTCTACAGTAGACAGTAGGACTGGGTGGAGGAGGGTTTCTGGGGCAACAGGGTGGGAAGGTGAGGACTGTAAATTACGTTGGGTGACTTACAGGAGAAATGGTGACAATGAAAAGCACCTTGTCAAACTCGGCCATTTTGGATTTATGACAGCCGAGTCAAAAAAGTGACAGAGGCTGAAGTTGACTGTTTAGACAAACCCGAGTGATTTTTACGGGATCCACTTTTCTTATCTCATAAGCAACGATGCTGATGCTAACCTAACATGACACTGGAATTCTCCTGTTTGTAGTGTGCTTACGAATACTTTAGACTTTGGTGGGTAAAATCTAACGCATCATTCGTCTTCTTTGTGTTTGTTTTGCTTCGTGTATCCACAATGGTAAAAATCAGTATATCTGAAAATGTTGTTTAATGTCTTTATGAAAAATGGACACTACAGAATAAAAGGTTTGTATCGATAAAACAAGAGCTACAAAATAGAGTGATGATTTTTTTGTAGTGAAGAAAACAAGTACAGCAGGCACAAATGTGATCCAAACATAACATAAAACAACATGGACAGTTACCATGGGGCAAGCCTTTTTACTTAAGCAGTCTAGATAAACAAGTGTGTGTGTCTCTGTTCGCGCAGGCCGATAGTGCTACAAGACACACAGATATGACTTGTGCAGTGATGATAAATATTAGCAGGCTTGAGGCTATAGAAATCCAAGGCAACCAAAAATCTGTTTTTGTCCCAGGGCCAAACTCTGCACTGCACTGTGGGCCACTTCTGATTTCAGCACTAGCTGGTGTAACGCAACCAGCCATGCATTAGCATTGGCCCTGCAGTTAGAGCTGGCTCTTAGGATCCTGTCACCCGAACTTATCATACACTCTCACACACACACACACACGCACACACAGAAATTCATGCGGCCAGACACTCACACACAAACATTAGAAAAAGCCGCTCATTTGCTTCAGCAATAACGCAGACACTAATAGGTTTCATACCAGTCTCTTTCTATCTCTGTCTTTTTATATATATATATATTGAGGCACATCAATTAGAGTTGTTTTAATATTTTTTTCATTTCCAACACACTGACAGTAATTTGTGAATCGGCTGATACGGCATACCAATCCAGTTCAAGCTTAAGACTTAAATAACAGCTGTTTACTATTAACTCTGTATTGATATGGTTTGATTGCTTTCATTTTCGCATGTATGACAGAACTTTTAATATTCCACGTTTGGCAGTCAGTTGTAATTGAGGAAGAATATGTAAATAAACATATCCAAGTACAAATAATGATTTGAAATGGAGAACATTTGTTTGACATATCTCTGTTCTTTGAGTCTGCTTGACAGAGTTAGTGAAACCGATTTTTAACTTATACAGTAGAGCTGCTATATTAAATCTTTTTTTTTTTTTTTTTTATTGTTTTTCAATTTGTAGCTCAGTTTGTTTCTAATAAAAAGGACCTCTGTCTTACATTCAGATCTGGATTAAAAACTGTTTTATGACCAATAGGGAATTGCTTACCTACAAATAAGCAGAACAACTTCTAACTAGTTAAGATAACATTAGCAGCAGCTTGGCTTGCAGCCTCTCATTAGTTCTTCTTTGCTGCTCCAAAACAGTAGTATACCCGGATTTATAAAACACTGTGTTAGAATGCTGGCCAGACTTAGGTATACTTGACAACACTCAATCTAAAATCTTTAGCAGCATCCCCACAATTCCAGCACTGGTATCACTATCAAAACTACGCTCATATAAATAACAGTATCTCACCCACACAAAGGACAATAATTCCAACGTGTTTGGACCACAGAGACCTCTCCAGAATCTGCACAGGACCAACACACAGCAGTTCTTCACACAGTCGGAAGAGACGTTCCTCTACACAACATAAAAGCCTGAATCTCGCTGTTTAAGCAGCCGGCCCATCTCTCTCTCTGCACTTAGAGGGGGGCCTGAGCTAGCATACAAAGTTCAACAACTGTGAAGAAGGAACTATTAAAGAGGACACACAAAGCAGTGACCTTGACTGACAAGTGCTCTTCATTCTGGCCATAAACAGCAGTGGGGCCTGATAAGTGTTCATCGGTGCGGGGAGTAATGACCTATCCGTCAGCAGCGGTTGGGCTGTGTGAGGTAGTATAAATGGAACATACATAATGTACAGCAATAATACCAGCACGCTCACAGCCTAATGTATTATCATTATTCTTGGGGACCAGGGTTTTTCCCCCCTCCCCTAACCCCGCGTAGTGTGCCTCAGTACGGCGTGTAAATGCCTTCCGGCCACAATAATTTCATTCTAATCTTTGTTCCATATTATAATTTTCATGATCAGAAATACAGCGGGAAGCAACACCACGTTTCTATCAAGGACTAAACAGAACACAGGCCATAACCAGAGGTTTTATATGATTGTATAACCGCCGTTCTTGGAGCCCCAGTCAATTCACGATAAGGATGGAGAAAGCTGTAAATTTATGTGATGTCCATCTTACACAACATTATTACAGCCTGAACCAGCCTTTGGTAGGGAAGCTGTTTCCACACTAGACACTCTGAACTTGTTTTAAGAGGATATTAGAAAAAGTTTGTAAAAAAAAAAGACTCCTAGCATCTTTGTCAAAACCTTCATCCTGAGCTGGAAAATGTAAAAGAAACAAAAAGGGTAATATCTGAACACAGACTTACACTATGTCTTGCTATCTTATTAATCTTTTATATTTGCACAAGGTGGGGGTGAGGTGTGGGGATTAACTTTAAGTCCCAAATGTAAAAAAAAAGGATGATTGTAACTTAATTTTGTAACTTTTTTCTAAATACATTGGATTTATCTGGTATAATTCCCTGTATTCAGAAATATCCCAATATATCTTATCACAAAAAGAAAAGCTATATCGCATTATCAGTTTTAAAAAAAATCATGCCTTCCCTAAAGTGTAGTATGATTGTTTGTGAAATTAGCTTAAATGGTTTCAGAAAGCTTCCCCATTACAAGATCATGTGACTACGACTGCCCAGGTGGACCTTTTCCCCATTCAGAATCACGACAGAACATCTGAACTATCTGGATGTGGAAGAGTTGTATTACTAAACCTGCAGAGGTGATCTCCATCAGACAGCAATCAGAATCCGTCTGCCACTCAAAAAGTGATGCAACTTGTAAATGACAGCCTCTACTGTATGTAAATGAACAGATGACTTCTCTAAATATTACACACCTTTACAGCTTATTTTCTATGGATGATAACTGTGGAGACTAAAGTTGTTTTTTTGTCAAGGACTGTAATCATGTTTATTTTATCGGTAACTTGTATGTTTTAATATGAAGCCTATAAATATTGACTTACTTTGAATCAGGCCTCAAGTGCCCACTTGAGGGACTACAGTTTTGGGCGCTTCAGTGCCATCTTCTTCTTCAGCCCTGTTTGTTTGCCCTGGTGACACAAGTCAACTGGAAGTCAGCAAACAAACAGACAGACTTTTGTGTGGGTTGTTTATGAGCGTAAAAAAGAGATGCCTACAAAGAAAAAACATTTTTTTTAGTGAATAAATGTAACTGTATGTGCAGGGTGTCAGTGCACGCTGCATGGATCTCATTGCGATCAAGAACATAAAAGTGTTTGAGGAAGATTTCAGGGGTTAGAAAAACAGATAAACGGTGGCCTGCAATGACCAAAGAAATGTAATTGATATTAAACAGAATGATATTATGACATTGACAAAGACATTGTTTCAAAGATGAATTAACAATGTGTCAAAACAACATCTGATTACTAGAGTAAACGAAGGAGGAGATATATACTCAGTAGATCAGATCAACATTTTTAAGAAGTCAAAGGTAAAAAGGGTAAAGTCTAAAATATTCAAAGCTCTTATAGGCAATACATTCCCAAACCTCTTTTTATTTAGTTTCTTATATTTAAAATGAACAACAAACAACGACACAAACAAGGCAAAAGGTGTATTTCCAAAAATGATCAGATCCCAAAATACTAGCTAGTGAAGCTTCATTCTGTCTGGAGCCTATACTGATAGTGCCGACAGTCATCATGCAACACCGTTAATTAACAGGCGCTTCGAAGGCCTCCCACACACATACTGCATCAAAGTCACAGCCAATGTCCTGATCCAAAACTCCTCTCTGCTCTACAGAAACAAGGATATGAGGATATGAAGTGCTACTACACAACCCATCATTCCTGCAACACTTGCTGCTTGTTGTAAGAGAGTATTCTTGGAAAATGAAATCAACTCCATTATAAATGAACTGTTGTGCTGCATTTCAAGAAAAAACAAAATCTGATTATTATTACAGTGAAACAGCTCCTGTGTAGTATTGTGTTTTTAAAAAGGAAAAATCATATTTATTTAAGGGAACAAAGGCCTAATCTGAATGTTGAGAATATCGCGTGCTTGCGCATATCGTCCGGTCCAGGTATCCCTATAGAGCAGAAGAAAAATGAAGGATGCCTCCAAAGCTTGCAGACAGTAATCTCCCCTGTGGAGGTCAAATCTAACATGGCAGGTTAGTGTCTGTGGAGATTGACAGCCTGGAGAAATACTGCTGCCAGGCGCCCACAACGCACAGTGACAGTAAACACCTCCCAGGAAAAAGGCTGGTTACCAAGCCTTATAGAGCGACTGTCAGAGGGCGCCAGTCGTCAGAGCTGCTGCCGACTCCGCACCGACAGACTCTGTCAACCTCTCTCTATCATATCCAAGCCGTCTCAATAATATGAACATCAAACTCTCCCAGGAAGTATACAGATCCAACATGTATACATTCTACATCAAAAACATTTGAAGGCTATCATTATTCTTTTCTGATGAATGATTCACTTTGAGCTCAACTAAGTGTTTTCATATTTCATCATGAAAATGTAACTTTTCTGTGACCATATATGGTCGTTTTAAATAGATTACATGGAGGTTTTTGAAGACGCCATAACAACTAAAACTGAACAAAAAAAGGGATTAATTGATTGTCTGCTTCTTCATTATGCAACTTACCGTATTAATCAAACGTGCAAAAAATGTAAATATTTTCTGTATTTAAAAAAAAAAATGAATAGCTCTGGAATTCAAACTATTGGTCTCATATTTGAACATAAATCCATCCTTCCTCCCAGACTCAAAACACTTTTTTTTTTTGCAAACATTCTGTAAATCAAATCCCTCAAATGAGAAATCAGGAGAGCCAATATTTCTACTTGCCGCCATTAAGGGAAACACTGAATACTAAATAATGACAATATACTTTAAATTATACCTTAACATGATTCAACAATATTTATTACATCAATTCTGTATAGTGTTTCATTGATTAAAATTGAATATCATCCAAAGTCAAGCAGTACAAGAGGAGAAAAAATGAAGTCTTGAAGTACCACATTAAGAAATGCATATAAATAAAAACTACACTAACACTTTAATGTTCTTGTTACTAGGCTTGCACAGGAATAGTAAAGCAATACAGCAGACAACTAATTGCATGAAATATGTTATCTTACAGGCTTGTGCTGTCTGCCTTTCATAAACAAAGGCTGACAGATCATGCCCTCAACCAGTGACCCTGCTGTGAGCATATGCACTAATGCAAGGTCACACTGGAGACTGGCCACATGAGGAGAAAACAGACATACAATTTGCCTTATGAGCCCGACTCAGACACACACTACTGATGTAGTCATCATGCCCTACAATAAAATGTCAGTGTGTTAAACAGGGTCCTTTTTTCATTAGCAGCTCTAATAAATGGCGCTTCTGTAAAATAGAGGGAACCTTTTATGTCCGTGTGAGGAGAAAATGATAAAAGAGATATCACTGCCAGAAAATCTGTTGTACGCTCAATGTCAAGGGGGCTTCGCCAGCTCCCATAGTGCTCAGCTGTGTGCTAAAGCATAACAGACCCTGATTTTCATAATGGCAGGTGGCCATCTTTGGAGGCCTACATTAAATAGGTCTACATACAATATCTGTCATAGAACAGTGGCCAGGTCCATTTAACAAGATTGTAAAAACACATTATGCTACCTTATATTCTGCACGCTAACTAAATCTGGTTCAACAGTAAATGAAGAGGGCAAAACAGTCATATCGAGGGCTGTGATTGGTTTGATTATTACCACTGACAGAGGGTGAGTGTTGATAACAAATTGTTTTTTATTGGTATTACCGTTTATTTATTTAGTCAGTCACTGCACAATAACTGTTGACTCCTTAAGCAACTGCAATATTAGTATTTATTAAGTATTTATTTAGTCACTGCACCTTAACCATTTCCTTTATATTCACTGCACAATAACTGTCTTATTAAGTTAAGTTATTTCTCTACTCATTCAATGTAGCACAACTTTTTCCATATGTACATAGCTAGGAATGCATTTTTTATTTTGTCCAGAATTTTTAACGCTGGGAATGCTGCAAACAAATTCCGTGGTGTTATTTTAGACAGTGACAATCAACAAAAGTGCCTGTCTGTCTATTAGCATGATGTAGGTTGTGAGGCGGCTGCGGGTAAAGGCGGCAGAAAAGACTGGCAGACAGACAGAGGAGCAGACCTCTACTCTGACGCTTTTCCCCCTCATCCCCTGCTTGCCCTTTGTCATGCACCCTCCTCACCTCCAGAGCTGTCACTGGCTTGTCAGAACCAATCACAGGATGCCATGCTGTCTGCCAGCCATGTACCAGTTTGGACAGGATGACATCAAATTTCTGGTGCTACGTGTCAAGGACCATATGAAAACAGATGTCCTCATTACTGGGTTGCATTTGCGTATGAAATACTACATGCCCCCCTATTCCTGGGTTAGAGGATTAAGAAATATTAAAAGATTCTTTTTTTTATTTGAATATTGTTTTTGATGTTATCTCAAAATAATTAGTGGTATAACGAAATCAAACCCTGTCTAGCATAAAACACTTATTTTTTATAATGCTTTAAATTTGCAAAAATTAAAAAAAAATGTAACTATCTAATAACCTAGGAAAAAATAAATCTCCAAGCCATCACAGTGTGATAAAACAGTGACATGTCCAAGCCTGGTGTTATGCATATATGAGGCCCTCTGAGATCTAGCATGACAAAAGTAACTTTATTGAATGGGACAGATCGCTGCTTGTCTGACTGACTTAATCTGTTTGATTGAGCAACGGGACGCCTTCGGCTTCACAAGTCCTTCAAAGGCCGCAGATTCTGCAAGTGTGAAAAAAAGGGAGGAAAAAGGAAAAAAAAAGGAAAAATCCCCCCCCCCCCCCCACACACACACACCCCTTCTACTGCAACACACACACACAGACACCATAGGAGCTTCTGGAGGGTTTATTTATTAGCTTTAAACATCTTCTCCATTGCCTTACCACCCAAGCCCTTTCAGGTCATCACCCTCTAACAAAAGACTGCAAGCCTGGAAAATCTGTCAACTGTCAGTGTCATTGATTAGGAGCAGAACTCTGGGCAGTTGATGAGGCTTCATTGAATCTAAGCGTTGAAGAGAAATAAAGAGCAGAGTTTGTCTGACAATAACACTGCTTCTGCAAATTTCCTCCTGCCTCCAAAGCACGCCAAATTACAGAGTCATACATTCATTTGCTCATGCTTCACGATCTCATTATGGGGATCTAACTTTCCACTCCTCCCCGTTTTCTTTCACCATGTCACCCCAACACAAAGCAGAGCACAGCTATCATTGTGCTTGATCCGAATTTTATTTAGAGCTCCATATGCTTCTCCAGCCTCCTCTCAGAGCCTGGTGTTGCTGCTTGGCCTCTCTTGGCCCGTTAACCATTAAAAGAGGGGCCACTCTGTCACCACACTGTCTATTGTGGGCCGTCGAGGTTAAGAGACAAAAGTGTGAGATCATGAATGAGTGTTTGGCAGTCTATTGGAGGTTTCCATCCACACAATAGAAGTGAGAATCTGCACCTGATGCAATTCAAGCATCCATTTTGAAGGGGAAAGGGGTTGTTTTGTTTCTGCTGGAGTGGTTCCATTTAAAAAGAAGTACGTTCTCATTTTCAAACAAATTGGGATATATATATTTTTGACATCTCTGTAAAGTACCCATCCTGGTGGTGCCATGAGCATGTGGCATTTGCATGATATGGATGAAACTAGACTAGTCTGTCTCATAGTAAATGCAGCTAGTAGCCTAACCAAAGCTCCTGGCTGCTATAAGCACCAGACACACAGTTATCTACACATGAGACCACAGAGGAGCTGGATGAGGCCCCACAGATACTCCACACCTCACAGCACGGAGCAGACTGCAGTATTCACCCTCCAACCGTCTCTGGGGGGGCCTCCTCTGCACACGCATTTCCCCTACACTTTCTCCCCTCGAAGTAGCCAAAGCTGTGTCTCTCAGTCTCAAGGTCCCCCCTTAGTGACAATTTGTCCACATCAGAGAGCCGTCATCCCTAACCAGATCTGACTCGTGACACACAGATGGGGAGGGGCCGGGCATGGCCAGTGCTAGCGCTGGGTGCCTGGCTGCCCCGGGGCTACAGAAAAACGCCATGCTCAGACTGCCATGTGAGAGAACACAACTGCTTTCTGCTAAGCTCTGCTTTACCACCATAAGCTCTACCAGCCCACAGCCTGTATGGCTGGGCCTCAACAAGAAAATATGGGGCAATAAGACTATTAAAAGGGAAGTTATTTATATTTGTACACCCACACCAACCAAAATTTTACATACAGCTCAGAAGTAATGGAATTCCAAAGCTTTGGGATTTCATTAAGTCCAATCAGCATACTGTTTGTCATTCAATTTAAAACCCATAAAACTAAGTCTTATTTTCCACCCACCCAAAAACTCTTTACCATCTGCTCTTACTGATCTTACCAATTTCTACAAATGCTCATAAACTGCAAAGGATAATGCATGCCACTTCATTAAACCACTCACAGCAAGAGGCCACTTTCTCAGCACAGACACAATAAGTCTGTGACTAAACAGCAAATCAGGTGAAATAAGCTTTGCTTTGTGACGCTAACAACAGACCCTTTCAGCTCCTCTTCCTTTTAGATCTTAAACTACACATAATAAGAAAAGCTGGACAAAATCTTCTTTGGCGCCTTCAGGCAACTTTGATCCATAACTCTATCGTTGACCATGGCTAGAAAGTTAGTTTCATAAAAAGGTCATAAACTTTTTTTTCTTAAATAACTAAAACAAAAAACCTCAACGATGTCACTCAATGATTGCAATCTTTTATTTCTACACAGGAAACCCCTTATGATAATTAGATTATAGTGCTGACATATGCTGGCTTAGTGTCAGGGGATATAAGACACACACGCTGCACACCCTCTAACCCCCCCCCTCTGCACGGCTTGACCCTGTATCCTAAAATCAGCCTCTCTGTTCCGGTCAAGTGAATCAGCCAGGGAAATGTATGCAATTAGGTCATGTTGGCCAGTGTAACACTTACAGGGGGGCAACAGTCATTGTCAGTATCTTAATAAATGTTAGATAGAATAAAGGCGCAGAGATAAAATATTCGGAGAGAATCACCTTACTGAATAAGACAACAGATAATAACGCATATAGAGCAGGAGTGATGCTGTGCATGATAGATACCAAAACATCCAACAACATGCTGGTCACACAAAGTGCTGGCCTTTCATTTGAAATTCTCAATATGATACTGTGGCCTGGAAATAGTTTTGAATGTGTACTTTTTGGACACCCCCCTTTAAACACAGACAAATGAAACAACTGCCCACTTTTTTTTTTATTACTTTCCCAGTTTAGTTTCCTATCCCCGACACAAAACTACCTCACAGCGCCAAATGCTCCAGACCAAGCACCATAGCCATGAAGCCTAAATGAATCTACATTCTTCTGCTGTTTCCTCTCTCTACTCAATCTTTTTTTTCATGCTTCCACTCTCCTCAGCCCTGCTGGCTGCTCTCACCTTTCTCTCCTGGCCCTCTGGCCCCCATCCTTGGCTCCAGCTCCTGACAACCTCACCCACTGAGCTACAGATTGGCTGGCACACAATGCCCCAGATCCTCATTCAGCAACACAATGCACTCACCAGCTATACACCTTCTCTTCTCTTTAACTCTCTCCCCACATCCCTTCTGTCCATCCCCTCATTTTCTCTCCCCCTCATCCATTGGCTCTGTTCATTTAATTTCCTCGAGCTCTCTCCAAGTCTATCTCTCGCTTCTGTGACTCGGTCTTTCTGGCAACTTGGTGGCGACTGGTGGTCCTACAACAGAAACCATGCGCCTTATTCCGGCGCAGGGCTGCTTGAGCGGGACGAGCCAGAGCTCACAAAGCCACCGCCGAGCAAAACAAAGGTTGTGTGCTACATCATTCAAACTAGGGCCACTCCGACAGCTGCCTCCGCCACGCTCACACTGACAAACGGCCAGAAAAACAGATGGTTTGTGCATTCATGACCAGTTTAGTGGAAGCCCAGGAGTCACCCCCATTCAAGGGGAGGGTTTTTGTCAGCTTTTCCATAATAAAGCTTTTCAGTCTGGTAGAAAATTAGAATGCATTTTAAAATTGTCACTTAATTATTGAGGTCATGCCGGCCCTGTGGAGGAGAGGGGGAAGAGCTGAGGCTCTGGCTTTGTGACACATGACTGATCTGAAAAGATGGGCTGCCTCATTTCACTTTTTAAACCCTGCCAACACATTAACATACATTTGTCAGTTTGCGTCTGAAAAGCAGATGCATTGAATTTTGGAGGCCAACTATCCTCCGAGGAGAGAAAGTTCATCATCACAACATCTGATAAGTATTGGCATTGAAATTGTATGTCTCACAAAAAAGGAATCAAACATTGATTATAGTGTATCCATATCTTACTGAATAAATTAACAACTCAATTAAGAGATGTACAAACAGCAGCACGCCCTGCAGGTGGAACACTTATTCACATGCATTTGCGTGCTGCTCTGTTGTTGGCACTCTCACATCACGCCAGTCAAAGTGCCACAAATATGCATGCACATCTGCACCATAATCGATAGCAGATGAGCACGTCCAACCATCTGAATCTTTTATCACCTTTGCTCTCCAAGACCTACAGGGTTGATGATCTGTGGCTCAGAGAAAGACGGCACTGGTGAGTAGTTGGTATTTTCCGGAACTGTAGTCTTTGTTTTGTGTATGAATAAGCAGGAAGTAGTTAAATAAGGCATTTACATGTATATGAGACTAAGTCAACCACAATAACAGTGTATGTCATTTCATTAAAAAGAGCTTAGCAGTTTGTTTGAAGCACTGAGGCGTGAACCATACTGGGCTTCTGAGCATCATCATCATCAAGCTCTTGGCAACACACCCCAAAAAGTCATTTCCAATTGAAAGTGGAAGCACTCACCATGTTGCACTATATCATACACAATACTGCTAACACAAATTAGCTGCAGTGCCAGCTAAAGTGACACTGACTAAAGTTAGTTTGTTTGTTCCCCCATATTAAATTAGTTGAGCGTCTCACAGCACCCAGAGATAGGGCCTAACAATGCCGGGAGAGAGCGGCTGAGCAGATATGAATTAAAGATAACATCGAGCCACTGCACGTCTGTCTGTGCTTGGAAACCATCTGGACGTTCAATATTACATCCTTGTCTACACTTTTCACGCTGATCAGGATCAAAGTTTTCTGACGGCTCTTCATGATGCATCACACCCAGATGTGGTTGCTGGCCAAACGCATTTGTTGAGGTCTCACTCTCGTTCTGAGCAAGTCATGCTATGTTCCTTAAAAAAAAAAAAAAAAAAAAAGATGTCTCAGAGAAGTCACAGATGGGACAGAGAAGATAAAAGCCTCTTTCTTCTCACCTTAAATGTGACACAGACGTCATGTCAAACTCTCCTTTAAAAGTAAAAGAAGGAAATCAATCGATTTGATATGTTTGAGAATTGAAAATATTAAATTCTGCTATATTGTACCTCAAGTCAGAAGCAGATATTTGCATCATTAAAAGCACTACAAATGGGTATTCCTAAATTGGTGTGTAGCTTTTTAACAAAGACAATTCACATATAGACCGCAAGAATATCATAACTATTACATGATCTAACATGTTGTGATCTTATTCATAATCATGTAGGCTCAACCACATTGCACAGGACTGGTAAAGTCATATTAACATAATTACTGTCATCATTAGCATAATTTCTGTTCTACTTTGTCCGTGTTACTTACTGTGATGTATAGTACAATAGCCTTGTATAGACATCCAGCAGCATGCTACACACTCAGATCACAGCAGACCACACATTTTTGTCTTGACCTGTGAGGGATCCACACAGCTCACAGAATATAAACACACACACAGCTTCACACACACATTGTATGGAGCTCAGTGTATCTGGACTGCTTTTGCATTGTTTCCACTTAAGCACTGCCCTCCTCTGACTGTCCAGGGAAGTGCACACAACCAAGAAAACTGCTCCTCATCACAGCTTAAAGTTCATACATGTCTGAAGAAAAAGTGACTTGAAGACTGGTTTTCATTACTTGCTGTCAGTGCACAGTCTGTGGTTGCAAGACCCCTCCCCATCCCGCTCCAGCCCCCACCCATCCAGTGCCATTTGTAGTTGGACTGCACCCCTTTGGCAGTGGAGAGGAATCACTTCCTCAGAAAATGATGTGGGAGGTGTTCAAAGATAGACACTGACAGAAATCTGCCGCCATTGCCAAAAGCTGGCATTTCTACGACACGAGCAGTGACTCTGAGACGATCATGATTTCATCAAAGAAATGTGACAAATGTGTGAAGTTGGAAAAAAAATAGTCATAGGATTAAATAAATACAAGCTAGAGGTGGTTATGAACAACTTGGAAAATTAATCACAGTATGTTGCTAACAAAATTATCTTTCAACAGGAAAAATATATCTCTGCTGCCAGCACAGCCTTTTGGTTCCAGTTTTATTGGTGTTGTTATACTTCTAAGCTCAACCAGCTGGTAAATAGATGATGCTCAAAAAAATGTTTTCAAGCCAAAGAGATACATTTTCCATCTTTTCAAAGTCTGTACAAACTGCTCCTCCAAGATTCAAACCACAAACAGCAACAACAACTAAGCAGAAAGTAATTAAACCCTCAGTCGACTCTCAATCAGCATTCATGAAAGGCATCAGCTCCAAGTATGATATACAGTACAGGCCCTGTCAAGGTGATTTCTCACATCTCCTCCAACAGCTCTCACCATGGCCATCACACACACACACACACACATATACACACACACAGCTGCTGTGTGCTGGGCCCTCCCAAATTAATACCCACAAGTGAAACCGTGACCTGCAGAAGGCAACCCCGACCCTCCGTCCCAGAGCTTCTCAGTGGATCCACCCCCCCTAGCGTGTGGCTCTGTCTGTCTCGCCCCCTCCTCCTCTCCTGCCTCCCCCAAGACTGAACAAGGACAAGAGCTTGGATGGAAGTGAATAAGATTATCCCAGGCACAATATGTTGACGTGTCAGTGTGTGTGTGAAAACATCAGTGTTTTGTTTGCTTTAGTAAAAAAAAATTATAATAATTGTTTCACTGTACAGATATACATTGTAGGATGACAGATATAATATATAGATATGAATATTAATTAAGTTACAAGTCACTTAACAAAGCAACACCTTTAAATGAATTATTTCCCACATTCCCGCGTCTATCCTGCATTTGATCTAGTAATATCGACCTTGTTTTTAGCTTCCACTTCTACTCATTAAAAAGAAGTTGTGTTGGTTGTCATGAAGGAAAGGACAGCGTGTGGACATGAGAGCAAAGCGAGAAGTGAGGAGGCTCGACAGAGAGACTATAATAGACCTTGTCTGTACAGTCACCAAATGGTCACTGCTTGGTTAGTTGTAAGCCCCATTTTGGGACCTTTGGTTCCCATATTTAATTAAAAATCCATTATCACCTCTCAGCATAGTGAGCAGCACTACAGCCCAAAGTATCCTGAACTGCACTCTTAATTGGTATTAAACAGCCAAATTGCTTTTCCTGCAATTCGTCTTCCAGTTCTCTTAAAGGAGAAGTCAAGAAAATGTCAAAAGTAGTTCAAGCCTTCATGTCAACCGTATAAAATATATGCTTGATAGTGTCTCAACAAAACAATTCTCAAATATCTGAGACCTTGTGGCAGATTCTGTTGTTTAGGTGGTGCATTAATATTCAAAAGGTGACGCTGCCAAAGCACCTTGAGCAGATGTACACAGGCACACACTGATGGTGTGAGTGACGAGCTGCTGAGAAAGCAGTGCAAGGGACAGAAAGGTTTACACAAAACAATATGATAGTGCAATAAAAGATTAAAGGTTGAGGGGAAAAAAAGAGAAGAAAAAATAAGGGTTCCAGGTAAAGTAAGGATTAGAAGAAAAGAGGAAGAGAGAGATGAGCTCTCCTTCACATCCTAGTGATGCTCTCCTTCATTGTTACCTCCACGAGTGCAGCCAGGCCCCAGCTCCCCTGGCAGAAACTAAGTGGCTTGCTGGCATATGGTGCAACCTCCATTTGAGTGCTAAAAGCTGGATATTGTTTTTGTGGAGCAGATGTTGGCGGGCATGGCAAAAGGCACAGCTGACTGGGCTGCACAGCTGGGAACTGTGTCTGTGACCCACATACAGGGGGAGCAGTAGTCAACCGAGAGCCACAATCTTAATGGGGAATGGAGAGACACGTTATCAAGTTTGTCCCTTTATTATCTGTAAACACTTAGAGGTGGAAATGAAGTCTGTTTAGCTAGTATTGTATTGGTTTTTTCTACTGTTCTGACTATTTCATGATAGCAGGAAGGTTTTTGAAAAAGCTCTACGACTTTTGTTATGTGCAGAGAGAACCCGTTGTCAAGAGACAAGCCTGAATTATTGAGCACAATCAGACTTATAGGTTGGTGGGGGTTTTTCTTTACAACTGTTGTATTTTTTCATTTTTTCCAGCCTGATCACAGAAAAAGACAAAACAACCTGAGCTCTCTGTGTGCCTCTAAAAAAAACACAGAACTGTTGTATTTTAAATTGGGATTAAATGAGCTTTCATGCCTAGATTTGAGCTAATGAAAACGAAACGAGGACACTTAAGAGTCCTGACCGATTTCCCAAACCCAGAAGTGTCCCAATGCCAAAAGTGGACAAATGAAGATTATGCTGAGATTATAATAAGGATGCCAAAGCCATTATCCAGTCTACTTTGACAAATGTTGTGCCTTTCTGTGAGCAGATGGGACCTAGAGTTTGGGTGGGGAAACAGGCAGAGTATCCTTCACCCAGTTGGCTAGAAAAGAGCAGGATAAACGGCAAGCAGGGACGCTGTCGAGACTCCCCGATACTGCATGTAATTATTGCGTGAGTGCTTATCTCAGTCAAATACTTTAATTTTGCTGAATTAAAAAGCGGACTGATCAAACAACATAAAATATGAGAATATTATTCTCAGTTATTACTATGTAATCCAAAAACCCTACTGTTTCAGGTCTGCTTAAAACTGTTTGAATATTCTTTTTGTGCACAAAAAAAAGTGTAAAATGTCAGCAGGACTTGCCCCTCTGCTCGTCTGTCACTCAGCGCCAGGCAGCCGATGGCCTCAGATTGGATAGAGCACTTTGGCTTCAGCTACTTAATTATGAGAGTGTTAAATGCCGTATGTTGAGGGCTGGGGGAAAACAAACTGACCAGAGGCTGCAATAAAGGCTGTTTCCCCTTGTGAAAAAGGATTAGAATGGCCTGTCACTCAGCTGGGTCATGCGGAGCAGAAGCACTACTTAAAAAGTCATTTAGAGAATTAAGATGCCCCCAGTTGGGCCTTCAATGACGAAAAAAAAGAAAACAAGCTAAATAAAAACACCAAATAAATACTCAGCACAGCCTTCAGGCAAAGGCTATTTTTGTTCCCAAGTTGTGAATCTGTATGGCTTTCTCTCTCATGAAGGTCTAATTAACAAACAAGTGGCTTTCTTGACTGAACATTGTTTAATCCGTCCCCCAGAGGGAAAGGTATAATGTGGGCATCACCTTTATGTGGACTACATGGGTGGAAACCAACCTTCCTGTGGCGAGCTTTAAACCGAATATTCTGAAGGGCAGCAAGTGACATTAGAAACACAACTGCCAAGACAGACAAACCCATTTTGAAAATACACATGTCTTAATAACAGTTTGTCCCTGTACAGAGTAAAAGAGAAAAATCAACGAGACAACGTGAAAACAAGTTTCTTGCAAAGTGATACAGGACTTTGCTGTGATGTTGATCACACATCTACCTTTGATTTCTGCTATTATAGTACTGCATATATCATCATTTTTTACATGAGCTGGTAAGACAACATATTTAAAAAGATCCTTAAGTATCAGTAAATATATTAAAAACAGTATTTCCCCTATCATTATATTAGAGGGGGGCGGCCCGCCTGCCCCTGAAGGTCAAGTAAAAAAAAAAAAAAATCTTTTTGGGCCTTTATTGTAGAGATAGGATAGTGGATAGAGTCGGAAACCAGGGAAAGAAGTCATTTAAGGATACCTTTCCGATAGAAATGGACAGCTGTCATTAAAAGTAACGCATGAACACCAAGATTCCTTCAAGTGTCTGTGTCGTCGTGTCAGCATGTCGGCCTGTCCCCACCCCCCCAGCGCTGTAAACCTAGGGGAAACACTGACAAATATATACAGTATATCATAGCACATCATCAATGTGCCCACTTGTTAATCTACAAACCAAAACAAGCCCTAGCATTCAAAATACAGCCTTTTAAAAGTTGAATGATTCAGATGAGGGACAGTCAGAGGTTAGATTAACAGCTCTTGGTGTAGCTCGACTCATGAGCTTTGAGGTTTTCTGACATTGTTTAGGTCAAGCGGTAACATTTAAACTTCTGCGCACTTCTGTATCTGAACGTAAAGCAGCCTGAACTGAGCAGGTTACAGAGATTATCTCCAGGTTAGTGAACACTGTGACTGCTGCTCTTCACAGAATCTCGGAGGACAAGCTGAACGCTTTGACAGAAGTTATGAATACAGATCAGACCTCATAACTGACAGGCCTCTCTGATGGACGCTCAGGGGGACTTCTGGGACTGATAGGATGATTTGACAGGGAGATACAGAAACCTGCTACGATGGAAAAGGTGGACAGCGGGCAGGTGAGCACCAGCTGGCAAGTGTGAGCAGTATGTGATAAAGCTCGGGAAAATTGTCAGTTCTTACAACGGCTCTCATCAAAACTCAAAAGAAAAAAGGGAATTATCAGAAGAATTTTACAAATTCATGCAGTACATTTGATATTTAATTAAACATGTAAAGCCTTTCATCTGTGTAATTAACTACAATGATACAAACCTTACAGTCCCCAGGCTGATAAACTTCAACATATCTTTTTAACATCGAGGATTGTGCTTTAAGCTATTTATTGTTTTGGATGATTTGCATTTTTTCCGCTATGTCAGCTTTATGAATTTTCTTTAACTATTAGGATGATGTTTAGATGTGCTGAAGAGTTAAGCAGAAACTTACAGTAACTGAACAAGCTTCCTCAAATCCTATCATATTAAATAATGCTGTTTTGCAACTTCTAATGATTTCTTCTGATTTACTCTTATGACTTGTTTTAATGAGAAAATCCCCAAATTAGAGACACAAGAATAAGGTTTGATTATTGATGTTTGGTGACAAATATTAAACTTTTTCTCCACCTAAGCCATGGCACATATCGTTCTTCTTGTCTGGTAATATTTATCTTGCTCATCACTTGATTTCGTTACATATTGTATCTGAATGTACTGCAGAAGTTTCTCCATAGACTCAGTGTGTGATGATGCAATGTGACAATGCACTGTGCTGAGAGTGACATGCTGATTCCTGATCTTCTGTGTGAGTCAGTCCCACCCTTCCATCTCTGGAGCAGGCCTCAGCCCTCACGCCTCATATCAGCCTGACTTTGATGGACACATGTTCCCTCTGTGCTTGGCAGGACGGTCTTTTGAAGCAACTCAGCTAAAATGGCAACGACGATTGAGTCGACACACACAGACACCACCCAGACCCCCGACACCCAAAAATCACAGTTATGCACTTATACTGTCAAATACAAAAACTAGTAGCACATACCTTTATGTCACTGGTGGATGTTTTTCTTGTCGGCCAGATGAGCTCTGGAAAGATGTGTTTTAATGCTTGTTTTAAACTTGTGACTAAGCAGGATAATCGATCTGAAATAGAACAAGAATGAGAGTCAGTTTCATGAGTTTCTTGCATGCTTACATGTTGTATGATGTCATACGAGAGATAACATCTGGCCAACTATCTAAAACTGTTATTGGATATATTGTTGTATATGTACTATGTAAGGTTATTGACCAAATGTGAGTGTATTACTTAGTCCCTTAAGGATTTCATGTACTGTTTCTTGACTGTGTGAAAATAAAATGTGTCATTTCTGCATTTTTAAAAACTGCAATGCAAGTTACAATGTTTTGAGGCTCTTTTTTCAATGAAACTACTGGTGCACTTAAATACTTTAAACTGTGGCAATTGTTCATAAACCTTCCCAAAGAAAGCCACAGGGTTACAAGAATTGTACACAATACACTTGGTATGTGGATACAGAGTCTCCCTTTCATGCAGCAAATATACAGTTAGGATGCAGTGATTGGAAGAATAAATGCAAGGTCGCGCAAAATGCATAAGAACAGGTCAAACTTGTGTTGGGTGTTGCGACTTTCATAGATTAACTTCCTGAAGGGACTGATGTAAGTGACTGACAGACACTTTACTTCTTCAAACTGAGCATTACTTGGATCGATCGTGTTCTCACACCGTACATGCTAGCACATCACCCACAGAGTTCAAACTCTTCTCAGGCATGGCGGCACACTTGACTGAAGCGAGGCCTCCTCCTCCCCTCCTCACAGACAAAGAGAGTCCTGCACTACGTCTGTGTCAGTCTGCTCATCCCATTATATCCACTCTGCTGCTCCCAGTCATCAGCTATGACGAGCCTTCACCTGAGATGACAGGTGACTGTCCTGAGGCAGCACAGCGCCCAACAGGGGAGCCTTAACCTGCCAACTATCTGTCAGTCCCCCAAAACCAGCTCTGTCATGTCATCTCCTCAATGCCAATCACAGTGACACATCAAGTTTGTGTCAGGAAACAGTGTTGGAGATAACAATCTAATACAACATCGCCCTGAGCCAATGGGAAGAACCAGGCAATTACTATGAGACAGAGACGATCATGTAAATGTTGGCAGGACACATGCAAATAATTACAAATAGGATATCTTTTCCTAAAGCTTCAACTCTTGATTTAATTGCTTAAGCGATATAATGGAGAGGTGAAGACCCGTGAGGGAGACATTTCTCATTTTGAAAAGATGACAGAGTCGAGAAGCAGGCCAAAAAACGATTTAATCTATAAAGTATCATGTGAGGTTGTCCACTGGTGTCACAACACAGAGATGATTGTCAGTCTAATTTCAGCAAAAAAAAATGTCGACACAAGGTGATTAAAAGTACGACATTAAATATTAAACAACACAATTTTTACAATTTGATCAGGGATGCTAACAAGTGCTAAACAGTTTGTTAAGACTTTTCCTAAGAAACAACTTATCTGCATCAACTAGATTTCAATCAGAGTCCTAAAAAGCCTCTGTAATCTTTTTGTTGTACAAGAGGTCTGAAATAAGAATGTGTTTTTATCTCTCTTATAGTGACAAACTTAGAGGATCCTCAGGACTCTATAATTAAACTCTATGTAGAATTTTAGTGTTTGTCAGTCCTCTCATTTTTTTATTTTTCAGTGCAGGAATTTATCATTTGGATTCACTCTTAGTTCGTTTTTGGACATAGCAGACAAGTGTTCTCAGCAGGCTCTCAAAAATCCCTGTGCACCCCCTGCTCTGCACCAAAGGGAAAAGCTAAAGAGCATAGAGTAGTTTTCAATAGCTTAAGAACCAAATACTTTCCTCTGCAGTTGGTGGAGCAGAAAAGAAGTGTGAATATTTGAAATCCATAAAGGCCGGAAAAAAAAAAAACGCATCCAACATGAATGCTAGCTGCTCCGAAGCTGACTGATGTGTAAATAAAGAAACATGCTGCCTAAAAAAAATAAACTCATATCAACACAAAACTTGATAAGTCAAGGTTTACAAATTGTTTCCACTGCCCCCAATTTACAAGAAATCTCTGTTCTTGTAGATGTAGATACTAAAACTAAAGTTAATTCATTCATGGAGTCAAACAACAAAGTGTCAGTGCTATCGCAGCTCATAGAAACACAAGCGAATTCTCCGTTTTCCTTCTGACTGAGATTCATTTGTGCAATGGTAAAGGTTGCTCTGACCTAGCCCTGTAATCGCACATTTTTGAATGTTAGGAGGGGGGAAGCAGCCAGTGCCATATGGCTAACGATCACAATAATAAATCAATTTCAGGCCCCCCGTCATAATTTATCTGAGAAATTATGAATTTTTCCATTCAGTTGTTTCCAGTTTGTTGTCGAGGCGTTCCAGGACCTCATTTAAAAAGTGGCATCGAGGAGAGTGGGCAGAGTTTTAACCAACTGCTGGGGTTTTACATGGGACTAATCATGATGCACTGATTGATTGAAGCTCTGTTATCAGTGGATGCTCCCCCCCCCCCCCCCACCCATATGTAAATGAGTAACCTTTAGGAGGGCTCCGAGTGGCAGCAGTGGCAGATGGGCAGTAACTGTAATGGGGTGGAGGTTGGCTTGAATAAATATCCCATGGTCTGGACCTTACCTAGTCTCTACAGCGTCACACCCGACTGCATGATACAGTCCACCACAGGGGAAAGACTCGGTAATCAGAGTCATAAAGGTAGAGATCAACTAAGAAATCAATTAGTTGATGAGCAAGAGTGCAACAATTTGGATTACTCATTGAAGATTTTTATTGTGACTTAATGCTGGTATTAAAACTGGAATTTTAGAGCCCATAGGAGTTAACTTGTCATTTGATGAATGGGTTTTGGACAAAACAGCCCAATTCAAATGTGTCAAACTGGGTAAGGAAAATTGAGTTAGTAATTTCACTCTTTTTAAAGAGAGTTTAAGTTTTAGTGGCAGTTTTATCATACAAGTTGACGATAGGGAAAAATCACTTATTTTATGCAGCGCTTTTATTTTATATTCAATTATAATGTGATAATATACAAACTGTACTGTAATGAATATTTACCTTTGCCTTACACCAACATTCAAATGCAGCTGAGCCAATAACCGGAACCTTAAGATAGGTCTCAAAGCCTCAAGAGACAATGTTAACCATTTCCTGTTATTTTTGATGGTGTGGAAAGTGAATGCGTTTTGGCTTTGATTAAATTTAAATTATCAAAGCGAAAATGTCAGCCAGGCTTTACACTGAGAAAAAAAAACAGCCATTTCAGTCGGTGCGAGGCCTCTTGAAATATTAAATTGTACAGCATATTCATATTCCTGGGGCTGCTAAAGCGCCCTTTGCTTTTTTCATTTGTCTGCATCTGTGTTAGCACCCAACATTTTCTGATCTGAGTGACGTTTGCTCTACGTTCAATCATGGAGATGCGCGATACGGGTACAGCAACACCAGAAAGTATCAAGAAAATGTATAGAAATGGAGTAGAGTCAAAAGTATAATATTTGTCTTTCAGAAGTTGTGAAGTAAAAGTATCAAGTTTCCCCCAAAATAAAATTCCAGTAAAGTACAGATAGTCACAGAATGAACTTAAGTGTATTCAGAAAGTGTACTTTGGTACTGTCCACCACTAAGGGAAAAGAGACTGGGGTTGTTTTGGGCACCTTGAAGCACACAGAGCAAATGAACAGCTCAGATTCAAACCCCACTGTGAAGCAGAGGTGGAAACGTCCATTTTCCCCCTCAGCTTTAAATTAACATGACAGCCAGTAGCTTCTTGCTAGCTCAAAAGTGAGTGATTAGTATTATCGTTTAAATTGTAATTTGGCAGTTAATTAAAGTGACCTTGGTTTCTATTGCTGCGTCCGTAAACGGGCAACCAGAGTGCAGTTCTGTCTCTCAGCCGTCTGTGAGGCCGCAGTCACTGGGGCCCGTTACAGGATTAAGTCACCCCGATGACAAAACCAAATTAAGCAGCTGTCACTGCCTACCTGCAGCTCGGAGCTTAAGATGATCAACTTATGACCGGCCAGGGAGAGGAGCCTTTTCTCCCCCTCCCTCCTCCCATTATCATTTAGTAATTTATGATTAGTTTGAATGTTTTCTTTTTTTTCAGAGTGTCATTAAAAGCGAGACGTAAAGAGCAAACTGCATGAAACCATTGGAACAAGGCGTTAATGTTTGATGAAAAGTCTGTGACAACATCTTTGAAAACCCAGTGGGGTGTGTTTTACAATTAGTCGCATCATTCTGAGTGTGCAAAGTTATTCACAGCTTTCCCCGAGTCGGATTACAGCAAAACGAACAATTTATCACAAACGCTAACGTTTGAACCTCCCGGTGTTTAACATTCTCTCAACATTCGTTTCCTGAGGGAGAGATGGGATGTGAACCGAGGTAACATTCATATTCATCAGAAGGAGACTCTGGTAAGTAAACATAAAGATGCTGTGATGCATTTTTCATACTGTGAAGTAAAAATAACGCACACACTGGATATGAATTATATACATGTGCCCATCATCCTTAGAGAAACATGCTAACAATATCTAAAATGCTGTAATCCTGCATACTATATGATTTGACTTTAAAGGATCTATAGCAGTATTTCAATGTTTGATGTTCTTACTACAATCATCAGTTGGCTCTATGACTGAAGTTCATCACTTTAAAAAGGGAACTAATTCTGTGTTTACATGATGCATTTACACGTCTACATAAAATATATGTATTATTAGTATTATTATTATTACATGTTTGCTAAACCTTTAAAGCTGAAGGTAATGTGGCCAGATGGTCTTAGTGCAGGAAGATCATTGTAGGGCAGCTTATCGTTGTTCGTTTTGTTTTTTCACATTAGATTTGAAACATAAAAGATGTACATGATGTCAACGTGCTGACTTCAGCTTCAATTTGAGGATGTTTACGTGAACATCAGAAGAAAAACATTAGAGAATTTGCTAATGAATAACTGAGACAAAAACATTAAATAGTGTACACAAATTAAAGCCAAAATGTCTTTTGTAAAAATGAAAGTCTGAATTCACGGCTTATTTTCACCCACCTTCAACCTAAGTACAGATCTATTCAGCTGAAGAAATTCATTCAGAAAACAACTAAGTTAAGT